>NC_088645.1:42570830-42778330 GCF_964019385.1 Sycon ciliatum | reverse complement strand
CCAATAACAAAACTGGTGTGGAGATTGTTTTTTTTAAATTTGTTATACATGCCCTACGTAGATGTATGGAACAAGAAATGACGATATATTAGGGGGGAGGGGGGGGGGGTATTTGGGCATCATCTTCCAGTATGCCGCTCTGATATTACGGAATATTTGTGCCATTTCTTCATAGTTGGACTCAGGTGGAGAGCCAAGGATTAATTTATAAGAAGAAAAGAGGACCAAGGAGCCTTCACCTTCCCTCCGATGTTATTTCTATAACTTAGAACCTTCCAAACTGGAAGGCTGTTGGAGTGCGCGTCCAAGATGTACTAGGACTGATTGTCAGTTAGGTGTAAAACGTCAGTACCGTTGGTCAGTGTTGTGCAATGTTATCGCATGAGCTGATTGTCAAGTAACTGCTGGTGTTAGTGGATATTATAGCGTAACTTGTAGTTCCTTGGTCCTCTTTTCTTCTTATAAATTTCTCCATAGGGCCTGCTTTGCTACATAGCTTTGCATAGGCCAGTATCATGCTATAATTCCTGCAGATAGGCCACCTGTACAGAGTAACATTTCTAAACAACAAATTACAGGCTTTCCCCCCCCCCCCCCCCCCCCAGCAATCTTCCCTAGCCGTTTGCAGGCGGTGAAATGGGCACAAATTGTTTATTTTGTACGTAAATGGACAAAATGGAGACGAAAAGGTAACATAAACCCAACTATGATTTTTGGTCCTTTTCAGTCGAGGGCACTTTTTGGACTTCAAGGTGATATGGTCTAGCACGCAAAAGCGATAGGCGCATACAAACCGAGTGTACAGTGCGCATTGTTCTTACATGTATGATGATGAAAGCAAAGCATTGTTCATGCACGTATGAGGCTATGATCCTGACAGTATAGCATTGCAGTCGTAAAAAGATTACCTCTACTATTTACGACTTCCCGAGTTACGTGCAGCAGCCACGCTTGACCGAAAGTCGGCTCAAACCCTCTCTGGCTCTGTAAAGGTTGCACCAGGTACACATAAGTTGCAGCCCATAAGAAAAGGGAACTAAGCTGCACTTAAATGATACAGACAAAGGCTGATTCTGAAGTTAGAACTTGCCCTCAGTGTTGGGTAAAGACCGTGCACATAAAGCCACCCCCACAGTATTTGAACGGTCTCTGCCGGGATGACAGCCATACCATAGCTCAATGTTTGGAGCATTGTTGGCCTCAAGCTATGGTCTCTGGTTCGAGTACTGATACAGTCAATATATTTGTCCAAACGTATTCTTCAGACTAATCAGGCGAACTACCCAGCATCAATCTGAAAGCCAAGAAAACACATACCGTATTATCTCTAATATAAGCACAGTCTCCAATAATAGCACGTCTCCAATAATAGAACACCTTGGGGCGGCATTCAAAAAATAAAGTGCTCAGTCTCCATTATAAGCACACTATGCAAATTCATTATCTGTGCCGGCGAATAAACTCTGAAATGTGTGTGTCTGACATGAATTTGGCATGGCAACAAGCCTCTGAAATGAGGTTGAAATAATAATGGAACAGTCTCCAATAAAGGAGCTTCTCCAATAATAGCACGGGGCGGAGGTACATTGAAAAAATAAAGGACCGTGCTTATGAAAAGGCGACGAGGAGACAATAACTTTATTAATGCGATTAATAGTATAAGTGAAGCGGACATTACAAAATGATGAATGAGAATACATGTACCGGTATCTAAATTGTTGTTCCTAATCGATTTTCTTGAGACTATCATCAGGGAAAAATCGTCACAAAACTAAGACTCTTCACCTAGCATTCACACACGTATTCATTCGCATACACTTACACCTCACAGTTCCTCACTCTATCACATTCACCTGCTTCCACGCCTTCATTTCACTCACCTTTTGCAGTAGCTCACACCGTCGGAACACTCTCACATATTTTCTTCTAATTTCTTTCGTCTTCTCTCCCACTTTAGTTTTTTTTTCACACCTCACCTTGTATACTTCCCACTATCCTATAACCTATAAGTAGTTTGTTTCACTGTATAGCCTCTATTGTGAGACGATTCTTCCCTGAGGATAGTCTCAAGAAAATCGATTAGGAACAACAATTTAGATACATGTATTCTCATTCATCATTTTGTAATGTCCGCTTCACTTATACTATTAATCGCATTAATAAAGACCGTGCTTATATTAGAGATAATATGGTAGCTGGAAATTTGTTACCATTTGGTCTCCATATAGTCCATTTACGTCCAAAGAAACAATTTATGTCCATTTCTGTGCATTTTTCCATGCGTGCGTTTGTGTTATGTGAGTGAGCGTGTGTGTGTGTGTGTGGGGGGGGGGGGGGGGTTGGTGAGTGTGTGTGGGTGTGAGTGCGGGTGTGAGTGCGGGTGTAATGGTGTGTGTGGGTGCATTTGTGTATGTAATATGAATGTAGGAATATGTGAGTGTGTGTATTAGAGTGTTTGTATGTGTGTGTGTGTTTATGGTTATGCAGCTTAGCCGTTTAACGGCAGTGGTATATCAAGGTCAAGGTCAAGGTGTGTTTATGTGTGTGTTTGTGTGTATGCATGTGGATATGTATGTGTATGTGTATGTGTATGTGTATGTGGTTCTATTTTTGTCATGCAGTGGAACAAGGTAGTAGCAGGTCTTGGAAGGAGTTTTTTTTCTTTTTGGAATACTTCACATCCGGTAGTACCACCGCATGGCAAACATGCCAAGCTTGCCACGTACAGTGACAGACTGGTTGCTGTGTGGCGTGATGGTGTGAACATCATCAAGATCCTGCAGACATCAGACTTGCAGACATGGCACAGTATTGACCTACCAAGTGAATACAGTAAGCTGGCTGGCCCATCACTGGCATCCCATGGTGGTATGCTGTACATGCACTGTAACACATACACCAAGAGCACCGACACACCGGTGCGCTCTATTCTGCAGTACTGCGACACACCAGATAACGGTGACGGCGGCCGCAGTGGTGGTGATGGTGGTGGTCGATGGACCACACTTACGGACGTCCCGTCGCACTGTCGCCATGACTGGTGTACTCTACATGTATGTGCTGATGCTATTTCTCTATATGGTGGCCAGCAGGATAGTGATGGAACAAGGCACAATCATGTTGGTATCTATTCTCTCGATAGCAAGCAGTGGGGCTCTTCTTTTTCATCATCCAATGCTAGCCTAGTATTACCTTCATTGCCACTATCATGCAGCCGGGCATCACTTGTCACATTCCCTGATTCACTGTACTTAGTTGGTGGTCCTACTGGTTGTTTCTTCAAACACCATGATGGTAGGTGGGTGTCCACCAGTCCACCTGATGGTGTTAAGCTGAAGTTTAGTGCAGCATGCGCACTGTCTGACCACTGGATGGTTATTTGCCCCAACACACCTTCTGCTAAGTGTGTCGTATATGATATTTCATCTGGACAGGTCTATCCACTACCAGCTATACCGGAGCACAGTCGTTACACCCCATCACTCACACTGTTTGGCAGTACACTGGTACTCAGTGTAGGTGGACCTGGCAGTGCTGCTGCTCTGTACACACTGGATATGAGTGTGTGAGTGTAGTAGGTTACTAACTACAGTCAATCACTGATGATAACTACAGTATGCAAACTGTACTGCTTTTCACTTTCTCTCTATTATCAGGAAGTTGCTAATCTTTGTTTTTACATCTTTCTGGTTGTCAAGTAATTGTCTAGTTTTCCGCTGCCTAATCCCCTGTAACATATACCCAGATTGGTTGAGTGAATATTACTCTTACCTCTATAGTCACCTCCAAACTTACCCATTCTTTCCTTGATGCATCCACAGCAGGAATGTGAATTGTGAACTGAAAACTATTATGATTTTGCGTCCTCCCCTGAGTCTGCTATGTTCTAAGTTCTGACATAGAGCACTTTCTGCAGCCGGGGGTTCCACGGATTTGTTGATTAGGTGTGTGCATTTTTAAGTATGCTTTGAGGGCAAAGGTTGGGAGGGGGAGGGGGGGGGGGCTTGTGGAGTTGCATTATGCATGGTTTCCATAGTCGGAGGACCATATGTTCAACAAGCTGTTCAGTGAACACCTGATACTAATGCTTGTCTGCATGTTTGCACTTTGCATTTCGGATATCCATGACAAAGCCATGTCTGGTTTCTTGAAGAGAGAGACGAAGACAGAGACCGATACCAAGACAGAGCTAGAGGCTAAAGGCCTATTCATACTTCATTTCACGTACGGGAAACGCGTCGCAAAGGGGAAAGCCATCGCGCGAAGGTCGCACGATGAATTTTCCGTACGCGAAATGAAGTATGAATAGCCTTAAAAGACAGAGACAGAGGGGAATTGATATACAAAAGAAAAAGCGGAGGGGCAAGGTACGAACCCTGGGGAACACCGCAGTTTAGCATATATTGAGAAGAGGGAGTTCCATCCAGCTTCACATTTAGACTACGGTCAAGCAAGTAGGACCCAAACCAGGCGTGTGCCTCTGGTGCCATGAATGCATTCATGTGGCGCAGGAGCGTAGGATGATGTACTTTATCAAACGCTTTCTGGAAGTCGAGAAATGCACAGTCAAATCTCTGGCCTCTATCAGAGAGACGGGCAATCTGATGGGTCAAAAGAATGAGTTGATCCGTAGCTGATCGTTGTGGAACATAAGCAAAATGATTGGGCGAAATTATGCAATTACGGTAAAGAAAGCTGTTCAGGTGATGGGCTATGCGGGATTGGAAGAGGCGGCTGATGGGATGGAGCCGTGAAATGGGACGGTAGTTCGTAGGCAAAGAAACACTTCCTTTACACATAGAAAGAGGAATAACCGTTGCTGATTTCCATGCAGTGCGAAATTGTGATGTGGATAGACTGGAGTTGAACAAGTAAGACAAGGACTCGCATACTAAATCAGCCATGGACAGGAGTACTGGAATAACATAATTACTTGAAGTCGATTTTCGAGACGAAAGATGTGTAAGGTCATAGTGGACTTGACCTGGTGAAAATGTTGGCATCTGGAACCGAGGAGTGGTAGTGTCAAGGGAGGAATCTAAACAAGGGAATTGATTTGCTTCTTGTGGTAACGTACACTGATTGGCGAAATGCTGTGCAAGAAGGTTCACCTTTTCCAATTGCGTGTTAGTCCGACGATCGCCATCTTGCAAATCTGGTATCAATGGTTTACGAGTTGAAATGTTGCAAAAGTCCTTAACTCTCCTCCACCACACATATCCACCTGTCGTGCAACCCTTCGAGATACTGGCAGCGTTGCGATCAAGAAAGGCAGATCTGGGAGCACGGATTTTCTTACGACAAATATTCCTGGATACACAGTACGCTGCCTTTGCTTCAGTTGATTGTGGATTTCGCAAATAAGCATGGTACAGTCTATTCTGTCGCCGCTGAAATTGACGCAGGTCAGGTGTGTACCATGTCTGATTTCGCTGATCACGCTTACGCACCCAGGTTGATGACCTTTCAACTAAATCTAGGAAATGGGATTCCCATGCTTTCCAAGAAGCATCATCAGTTTCACATCCATAGAGGCGCTCAAGGAATGGTTCCCTTTCCATCAGGAAACGAAGCCTATTAAAATCAATTGTTCGATGCAGTAAAGTTGTCCGTTGTGGTGTTGGTGCACGTAGTGTAAGAGAAACGATAACGGGGCAGTGGTCTGACAGGGGTGGGAGAGTGGTGATTGACGAGATGATATCTGGAATATTGGTTGCTATGATGTCAAGTAGAGGAGTGCAACCACTGCGCATACTGGGGCGTGTACCATCCTTATTGATAACCGTGAATCCATATTGCACAAATGCCAGTTGCAGTGCTCTACCACTACTGTCAGTGACGTCAGAGTCGTTCCATGCACAATTTCTTGCATTGAAATCACCTAACGCTACACAGTTGTGGTTATCGAATACATGAGAGAGCTCGTTAAATAAATTCGTAATTCCAGCAATTGGTTGTCGTGGAGGTCTGTACCAAAAAAGATACAAACAGAGGTCTACCAGGAAGCTTTACCTCAACCAATAGCATTTCACAGCTGTTATTCCCAGGCTGTTGTCGAACACTGCAGGTATATTGTTCCTTGACAAATAGCGCCACTCCACCCCCACCAAGTTGGGACCATGGCAGGGATGTGTTGGCGCGGTCAAAACGGTGCAATGTGTAACCAGGAATCGCAATAGCCGCATCTGGTATATTGGGCTTGAGCCAGGTTTCTGTCAAGCAGATAATGTCGACCGATTCTGACTTGACTAACTGTACGATTTCCGCTTGCTTGCTTATAAGGCTGCAGCAGTTAATAGTGCACAGTGTTATTGCTCTAAATGCGGTTTTTGGAGATCCCCGTAGGTCCTATGCAGAAGAATTACCTGACAAAAGTCGCTGGATATCCTGCTGGGATACCGGCTTTCCCTCAAGAAGAATTATGTCAAGCGGAAGGGTACATCTTATACCTTTGGCACGGAGCTGCTTGAAGGTAGGCAAGGCACGACGTCTAGTGTCTTGCTGCTGCCTTGTCAAATCATGATTGATGTAGATACTGTGCGTACCATGTTTGAGCCCAAAACGGTGCTTCAGAAGCCTAGCTTTTGTTCCTGGGTCAGTTCAAACGTGAACCAGCCGTGGTTTGTTCTCCAAGGGCTTCCCGATTCGTCTCACGGTAATGGCAGTTGGGTTCACTTCGGGCACCAGCCCGCTCACAAGCTGGGTGAGATTTTCAACATCGGACTCCGGAAGTCCTGAGATGATCACGTTATCTTGGAGGTCATGTTGCCGGCGCTCTTCCGGGACGATTTCCCGTACGGTGTGGTCGAGTTGGGGCCCTGCAACAGATGACGGGTGCGTTTAGTCCATCAGCCAGTGGTGCCAAAGTGAGTCCCCTGTTGCACTTACAAATCGAACACCTGGAACTGACATCAATCGACAGCAAAAGCATCACTGAATCCAACCTGCCTACTTTCCCTGGCGAAACTCTTGCACTCCTTTTACAGTGCGCCTTGGAAGTTCGACAAACTTTCTTCTTCTTCATCAGCCATTACGAGGTTTTCCATCCGTTTTATCAGGACATCCAATGCGTCTTCAGTGAAAAACGTGGAGTTTTGTCAACGTTTGGTGTGATTTTCCGTGGCGATCGACCTAAAATCGCGAAATAAATTGCCGTCGATTTGAGCAGAGGTGAGTTGGTTTGGAGCACGTACAGATTCCAAAAATATGTGTACATGCGCACCGGGAAGAAGATGAAGATGCTCACCATTTTCAAATAACTAATTCAAAAAACTACATGACTATTGGCAAGAGTGGACTCTTGCTATTGTACTGCAATTGTTGTAGTTACTTGTTTGCAACTACAATGGTATCAAGTAGATAATCAAGCGAGGTACACAGGGATTGATGGCTGATCAAAGCCCAAGGGACCAGCCCGAGGGCTTTGATCAGTCATCAAGCCCGACTGTACCTCACTTGAATATGCTTCAGACGATCCCCAACAATTTTTTTGATTTTGAATTCAATCGCTTTATTCTTTGGGTGATCTCGAGTGTGGTAGATAGTACTTCGAAGTAGTACAACTGTAACTGTACTACTACCTGGTGGCAACATGTTCAAAGCAGCCTTGCCTTTATTTCAACTGTTTGCTGTCAGCATCCAGAGCCATGGCGTTTGCTAGTTGGTCGTAATGGAGAAGAGAACTGCAGGGCATTCACTCGATGTACAACATCCATCGCCGCAGATTCCTTACTTTTAGCTCTCCACGTTCCTTATTTTTCCAGGGATCAGGACCTTCCCGGGGTGATTCCATTCAGGGTGGAAGCGTAGATCACACTTTTGCCAAACAGTAAAAACTACGCTTCAAACCTGCTTGACATGACTCGGGTGCACACTTCGGAAACCCGAAGGTGGATGATGTTCAATACTAGCTCATTGTAATCTTCCTGAAGGTATGTATTCGGATGCTCAATTAAATAGAACAGTGAAAGAGATGTGTAATGGAACAACACTCTACAACTTTAGTTTAGGCGAACAACAATTTTATTGTAATTTGAATCCAGGCACACGTGTAATACGGAAACTGCAATGGTTTACACTGCAAATCTTCTCGATTTGCAAGATTTTTCCCGTAATTCACAAAAATCTGAAAGTTCATTCCTGAAACGCGCATGGCACTGATTGGAGATTGGGTTTAGGTCACAACAATGGCTGTCGATGAAATGCCAAAAATGGTCACTTTGTCGGCTTCCCCTGCAGAGCGTGCAAGTCGTTTACTCTTTTTATTTGCGGATTCGGTGTACAGGGTACCTAACTTCCCCATTGAGGCCAAAATCAAGTATTCGATTTCTAAGTGCAACAGGGTGCTTGAATTTGACGACTTCTGAGTTCTTGGCTGATGGACTAGTTCTGGATGCATCGGATCTCCCAAGAGACTCCACAGTGCATGTCAGTTTGCGGTTGCGGTGCTCAAGCACCTCTACTCTTTCCTTGAGTTCTTTGCATGTATTCTTCAATTCTTCAACTTCAACAATTATGGCCGCCATTCTATCATCAAGAACTTCGTTCATTGTTTTTCTGAATTCCGAGATTAGTAAATCAAGCGAAACAACACCTTCTACATTGATACTCCCTACCGGTTGTAAGCCGCAATCCGGAGCGTCGCGTATCCGTTTCCTCGCACCAGCTTGCAAAGGTTCCGTAGCTTCGCACTGCACACTGCACAAACTCTCGGCAGGGCTAAGTGCCTTGGCTTTATGGCCATTCATCCTGACAGGACTCGGTGTCGGTGGTAAAATATCTGTTCCACTGCTGCTGCTAGACATATGCCCTCCGCCACCAGCGAGGGTGGGGCTTTTAGCACGACGCAAAAAATTGCTAACCACTCTCGACATCGTAAAAAATCCTTAATTTTAGAGCCGATGTTCGCGATATTTTGGAGGAGAAGGCGAAACGCAACCTGTGCTAGTCCCAGTAAAAACAACATGCCATGTTCGACCAAAAGCTGATCCTACAATGAGCGATCGTGATGATTCCACAGGTAAGAAGACAAACAAACGAGTCAGAGCTCGCCAGGCAGGTAACTCCGAGAACATGATGATACCACACGGAGCTGGTGATCGGATGGAGGTGAACGGGACCAGCAAATCCACCGGGCGTTTGTCGAGGGCCACTGAAGACAAGGTTTCCCAGGTTGCCAGTTCCTCCATGATGGCGAAATGCGCTGCCACAAGAACTCCAGCGAGAATGAAAGCACAGCAACCAACGCCGCGGGCGAACTGAGGAGAGAACACTGAACAATCTGTGTACAATGATTTTCTCTTCGACGGCACGCTTTGCTGTTCTGCTGCATGCATGCGATTTTCTTGTTGTTTGATCTTCACACATTTTCGCGCAAGCGGTTGCGCGCCGCTGGGATTCGGGGTTGCTAAAATCAGTACAGAGCATCTCCCCCTTGGTCGAATTGGACAATCTATGGCTCAAAATTTCAGGAGACCCTGGCAAAGAAATTTACCGAGACGTTTTTGAATACTCCTTTCGAATGCTGTACTATATCTCACGAAGTTTACGCATATGCTCTGGCATACCCGTGTGAGTAGTGAAAATTTGTTTCGGTAAATCTTTTGGAACACCTGTCATCTGTGCCTGGGCCAAGTCCCAGCTTCGTAGAACCTGGCTGAAGTGCTGCTAACTCCTTCAAACACCCCCTACTTCGAGCAAAAATGCGACGAAATGCTGACTGCTGATTGGCCAAGCTGGCATTTTGGAGCACGTGCACCGCCCCCATCTAATCGACGCTTTTCTTCGCAACTGTGAGCCATGATTTAGTTGACTCCACAACAGTAGTGGTGAGCTCTGGCGACATTGCCTGCCTGACGGTCAGTACACCGTCAGCGCAGTCCCAGGCAAACTCAAACGTTGCATCAGCGTCGCGTGCCAGCAGCAGCAGCAGTCCATCACCATGATCACAGGGTGGCAGTTTACAACGCCGGATCCGCGGAGACACCTTACAGATACGCTGTACTCTGTACAGGTAGGGTGCCAGTTTTCAATGAATGGACTGACAGTCTGTAGTCTACGAGCACAAATTTGTCAGTAAAGCAGGTACTTCGCAGCTAGAACTGTACAAACAGGACTGCGCGTGCACATCAGAACAATGACTGATAGTACTGTGAACTGCGTTCAGATCAAAATTTGCATGCACGGCACTGTTATCAGTGCAGATGACTTGTGACGTCTCAAGCTGAGATACAAAATCTCCTTGTCAAAACACCCTTACAAAGACTTAGTATTAGTTACATGCCATCGACAGGCTAGTAGTGACAGCAGTGTACACGTACATAAAGTCATTGTACATCACTACATGTAGCTGTGCAAGACACGACTGTCGACTGTGATGGGTACGTGTCACCTCATGTCTACTGCACTGCAGTCTGGACTCTTCAGTGTCGCTCACCTTGCAGGATCCGGACTGTGTTCTGTATACAACATTAGTTCGGGAGCTGAAATCTGTGCGATGACGTTTTTCACCGGGGTATGCCAGTTCCGAGGGGAGACTTGAATCTTCGCACAAAGGAAGCTGACGGCATCTAGAGAGAGATTTAGGAACTTGGCCGTCACGATGCTGTGCGCTAACATGGGTGCGACGGGGTTTGTTCTCTTGTCGAACCCCTATATCGTTCCGTGGTTTCACAATTGTTGCACCGCTCAGCGCTTGAGAAATGCGAAAAAAATCAGAAAGCCCTGACTTACTAGAATCCACACGTTTGCATGCAAATGACTACATGACTGTATATTTTGCTAAACGTTCAAGAAAAACACGAGGAAACACGGAGCGAAACGTGAAGTCTTTTTGTCGACGAAACGTTTTGTTTTTTGAATTGTGTCGTCGAGGTCTGAAGTAACATGCTGGTGGCTGCAGTGTAGCTGGAGGAGGACAGGACTGGTGTTCCTGAGATTGTCGTGCGTACACGTACTGGCTAAGTGATTTTGCCATTTTACCCTGCTGATGACAGGCACGTGCCGTAGAAACTGGCCGTCTCCATCGAGGTGCTTCTGGATTGTGTTTTTTGCCAATAGTGTTTTGTAGATTAATCATCACTACTTCAAAAGTACAAACAATTTCATGCTAGACAACAAGAGGCCGGAAAGTGTGTATTGAAGATGGTAAGGTACACATCATGGCGGCTGTCTGGCACTATCAGTGTTTCCTTGTGCGAACCGTTGATTATAACCAATACAATCATGTACATTGAACATGTACATGTAGAAATGAACATACATGTAGAAACACATGACATATTTTTGAATAAAGGTTTGTAGGCCTGAAACGATTATACCGAATAATCGAGTACTCGTTTGATAACTCTAACGATCGACCAATCGTTCAGATTACCGATTACGATTATTTTGCGTTTTTTTAATTTGTGTCAAGAAAGTACTGTAAACCCTCGTTTTGTGAAGTTTGAATCAGTTTCCGCTGGGAGTATGCAGTTGCCAGGGGTATGGTTCATGTTCTGAGGTTAAATTGGATAGAGATCTATTTCATTCCTTGGTGCTGACCGCTTTAATGCGCTTCCCGAATCCCTTCGCACAAATCATATCCCCAATTCATTTCGCCAGGAACTTAACAATTTCATTCATCTTGGGCACCCTGTAAGAAGACCTTAGGGTCTGTTGGGAATGCCCAAGTAAAATAATAAAATACAATACAATACAAAAAAATTGACTTCAAAACTGCCATGTTTCGGAGCTGCCCTTTCACTAATGCAGATTTGTTTGTATTATGAAGGCATACTTTGTGGAAACAGTAATGTTTGCACAGAATTATGACTCTATTATTTTGCTAACGATTATAATCGATTACTCGATCGTTAAGCTAGAGAGTAATCGATACTTGAAAATCCACGATCGTTTCAGCCCTAGTCTTTTGGCTTATTGCTTTGTTGATGTGTGGCATGCTGCACAATGACATGCATAAATCGAAGTAGTCACTTGTACATTATAGTACATCATGGGATGATTATTACCCCTACTTCAGTCAATCGTTTGTGTGCTGGATTGAGTACTCAAGGTTAAAGCAATTTCCGCGAAGGAAATTACATAATATGTCATGTAATTGTAACGGTAGCACATACATGTTACATACTGCAGTTAGGCGCAAAATGAACGACTGTACTCAGTAGTAAGGAAATCCCAAACAAAATCTAACACACATGTAGTTTCGTGCTAACGCCACACTATCTAAAGTCTCAACAGAACTAATCAATATCGCTCTCGCTTACCTTGTTCTTACCGAGACGTGCGTCGTAAATCTGCGAAGATAGCGGATCCCTTTCACGCTGTCCCAAACAGCAGAACTATCTCATAAAGCTGAGCGTACACATAGTCAACTGAGTTATGAAGCAATTTAGTGTCCCATCCTTTTTGAGACGGAAACGAGACACAAGCGTTTACCAATGTCGATCATGATACGGAACAGGACGCCTGACTTATAATGACAATGTGGCGTAATGCACATGATTGTAATCGTTCCGAGATCGAGATGTAGACACATAATCCGGTCATGGTGGATCCTTCCACAATGCCAATGCAGCATGCTGCAGGAGAGCGGTACTGCAGATCTACACGTACATGTATGAAAAATCCATAATTCCGATTGATTCGATTCAGACTACGGGCAAAGGCACGTCTGAATGTGAATTTCCATGATACAGTGCAGTGTACAGTACAGTAGTACTAGAAGTAGTAGACATGTTTCAAAATAATTATGTGGACGACGAGCACGTGTAGTGACTTTTGTTTACGTGTTTTGGTTGCCACCATGGCATGTCAGACAGGATGATTGACAGTTGCAACTGCTTGCCGCATGTATGCAACTGCCCAGGGCGCGAGGCTAGCTGCTCCTCAACATTGTTTCTTGTAGTAGTCCGCTTTTTTTGGATTTCTTGGGTTGGTATTGTTTCTCTGTGGATATATTGCCCTTCACGACCGGAGTGTTCATTTTGGCTCGCACTCAGTGTGTTTCAAGCATGGGCTAAGCCGGAAATGTGTATTTAGCTGAGGGAGAGCTGCTATTTACAGTCTTGTCCAATGCAAATCCGATGCACCTTGAAGTGGGAAAGAACGGAATAGCCCCACAAGTTCGTTCAAAATGAGCTAGTATACATGTATAATTATGTAGACCCAAATCAAAGCCAAAAGAGTCGTTCGCGGAGGTGGACAACAAGGCACTGAGCGTGTGGAAGCGATGCGTCCAGTGCTCTACTGTCCATTCATCGGAGACAGTCCAGCTGGCTTTTGAAAGTCCGATTTGGGCCGAATTGAGGATAAGTAAATACTTCAAACCTCTTAGTATCTGGGTTCGGGATCTGCTTCTCCATACATTTTGCCATTGCATGCCTGTACTATTTTTGTAAAACCTGCCTGGGTTTCTACTTGCCCTTGTTCTTGGACTTCTCTGGCCTTGGATGTGGCAAGGAATAATTGCATGGGTCACACAATGTAGGATGTGCTGTTGACTGAGTTTGTTTTTCACGATATCCACAACTACAGACTTTTACAGGTACATGTACATAACTGTACGTGATGTATATGCGGGAGACAGCAAACAGTTTGGGTGCCAGTTTGCAATGCTGGACCCGCGGAGACACCAAACAGGTACCGGTAGGGTGCCAGTTTGCAATGAATGGACTGTCTGTAGTCTATGAGCCTTCGCAGTTAGAACTGTACAAACTGCGCGTGCACATCAGAACCATGACTTGTACAGTGAACTGCGTTCAGATCAAATGCATGCACGGCAATGTATAGAAGTGCACATGATTTGTGACGTCTCAAGCCGACATGCAAAACCTACAATGTCCCTCCTTGTCAAAACATCCCTACGTGACATCGACAGGCTATTGACACCAGTGTAGACCTACATTCACATGTAGCTGTGCAAGACACGACTATGATGTGGACATGTCATGTCATGTCTACTGCAGTCCAGACTCTGCAGTGTTCATGGTGTTGCAGGCAGGGTCTAGACTGTTCTGCCTCTGGCCTGGGAATACAACATCAGCCACCTTCCCTCTTCAGGCTCTTGCGCATCGCTAATCTCAATGCATGTACAGTGTACATTGAAGGTGTACATGACTTTGCATGTACAGAAATCTGTGGACAGCTAATGACGTTTCGCTCTGACTTTGCATGTTCATGTACATGTAGGTCTGTGCGATGACTTTTTCACGGGGCCCGGGGTGAGCCAGTTCGGAGGGAATATTTGCAGCTTCGCACAGAGGGAGCAGTGATGGCCTCTAGAGAGAGATTTAGAAACTTTGCCATCCCGAAGCTGTGCGCTACCATTGGTGCGAGGGGGGTTGTTCTCTCGTCGATCCCTATTTCGTTCGGTGATTTCACAATTTTTTCGCAGCTCAGCGCTTGGAAATTGGAAAATCAGCAAACCCTGAAGTACTAGTAACCACCCGGTTTCATGCCCATGACTACATGACTACATGACTACATGACTACATGACTACATTTTGCTAAACGTTCAAGAGAAACACGAAGAGACACGAAGTCAGGTCCAGTAGAAGATGTAGAAATGAACGTAGAAAAACATGACATATTTTTTGAATACCGTCTTTTTGACTTATTGCTTTGTTGACGAGTCGGGTGCTGCATAATGACATGCATTCACCGAGGTAATCACTCGTACATACATGTACATGTAATTGCAATGTCGTGGACATGGAAGTCCGGTAGCACGCGTAGCGGTCCCAAGGCCCTGGCCGTAGAGTAGGCACCGGCGGATTATGCCGGCATAATTATTGGCATACTTGGATGGTTGAAAATTTGGAGCATAATTTGGCATCCTCTCGGAGGTAGGAGCATAACTACACGATTATACCACAGTTGTAGTATGTAGGCTATACAATTGTGTACCATGCACCTGATCAGTGCTGGTGGTTTGTTTGTTTGTTTAGCTTTCTTTTACTTCACCAGAAGCACAGGCAAAATCTGCCTTCTCACTGGGCGTATTGCCACAGTTCTCGCAAAATGATGAAGGTGGTGATATAAGAAAAGGAGGAAGAGGAAAATACAATCGTGAACAAGGCACAAAGAGAAGACGGAAACAAATCAATGAGGGAGTACTACAAGTAACGAATTGTAATTTGATGAATTTTTCATGAAAATAATGCAACGGATGCAAAGGTTCCAGGGTGAGGGAATGTTGACAGTTATGCGTTTTAGAGATCTTAGGAGAGGGTAAGAGAGTTTAAGATATCGTTTGTAATTGCTTTCTTAAATGCAGAAGGAATTGTGATGGAGCGGACATCAGGCGGCAGGCAGTTCCAGTACACACTACCAATGAACTGAACAGTGGATCGACCGGAAGGACTCGGCAAAAACGGGACACGAAGCAGACGTGAAGCCTGACGCCGCGTGGCACGACCATTGACTAAATCAAAGAAAGTGCTGAAAAGACAACTGATCATTTCAGCACCAAGACATCTGTGAACAAAAAATAATAATTTTTGTTGATATATCTGAGTAAGAGTAAGAAGAAGGTCGACAGACTGCATGGCCAAGGGTTCGGAGGTCATGCAGATAGTGTTTTCAATGAAAAGCAGGGTAGAAATCATGGCAATGCATTATTGTATGCTCGAACTCGTCTTCTTCAAAGTTCTTTCTCACACTGACACAGTACATGTAGCAGAAGATGCGAGTGAATCAGCCTTCATCAGGTATCCCGGCTGGGGCGGACGAGATACATGTACATGTACATGTAGTGGCGGGTAGTCCGCAAAACTCCATGTACATGTACATGTAGAGGGGACGGCTCGATACCGGGACGCTTTGACAGCCAAATTTGTATAGACCCAAACCGATCATCAGCGTTGATTTTTCACTCGAAATATGTTTGTGGAAGGAAACTGGCATGTTGAAGTTTGCTCTGGGGCCAGAGTCAATCGAACTGAGCCACTCCTTTGTGTTGACTCATTGCCTCCAAGTTGCCCTTTCGGTTCAAAAAAGTTCAAATCAGAGGTGGCTCCAAACCGGACACGTTTTAGAGTGCACGTCAAATTCACTCTGGGTCTGAAATTAGGTAATTGCTATCGCTCCACGACGGCCAGTACAGAGTAACAATAAGCCTTGTGTGTGCTTCCATTAGTTTTGATTGGTATGCGGTGCTTTATTGGCGAGAGGCGAGCCGCTGTTTACCTGCGACAAGAAGTTGATTTTTCGAAAGTCGTAAAAACTCAAGTCGCAGTGCGAAGCAACACGTCAAAAACTCACCTGCTGGATATGGCGCTTCTGGGCATCGTAGAGCCATGAAATTTTGGCTCGGTGTATAACACATCGTAGTCTCACTATGCCATATGTTTTCTAATCAAAATACCAAGAGAGAAAGTTAATATTGAGTCCGTTCCGGTTTGCAACCGGTGTCCTATTTGAAACCGTCCCCTCTACATTACATTAATACATTATGCATGTTACGAATAAGGGTTTCCACAAAATTCAAGAAAAAAATCTCAAAATTCAAATTAGGCAAGTTTCAATGATAGTGTAGTGACTTCGTACATGCATTTTTGTATACATAAATCATTTTTCGTAAAAACGGCCCCTGTATATATTTTCACGTGAAAGAAATAAACTTTCTCTTTGGCCCCAACTTCGTTGTGGTCTGGTTGGCCATTGTAGCCGTCATGGTTGACGTAAAACACCATAATTGGTGACCCCTGACACTGCGCCGAGTCGGAGTTGCTGTATGGATGGCATGGAGCAGGCCATCGCGCCTTCGACCTCCGCGGCCCAGATTGAGCATGCGCCCAAGCCCACAACCTCACCAGCCCACCATCCGCCGATCCACCGATCCGCCGATCAACCGCCACGATCTCCTAGCCCGCAGCCGCCTCTGACAAGATCAAGATCCGTCCTCCTCTGTCACGCGTACGTTTCCCTTGTTCTTTTCTCTACTTTCTTTCTCTGGACTGCCTCTGACACGTTCTTCCACCTCTGTCACGCATGTTTCCTCTTTCCCTTTCCTGCATTTTCTACCTTGTTTCGGACCTTGTGTCCACGTGTCATACAACGGTATTCCACATGCAGCGCATATTTTTTCTCTTTGTACAGTCTTTCTCTTTGTACAGTGTATTTTTCTTTCCCGTCTCTCCGCTTTGTACGCTTCGCTCACTCTTTCCTTTCCTTTCCAAGATTTTTTTCCGTTTGGCGTTCTTCAGCAACTGCTCTCGGCTTCATCTCTGGTGGGGTGTAATGTAGTGACTTCGTACATGCATTTTTGTATACATAAAATCATTTTTCGTAAAAATGGCCCCTGTATATATTTTCACGTGAAAGAAATACATGTAAACTTTCTCTTTGGCCCCAACTTCGTTGTGGTCTGGTTGGCCATTGTAGCCGTCATGGTTGACGTAAAACACCATAAATAGAATTCAAAAAAATGGCAAAATTTAAAAAAATTCAGCCAATCACTCTGGTTGCGCCGAATCTTCTGGATATCACCATGGCAACACCATGGTAACGCAAAATGGTGGCCGAAGAAAAATGGTTGTGGTCTATCTTCTGTCAATCTGCTTTCCAGTTCCGGTGATTATTATTATTATTTTTTTGATCCAAGGTTTCTCCACACAGGTCGATCGGACGATGGCATCCAACAGCTTACTGGAAACCCAAAACCAACCATGCAAGTGGGTAATGCATGGCAAAATTCAACAAAAGGGACTCAAAATTTATAAAAAAATCAAAAAATCGCCAAAATTCAGAAAATATTCAGAATTTTTTGTGGAAACCCCTAGTTACGAAGTCATGACCAGTCTGGATTTTAGCAGCCATGATATGACTGCAGGCTACGGATATTGCTCTAAATTGATGTATAGATGATGTTCGGTCATGATGAAAGGAGACGTGGAGCTAGGGAGAGATGAGCTGATTATTCGCAGGGTGAGGCCCAGGGTGACATCGGATGGACGAGTATGATGATTACGAAGACTGTTGAACATGATAATTTTCAAAGGTAACTCAAACTAATTTAGCAATGAAATAATATTTTTTACTGAAGTACAAAAGAAATCAAGTAATGAATAGAAAAAGTATTGTTTTCTCTTTACCATGTTGACCTCTTACATGCATGGACACCTTGCCCTTGGTATGGGGATACTCATGTACATGTATTTTCTTGTACTTATGGCCACTTGTAACTTGCAAGTACGAAAAAAGGCACAATTTCCCGAACTTTGAGGCTCGATTTGTATTGTATTGTATTTTATTATTTTACTTGGGCATTCCCAACAGACCCTAAGGTCTTCTTACAGGGTGCCCAAGATGAATGAAATTGTTAAGTTCCTGGCGAAATGAATTGGGGATATGATTTGTGCGAAGGGATTCGGGAAGCGCATTAAAAGCGGTCAGCACCAAGGAATGAAATAGATCTGTATCCAGCTTGGGCTTGCACAATGGGTAAGGAAAGGGAATAATTGACTTGGCCGCGGGTTACTCTGTCTGTGTGAGCGCAGTCACGGCGAAGGGAGAACATGTCAGAGAGGAGTGAACTGCAGATATTGTGGATGCAACGGAACACGAAGAATATGGACTTAGTATGATATCTTTTGTCTAAGCTAATTATGTGGTATCGCTCAAGCAAGTATGATGTCCGCGTGAATGTGTCATGCTCAAATATGCATCTAAGGGCTCTCTTACTTATGCGTAGCAGCTGATCTCTCACATTGTCAGCGAGGCAGTGGACATAGGCAGTGCTGGCGTACTCGAGCTTGCTCTGGACTACTGACAAGTAGAACTGCCTTCTGGCCTGGACAGCAAGGTTCCTCCTTCCACGTCGAAAAGCACCTAGTTTCTTTCCGATGTCTTCCCTGAGGGAGTTAACGTGGGCACTGAAACTTAAAGTTGAATCGAGAGTCAGTCCTAGATACTTAACTTCGTCAGACGGGGCAATAACAGTCGAACCACAGACAATGCTCAGGTTAGGTGGGGGATGTGAGCGTCTGCTGTGGATCAGTAGTACTTGGCTCTTGCTGGAGTTCAGGAGCAGGCCGCGATCTGTGAGGTGCTGCTTAACCACTGAAAAATCGTCTTCTAAGTAAGACATGAGAATTCGTGGACACTTTCCAGAGGCATACAGGGTGGTATCGTCTGCATAAAGAAGGCATTGGGAACGCAATGGCAGAGTGGGGACAAGTCGAGTGTAGATGCTGAAGAGGGTAGGGCCTAGGACGGAACCCTGGGGAACGCCCCTAGTGCAGGTTCAACAGTCACTTGAGGTTCCGTTCACTTCTACGCGTTGCTGTCGGTGAGACAGATACGACTTGAACCACTCAAGAGCATTTCCACGGATCTTCAGATTGTGAAGGTCATCTATTAGCGTTTGATGGTGGACGCGGTCAAAGGCTTTGCTCATATCGAGCAGCAGTACGGCCGTATAGTCTCCGGTATCCATGCTTCTCTGCCAGTTGTTGATGGCAAGTGTTAAAAGGTCCTCAGTACTGTGGTTCCGCCTGTATGCAAACTGTTCATTTGGAATTGCTCCGGGTGTGATGTCCAGATGGTCGTGAAGCTGCTGGAGCACTAGTGATTCCAAGACTTTGGAGATAATGGGCAGTAGCGAGACTGGGCGATAGTTGGAACTGTCGTAGGGGTCGCCTTTCTTAAACACTGGACACACAGACGCTAGTTTGTAGGCTGACGGTACCTTTCCGCTAGACAATGACTGGTTGAAGATGGAAGTTAAGGAATTGGCCAGCTCGGCGGCATGGTGTTTCAAGATGTAAGCTGGTATGCCGTCTGATCCAGATGCTTTCGTGGTATTCAATCGTTCGAGAATCTTCGTTACTGCTGCTGTTGTAACGGGTTGGAATTCGAGAAGGCAGTTGTCTAAACAGTCGTCCGCCGGAGTGTCTGGGGTCGTAAGAGCAGCGCGGTGTTCATCATGGACGATATTGCCTAGGGTATCTGACAAAGATGAGAGGGAGGCTTTCGGTGTGGGGTGGGATTTTCTCCTTCCAGTTAGTTGATTCAGCACTGCCCATTGGAGTCTAGGATTTCCTGTAGCGGCACTGAACTTATCTTTGTAGTACACACTTTTCAGTTTGCGGTTTAGTAAAGTTCCTACGACGTATTGCACGATACTGCTGTCGGAGGCGGTCATCCATGGGGTGCTTTATTAAGGCGCGGTGGGCTGAGCTTCGTCGATGAAACATCTGTTTCAGCTCTGGGGTGACCCAGGGCTGGGGGCGGGGTTTAGAGTAAGCTGCGCGCTTCTGGGTAACGAATGGTGCAAGATCATCTAGTACTGTCATGACACTTTGTTGCCAGTGGCTTGCCGCTGCATTTAGAGTATAACCGCCGGATACATCTGAGGGGTCAAGGATGTGTTTGAGAGCTGCAGACGTTACACTACGGTCAAGGTGAGCCCGGCTAGGTTGGCGTCTTCGAGAGAATTGCTCGTGTGGCTGTTCAAAGTTGGCTCTACTAACACGGACAGAGAGGCCAATAAGATGGTGGTCGGACAGGCCATCGACGCTGTGAACAAATGTACTATGAAGAGACATGGGAGAGGAAGACGGAGCAGCCGTTGTCATTGTTGTCGGTATGAGTGCAAGGTCTAGGCATGACTGACTAGGAACTCTGGTGGGCTGTAGTATGACGTTTTGTAAGCTGTGGTCAGCGCAGAGGCCTTGTACATAGCGGGCGTTTGGGTGAGGTGGGACAGAGAGCATGTTGACATTGTAATCACCGAGGAGGAGGATGTCCGGACATGTCGCGGAGGCCATCTGCACGCTATTGTCGAGCTGCTCCCAGAAATCCACATGGCTGTCGGGAGCGCGGTATACGCAGCCGATGGATAGAAATGGATTCGTTCGGCTATGGGTGTGCAACCCAACGAATATGGTCTCTAGCCTGTCGTTGACTTGAAGTTGCCTGGATTTCAGTTGTTCCTGCACATACATGGCAACGCCGCCACCCTTTCTGCGATCAGCTCGGTCCCGGCGATAGAGAGTGTAGGCTGGTATAGCAAGATCGCAATTCATCACAGTAGAGTTCAAGCATGTTTCACTGATTGCTAGCACATCGATTCTGTACTTGTACATTATGCAATGGATTTCATGAGTTTTATTTCTTAGGCTACAGATGTTGATGTGGGCGATGGTTAAGCTCTTGATGGGTGAAGACGGACAATCAGGCACTGTTTGACTGGATGGATAGTTACAAGGATTTCTTAAAATGTCAGGTGCTGGGTCAGCGACGACATCTGTTGCTCGGAGATGAGGTGAAGTAGCTGAGAGGGAGTGTTGCTGGTGATTTCTTGGACACCCTGATGAAACCTATTGTGTTGCCAGCTCATCGATTTCAGTTGCACTGTATGGGGTGCCATCTGGGTTCAAAATCTCACCATACGGTAGCGAGCAACGGATCTCCTTTTGGCGGAGTTCCTTATACCTAGGCAGGGCCTGTCGTCTAGCAATCTGCTGTTGCTTGGTCAGGTCGTTGTTCACGTACACATCTTGATCATTCAGTTTCAAATCCAGACGTTTACGGTACACTGACAACTTGGCCTCGTGGCTTTTCATGCGTAGCCTCACTGGCCTGGCCTTGCCCTGTACGGCTTTGCTGGCGGAACCAATGCGCTCTGCAGAGAGTATTTGGTCAGCACTAATCTGGAGGAGCTGCTCACATCTGGATGACAGTGCTACGCTGTCCTCATTGTCCGCTTCGGGGATGCCCCTGAGAATAAGGTTTTCCGACCTCTTCACCCTCTCTAATTCCTCTGCTATGACCTCGGCAAGCTGCGTTGCACTGTGGCTCCCAGCTGTCTGCCACGCGTTTCCACGTGGTGCATTGCTTTGCACCGCACTCCTGGTACGGTACGCAGGGTCATCATCTCGAGTACGGAAAGTCCTCTCCATCTCCTCCACTCTCACTTCAAACTTCGTCAGCTTCTCTCTCAAGGAGCGATTTTCCGCCATTACACTTTCTAGCTTCAGGGAGATTTCTTGAAAGATGCTGTTTACTCTCATACTCATATCCTTCTGCTCCCGCAATATCTCGTTTAACGTGCTGCGCATGGACGCAGTGTCGTCCTGTTCCGCCTGGCTCCCGTCATAACAGGTGTTGTCAATTTGCTGTCGCAGGCCGTCAGGAGGCGAGCGATCCGCCGCGGGAGACTTTCTGCTCAACCTCTCAGGAGTTTGGCGAAGAGAAGACGACTTCACACCTGGAACTGCTACTGGCAGCCTGCTTGGCTGACTGGCTGGCATGCTGGGGGGGAACAAGGGGGGACTTTGACCAGAGCTCAAAAACCTGCAACCAGTTCCTACGTCACAAATCCAGGTTCTCTCTCGATAAGTACAACAAGGTGAATATACATGTATATCCCCGGGTGCCAAAGCATAATAATTATGAGGATTTTACAAGCATAATGCGAGAATCCATGAAAGCATAATTCCTTGATTTCGCGAGCATAATCCGCCGGTGCCTACCGTACAGCCGTGTTTCTGCGCTGCAGCGCGCAGGTCGCATCGGTTCAACATGTGCACTGCATGCAACGATCTGTTCGCACTGAGGAGTGAGGTCTCCGGCCGCGGTAATTCAAACTGGATTTCCATGTCCACGATACTAGTAGTACATCAGGGGATGATTACTTCCCTCGCTTCATTCAATCGTTTCTGGGGTTGACTGAGCACTGGTATGTCAATTTTTAGCAATTTCCGCGAAGGGAAATGAATGTAAATATAACTTTAGTACATACATGTACATGTATTATACTGCAGCTACGCGTAAAATGAACGACGGTACTCAGTAGTGAAGAAAACACAAACAAAATTTAACATGGTTTCGTGCAAACGCCACACTAACTAAAGTCTCAACGGAACTAATCTATATCGCCCCCGCTTACCTCGTTCTTAGCTGGGATTGCGTCGCAAATCTTTCAAGACAGCGGATCCCTGTCACGGTCACCCACACAGCAGTCTCAAGAAGGAAGGGACACTCTTTTTCTTCATGAACTCAGTTGATTAGGAGGTGTGAGCATTCTGGCGAGAGGAAATTTTTCTAGCGAGAATGCTCTTAGCACCACCTGATCAACTGAGTTCATGAAGAAAATAGTGTCCCTTCCTTCTTGAGACGCAAACAGTACACGAGCGTTTACCAATGTCGATTATGATACAGAACAGGACGCCTGACTAATAATGACCATGTGGCGTAATGCACATGATTGTAATCGTTCCGAAATCGAGATGTAGACACATAATGCGGACATGGTGGATCCTTCCACAATGCCAATACAGCATGCTGCAGGAGAGCGGTACTGCTGATCTATATGTACACGTATGAAAAATCTATAATTCTGATTCATTCGATTCAGACTACGGGCAAAGGCACGTCTGAATGTGAATTTTCTTCATACAGAGCAGTGTACAGTAGCAGTCGTGTTCCTTTTTGGACAACGGGAAAGTGTCGTGGGTTGGGTTTGCGGTTGCCACCATGGCATGTCAGGGAGGATTTACAGTTGCAATTGCTTGGCATATGTACAACGTATGCAGCTTTCTGAGGCTCGAGGGTAGCTTCTCTGCAACATTGTTGTTATTTCTTGGTTTGGAGGTGTATCCTTGTGGATATCTTGCCCTTCACAAGTGGATTGTTCATTTGGCTCGTACTCAGTTTGTTTCAGGCATGGTCAGCCTGAAAATATGTATTTAGCTAAGGGGAAGCTGCTTTTGACAGTCTTGTCCAATGCAAATCCGATGCACCTTGAAGTGGGAAAGAACAGAATAGCCCCACCAGTTCGTTCAAAATGAGCTAGTATTCATGTATATGTAGACCCAAATCAAAGCCAAAAGAGTCGTTCGCGGAGGTGGACAACAAGGCACCGAGCGTGTGGGAGCGATGCGTCCAGTGCTCTACAGTCCATTCGTCGGAAACAGTCCAGCTGGCTTTTGAAAGTCCGATTTGGGCCGAATTGAGGATAAGTAAACACTTCAAACCTCTTAGTATCTGGGTTCCGGATCTGCTTCTCCATACATTTAGCCATTGCATACCTGTACTATTTTTGTAAAACCTGCCTGTGTTTCTACTTGCCCTTGTTCTTGGACTTCTCTGGCCTTGGATGTGGCAAGGAATAATTGCATGGGTCACACAATGTAGGATGTGTTGTTGACTGAGTTTGTTTTTCACGATATCCACAACTACAGACTTTTACAGGTACATGTACATAATAAAATAATTATACACAAGAGAGAGATTGGAAGCTTTGTTACAACTCTGAGTTTCACGTGTTACTACGATCATCAGGCAACACATACTCATGTATATGCGAGAGACACCAAACAGTTTGGCCTGAACTTGCTATTACTTTAAATCATTAATATGACACACGACGAAATTCGGGACATGACAGCTGGCTTCCTGACTAATAATGTCTCTGTTGTGCGCATCTCGACTAGGCTCCGGCGGATAGGCCTTGACAGATTATGCTAGCATAATTTTTCGCATAATTCCTACCAAAATCGAATAATCACATAATTCGAGGCAAATTGCATACGAATCGCATAAAATTGGAATAATCCGCCTGTTCGCATCAAATTCCATAGAGTTGTACATGTTCTACAAGTACAAGTACAAGTAGATGCACCAGGAAGGCGAAGGTTTACGACTCCCTTGATAACATGTCCAGTCTCCTACAATCAGTGACGGTCGTAGCTACATGTAGGTCGGACGGTGCGTTGACCCTGTTGAACTTTTGCTACTACAGTGCAACGCCCTCTACAAAAAAATCACCTGTTATTTTGCACAAAACCATCATATACATGTACATTAGCAGCATATGTGAGCATGATGCGGCATATTATGATAACTTTTAGCATAAAAATAGCATAATTGTGCAATTTGTTCAGCAATGCGAAAAGCATAATTTCACGAAAATATTAGCATAATCTGTCAAGGCCTACCGGCGGATAATGCTCGCGAAATCATGTAATTGTGCTTGCATGGATTCTCACATTACATGTACATGTATGCTCGCAAAATCATCGTATTATGCTTTGGCACGCGGGGATACATATTCACTTTGTTGTACTTATGGAGCCTCAATAATCACTCACTCTATTAATAATGGCCGGTGTTTCCACCGAGTCTTGAGATGTTGTAATACATGTAAATATAAAATATAAAGTTCGGAGAATCGGGCATTTTTCGTACTTACTAGTGGCCATAAGTACAACAAAATACATGAGTATCCCCTTGTCCATGCATGCTAGAGATCAACATGGAAAAGAGACAACATTACTTCTTCTATTCTGAGTATTCATTATAGGCCATTCACACGACGTGTTAAAAACTTGCACGTGTGTGACCAAAAGAACACTGGCAAACCGTGATCCAGTTCACACGGTGGTGCTGGGCAAACTTTGCAACCGTCAATGTATCCATAGTGACCACCTGAAAATCCCGTGAAATTGTTCAAGCACTTCATTTGCAGTACGCACTTTCAGCAACCAACACTTTTGCTGGCGTGCAAAGATAATAGCGAGCAAAAGAGCCTCGGCCAAGATAAAAAATCAGTTGCACGCGTGTGTCCAAGTTTATCGTAACCGAGTAAATGTCCTTGGAAACGGTACGATAACACTTTTGTGGTGAGTTTTCTCGTCGTGTGAATTGCCTAGAAATTGACTTCTTTTGTAAAACGATTTTTTCTTTGCCAACTTAGTTTGAGTTACCTTTGAAAATTATCACGTTCAACTGTCTTATCCAATCGATGTCAACCTCACCCTGCAAATAATTAGCTCATCTCTCCCGTAGCTCCACCTCTCCTTCCATCATGATCGAACATGAGCTATACATGTACACATGTACCTCACTTTTTTTTTTAGTTGTTAGAGCAATATCCATAGCCTGCACAGTCATGGCTGCTAAATTCCACAGGTTATGACTTCGTATCATGCATAAAACAGCATAATGTACATGTATTCAGAGTTTTGCGGACTGCCCATCACTATCTCGTCCACCCCGCGATACCTGATAAAGGCTGTTTCACTCGCATCTTCTGCTACATGTACTGTATTAGTGTGAGAAAGAACTTTGAAGAAGACGAGTTCGAGCATACAATAATGTAATATTGTATTGCCATGATTTCTACCCTGCTTTTCATTGAAAACACTATCCGCATGACCTCCGAGCCCTTTACCATGCAGACCACCAGATCTGATCAGGTGCATTGCACACAATAGTGTAGACTACATACTAATACCAGTGGTACAATCATGTACTGTACATGTAGTTATGCTCCTACCTACGAAACGATGCCGAATTGTGCTCCAAATTTTCAAACACCAAAAATATGCCAGTAATATGCCGGCATAATCCTCCGGAGCCTACCACTCAGGACACATCTGCTGCTATCATCCTATTTTACTATGGAAACCTGGTCGATAGGCTCTGGCCTTTCGGGTATAAATACAAACACAGACAAGTGAGAGGGAGGAAGGTGTGCTACGAGTCAGGCCTAGGCGGGAAGACGTTACATGTATGTTGTCAGACTTGGAGCTCCTGTACATGATGATTGTACACTCCGTACATAGTCATTGTACACTCCTGTACATACCGGTAGTCATTGTACACTTTTTTTACGGGGTAACGGCCTCTTTTACGAGCAAAATAAAGTCATGTAGACGTGAAAAAAATTGTACACTCAGTACATAGTCATTGTACATAGTTATTGTACATGCATGTAGTCATTGTACATGCATGTAGTCATTGTGTAATAGGTAGCCGAGTGGTAGGCGCGGTGAAATCAACAATAATTACTTTTATTCTACTTTCAGGTACACACCTGAGATATAATCGTTATTGAAAGAAGAAGCGGCAAAATAAATAACTTTCTCTCCGGTGCTCACCTAGAGGCTGAATCCTTATTCTTCGAGTTAGCTTTCATTGCTATCCAATCTAATCTAATCTTCTCTAATTAAAACAGAAAAAGCGCAGCCGCTTTTATGCAGCAGACGACGTACGCTTACATACAGAGATACACTAAATATACATCAGGCAAGCTCCGTATTAGTTCCGTACTGCTTCCGTATTGGTCGGGCAGGGATACTACACCCTCCCTTCCTACAGATTATCACGCCCTCGTGATTTTCAAAAAATTAGTGAAGAGTTACGAACACAGCGTCAACCGGAAGATGGCAAATTATATCGGAAATGATAACGTTTAGAGTAGACAGAAGAAATGAACTGATAACAAATCATAAAGTAGAAGCACACCAGGTTCACACGATCTCACGGGGTCAAAAGGGGAAAGAACTGTTCTCCAAATAGGACCTGAAAATCCACAGCACTCTTGCTGCACAACGCTGGCACAACCCGCCAGGAACTTCGCAGTTCAAAAACCGAACTGAATACACTATAACTATAAGGGGCGTTGTCACACACATTGTCCCACGTTAGCTGGGTAAGCCGTGGCTCACCATGATCAGACGCCTACCAAACTAAACTGGATTCACACACTCGCATAAAGGAAGACTGAAGAGAACAGGGAGACTGAAGGAAGACAGGAAAGAAAATGCCATACCTGGAATCAGCGTTAGTAACCACGGCGGCGGCTGGAGCTATGGCTGTAATAGTTTTACCTTGACACTTCTTGCTTGTCTTATGGTAACACCTTGTGTTCCTAATATTCTCACTCCTGCGGTTCTCACCTTTCTTTTGCTTTATAACCTCTGGTTTGAACATCATTCGACGAATTCTCCAATCAATCAAGTCTATACTGTTACACTGGTAGCTTGAGGATGGTTGAGATCATCGTTTGCCCTTTGACGTGCCTTGTGCTCCTGGCCGCTACTGCTCTGCTATACGCCGCTTTCCGTGAGATCCGCCGCGCTCGGGACAACGTGGCTGCTACAGTTGGACGACATCAATTACCTGCTACATCAAGCTCAAGTCCTCCGGATCTAGCCCCGTGTCGATCGCGTTCTCTCTCCCAGACAAGCCCGAGCGTCAAACGCGTTACCAGAGAACCGAATGTTTTCCATGGCAACCCTTCCGAGTTCAAAGAATGGGTATTTACGGTCGAGTTAGCCTTGAAGTGCTCACCTCAAGGTGACCCGGAGAGCCAAGTTAACTTTGCGGCTAGCTACCTCGCTGGGAATGCGCGTCTTTGGCTAATTTCTTCCCTGGAAGCAGGTGAGCAATTTTCGGATTGGCGTTCTTTGAAAAGCGCCCTAGCGCGAGTGTATGGCCCGCACTATGATGGGGAAAGAGTGCGTTTGGATATGTTCTCTATCCAACAGCGTGGGTCAATTGAATCGTACGTAACGGAGTTTTCTCGGCTAAGTTTACAGGTGCCGGAACTTGACGAACTCTCCAGAGCCTTGCTATTTGTCAACGGCCTGCACGGTAACATGCGGACCTTGGTAGTGAAGGAACACCCCACTACACTGTCAGCCGCCGTTCAGTCAGCGCTAGCAGTCGCCTCAGACAGCCGATTTCAGCGCAGACCACCACTGGCGACCGCGCCGGGATTCGCACCACCATCAGGTAGCAAAAAGCTAACAAAACTAAGCCCCGAGGAACGTGAGACATTACGAGCCCAGGGGGGCTGCTTCGCATGTCGTCGACCAGGCCATATGGCCCAGAATTGCCCGCAGCATCGAGATCACCCAAACGGTGGACGTCAGTAAGGCCGATGCGATTACTGACGCAGCAAGAAAAGGCATCACCTGCGTGTAGTGTGTGCTCCGTCTCTACCCGTAACCGATTCAGTAGCCTCGCTGTGGAGGATGTTGACGATGATGCTGAATGCTCCGAAGCCAATTTCAAGCGAGATGTTACACCAACTATTGAGGCCCAGGTTACCAGCGTCAATGTGGAAACGGAACATGAGCTCCTGCGTGTAGAAGGCAAAATCAACGGTCGTCGCGCGCTTATGTTAATAGATTCGGGCTCGACCCATGATTTCATTGCCGAACAGTTTGCCAGGAGAGTTAACCTGCCAACCGAAATTGGCTCGGAAAACCTGAATGTCACGCTGGCTGATGGAGCATCAAGCTCGTTTCCCATGGAGACGACCCATGAATTGAAGGTTATCGTAGGCGACTTCAGCGATAACCAAACCTTCACGGTGTTCCCCCTTCATCGCTATGACGCTATATTGGGGAAACCTTGGTTAACGCGTAACAATCCAGACATAAACTTCCGGACGAATGAAGTCAGGTTGAACTCGAATGGTTTGCCTTGTGCGTCGCCCAGTCAAAGCGAACCGACCGCTCCTGTGGAGGCGATGTTCATATCTGGTCGTCAGGCTAGGCATGCCCTTAGGAGTGGAGACGAAGGTGTTCTGGCGTGGGTCAGCGTAGAAGACGGCATTGGCAAGGAACCTCCCGACAAATCCACTCAGAACGAGCACCCAGATCTCAAGGCCATGTTCCGTGACTATGACGATCTTTTCCCGGATGATCTGCCAGCTAGACTCCCACCAGAGAGGTCTGTAGACCACGAAATCCGCCTGGAGGAAGGCTCATCACCCCCATCGCGACCTGCCTATCGCCTGCCCAGGCCAGAAATGGAGGAATTGAAGAAACAGCTCACAGAACTCTTGAAAAAGGGTTTCGTAGAACCAAGTAAGTCCCCCTTTGGTGCACCGGTGTTTTTTGTCAAGAAAGCTGATGGTTCGTTACGCATGGTCTGCGATTGGAGGGAGCTAAACAAGATAACTGTTAAGAACAAGGCGTGCTTGCCCAATGTGGATGATTTATTCGATACCGTACAGGGCGCTAGGTACTTCACGAAACTAGACCTCCGATCAGGGTATAATCAGATTCGCATTCAAGCTGAGGACGTGCCCAAAACCGCGATTAACACTCCCTTTGGGCATTACCAATTTAGGGTCATGGGATTTGGTCTCACCAATGCACCGGCAACATTTCAATCCATGATGAATACGATTCTTCAACCATATCTGAGGGAGTTCGTAGTCGTGTTCCTAGATGACATACTCATCTTCAGCAAAACGTGGTCGGAGCATATGCAGCATGTCCAGTCGGTATTGAGCGTGCTCCGGGACAACCAGTTATTTTGCAAACGGTCAAAATGTGAATTTGGCGTGGAGAGTGTGCGGTTCCTGGGACATTGCATCGATGGACTGCACATCGCCCCTGACCCAGACAAGATTGCCGCAGTAAAGGTCTGGCCCGCTCCGACTTCCGTCACAGAGGTGAGGCAATTTCTTGGATTTACGAATTATTTTAGGCGATTCATAGATCAATACTCATCGCTCTCTAAGAACTTAGAGGAGATAACGGGAAAACATGCACGATTCGAGTGGAACAGCTCTCGGCAACATGCCTTTGAATCGCTAAAGCATGCCTTGTTGAATGCGCCCCTATTGCGGCTGGCTGATGTGAACCGACCATTCAGAGTGGTAACAGATGCAAGCGATTTCGCCTTGGGATGTGTTCTTCTCCAAGAACTAGAGGAAGATGCCTGGCATCCAGTGGCTTATGCTAGCCGAAAATTGTCTGCTGCGGAACAGAATTATACAGCTACAGAAAGAGAAACATTGGCCGTAGTGTTTGCGCTAAAGACCTGGCGCATCTACCTCTTTCAACACTTTGAGGTCATTACAGACAACATGGCGGTAGTTTATCTGAAAACAAAACCAAGCATTACAAAGAGAGAGGCGCGATGGGTTGAATTCCTAGCTGACTATAACTACACAGTCCGTCACAGACCCGGCAGAGAGAACCCTGCAGATCCCCTTTCGCGTCGCCCAGATCTCCATGAGAGTAACCTCGTGGAGAATGCAGTACCACGTTTGAATGCTATTGAGTATGCTTTAGCAATGAATGATGACGTGTCCAATACAATATCAGATGCCTACCAGAGAGACAAAGAGCTAACTCCCATCATAGAAAGATTGAAGCATTCTCTCCGAGATAATTTGCATGATCGCTATTATTGGGACGAATCCACTGATCGCTTGTACCTCAAGGCATCCCCCAATAACCGGTTGTGCATACCCCAGTGCGGTGTCCGGTTAAAGCTCATTCAAGAACACCATGAGTGTGCAACGGCTGGCCACCCGGGTCGTGATCGAACGTACTTCCGCCTAGCACGTTTTTTCTACTGGCCCCGAATGGGTCTCGATATCAAGAGATTTGTCAAAACCTGTGATCTCTGCCAGCGAACGAAGGGAGGTCAGCCACGAACAGGGCTTCTCCAGTCACTTCCAATACCTAATACCTTGGCAGGATATCTCAATGGATTTTATTGTTGGATTGCCCCTTACTTCTCGTGGCTTCGACGCAATTTACACCTTTGTGGACCGACTTACGAAATGCGTACATCTTGTTCCAACAAACTCGAAGATTGATGCTAAGGGCAGCGCTCAACTGTACATTCAAAACGTATTTCGTCTGCACGGGCTGAGCTCAACCATTGTTTCCGATCGCGATCCACGATTCACTGCAGCTTTTTTCAAAGAAGTATTCTCTCAGCTAGGAACTAAATTGGCATTCAGCACTGCTAACCACCCTCAAACGGATGGTTTGACAGAGAGAGTTAACCGGCAAGTGGGAGATGTTCTAAGAGCATTTGTGAACTTGAGACAGGACAATTGGGATTCGCTTCTACCACTCTGCGAGTTTGCAATAAATAGTTCACAACAGTCATCTGTAGCTAATACACCGTTCTATCTGAACTATGGGTTTGACCCTAAGTCCCCGCCCGAATTCATTCTTACGGGAGGGGAAAGGAGTGATTCGGTCGATTGGCTTCATGAGCAGGAAGCCGCACTAAGGATAGCTCGAGATGCTATGCTCGACGCCCAGGCAAGGCAAGCTCTATACGCAGACCAGACGAGAACGCCCAGTGATTTGAAGGTTGGTGATAGCGTTCTTGTCTACAGAGACTTTCTACTGACCCCGGAAGCTCGTGGCCAGCCCTCTCGGAAGTTGCAACCCAAGTGGTTTGGTCCGTATCGTATCCAGGCTAAGATTGGAGCGAATGCTTTTCGCTTGGAACTACCCCGTGAACTTCGCTGCCATCCCGTGTTTAATGTCACTGCTCTTAAACGCTACGAAGAGAACACGATTCCTGGAAGACACCAACCCCCGCCTCCGCCCTTCACAGATCTAGATGGACACACACGCTATGTTGTCGAAGCCGTTTTGAATCACCGACACTGCAGTGGTGAGCAACACTTCCTGGTGCATTGGAAGGGTTACCCCAGCAGCGAAGCTACGTGGGAGCCCGCTGGCAACCTATGTGATGAGTCTGGTCGGAATATTAAACCGCTGCAGAACTATCTAGCCTCACAACGACAGCAGCCTTGATCTAACTGGGCTGAGCCATATGCATCTCTTACTGAGATAGTTAATAATTATGTTATAGACTGATATAGTTTTGCGTCATCTCCTTGTGAGAGTGATGAAGTTGAGTTGGATTACACTTCAATGTGGTTATGCATGTGCATGAGTGATTATTTAATATTCCCCTTTCCACAATTGCATCTCCTAACTGGATTGTGTTATCTAATAGAACCTTGGGCTTCCTATGGGGCCGGGAGAGTGTAATAGTTTTACCTTGACACTTCTTGCTTGTCTTATGGTAACACCTTGTGTTCCTACTATTCTCACTCCTGCGGTTCTCACCTTTCTTTTGCTTTATAACCTCTGGTTTGAACATCATTCGACGAATTCTCCAATCAATCAAGTCTATACTGTTACAATGGCGGAGAGCAAGCCAGGTTTTATCTTCATCTTGGTTGAGCCGGTCACTCAGAGCGGCTAGCTCGGCGTCAGACAAATGACCTCCCTCCTCGTCTTGAATCGTGGTCTTCACATTGTCGATAGCATCGCTTTGCGTGACGTAAAGAGTGATGGTCTAACCAGGAAGAGTGTTGACGAAAATCTGCATTCCACCACGGAGGCGAAGTACCAAAGTGAAGAGTGGGCTCCTGCTTCCGACTGCGTGCCGGCGAAAATCAAACGCTGCTGGTCTTGGGGAATACCCTCCCTTGATTCGTCGCAGGGAGCTGCAGCGGGTTGAGCCATGGGGGTCTGGGGTCGAATCACGTTGTTTTATTTAAAACTGCACCGCTGCCACCAATGTAATAGGTAGCCGAGTGGTAGGCGCGGTGAAATCAACAATTATTTTTATTCTACTTTCAGGTACACACCTGAGATATAATCGTTATTGAAAGAAGAAGCGGCAAAATAAATAACTTTCTCTCCGGTGCTCACCTAGAGGCTGAATCCTTATTCTTCGAGTTAGCTTTCATTGCTATCCAATCTAATCTAATCTTCTCTCATTAAAACAGAAAAAGCGCAGCCGCTTTTATGCAGCAGACGACGTACGCTTACATATGGAGATACACTAAATATACATCAGGCAAGCTCCGTATTAGTTCCGTACTGCTTCCGTATTGGTCGGGCAGGGATACTACAATTGTACACTCAGTACATAGTCATTGTACATGCATGCAGCATCGGGTACTCTGATGGCATGAATAAAATAACGCTGGCGACACAAAGTACTTAAACACTCACACACACACGCACACATACAGTACATGTACATACAAAATGTCAATGTAAGGTTTTCAACCGATTTGCGCCCTCGAATCGCTCCTCCTCCTCCGTCTCGGCAGCATACTGCCTTCGTTTGAAAGTCAAGAGGCGGGCGTAGATCTACGGACAACGCTTGATGTGGAGCACGCCTCGTTTGTGCGGGCAGTATTCTCTACATCCGGTGGTATGACTCAAGCAAGTGCGCATCAGCTCTACAGAAAAGGGATTGTTGCATTGCTAGCGGAGAAGACCAGTGAGCCCTAAACTCTTTCACCATGGCATTCATCCGGTGTTGTCTCGGCGTAGTCGTGTTACGGGTAATACCAAGAGTAGATAAACAAGAGTGTGCAACTCGCGGATGGGTTGGCCCACGGCGGAATTTTTTGTTGACGTAATCTTTTCGACGACGCACGCGCTATGAGTCTTTTGGAAAGTTTCCCTCGTGCACTTGGCCGCATTTGCACTACAAAGTCGGTGCCCAGCACGTGCTCTCACACTGCTCTGCAGCAAAATGCGCGTTCTCCTGAAAAAGGTGACGTCAACAAAAAATTCCGCCGTGGGCCGGGGTATCTGCAGATTGTGCAGGAGAGATCCGGAGTTGCACACTCTTGTTTATCTACTCTTGGTAATACTGGCAAGTGGGTGAGTGTGCGTGGTAGCCGGACCATGTTTTCTGCCCCTGCCCCTAGCATGTCGACTACAGCCAGAGTCGCTGCCGAGAGATCCATCGTGGCTGACTTAATAATATAATAATATTGGAGAGGTTACGATGCACGTCATTTCCGACGTGACGCGCAATTTCACGTCTAATTCGTCTAATTCCTCTAATTCGTTGTTTTTCGACGCCCGAGCCAAACAACGCGAGCATCCCGGTTTTCATTAATTTTGTTTCCCCGTGTTGTGTTTTGAAGTTTTCTGAGCAGCTTTGTATCGTATTGCACAAGACATGTCTAACAGACTGTGATACACAGACCGTGCATAGTTGTAGATCTCAGTGTAAAACGCAGGCTCTGGCAGACCATCTGTCACTCTGGTCCGTGACAAAACGTCATAGTACGGTGAAACCTGTCTAAGACGACCACTCAAGGGACCTTCAAATGTGGTCTCTGCTACCAGGTGGTGTCCTTTTCCATGCCATTTGACTGGAAATAGCATCACTTGATCCTGGCTGCATTGGTCTTAGTTCTGTGACAGGTGGTCGCCTTATTCGAGTGGTCGCCTTGACAGGCTGTACTGTACGCTTGTTATCGTATTACAGTATGAGTTCAGCATAGGTGCTTTCTTACACTACATCACCGACCAACAGACTACAATGCATAGCACGAGTATGTGCAGTCCATTCATTCTACATGTACCCATCAGTCTAGGCATTGGCGGATAATGCTCGAATAGTATGTGCAGTCCATTCAATATCAAAAGTATTCTTTCTAGACCAAAGAGTGGTATAATTGATAAAATAAAGATAGAAATATTTACGGTACTTCTCCAGACGTTTCGTTGTTCTGAACAACATCGGCACTGATATTACAATGAGAGTGGATAATCAACGGCTTGTCCATCAACTCTAAGTCCATTCATTCTACATGTACCCATGACAACCATACATGTACATGTAGCTCCTGTTCCGCGAGGTTCTCTACGTCTTGTTTCCTTGTGATATGAGAGGAGCTGAAGCAGAGTTTTCGTCTGTGACAAACACTGAGTCTCTCTCTCCTGTACATGTACATGTTGTACTGTAGGTGGTTTTAGCGCTGGTTAGTTCCTGCTAACCGTTCAACAAATCTATACTAGGAGTATACGAGTATACACTGGTTAGTTCCTGCTAACCGTTCAACAAATCTATACTAGGAGTATACGAGTATACACTGGTTAGTTCCTGCTAACCGTTCAACAAATCTATACTAGGAGTATACGAGTGTACACTGGTTAGTTCCTGCTAACCGTTCAACAAATCTATACTAGGAGTATACGAGTATACACTGGTTAGTTCCTGCTAACCGTACAACAAATCTATACTAGGAGTATACGAGTATGCACTGGTTAGTTCCTGCTAACCGTTCAACAAATCTATACTAGGAGTATACGAGTATGAAGCCAATGCTGGATTGTTCAATAGTAGACGCTCTGCAGAGCCTGGGAGCCATTGCCCATGACAGACCAGCATGGCGAGATCTATGCATGAGGGTCTGTGCATTGTGATATTCCCACAGATCCTGAAACAGTCAAACTCAGGAAATAGCACTATCATTATCACTCAGGCTGCAATATTCATATTATGGACATATTCATAAATGACATATCTTCAATACCCATGAGCTACATTGTATATAATAATATAAGTATCATAATTATTATTATCATCGTTCTAGCTCATTTTTTCCCCTGTCATAGTCCTGTTTATCATGTTCAGCATAAGCGAAGTTGTGGATCATGCTTGCATGGTTGACTCCAACGCGTACATGCAAGTAATAATAATAATAATACGAGTATGCACTGGTTAGTTCCTGCTAACCGTTCAACAAATCTATACTAGGAGTATACGAGTATACACTGGTTAGTTCCTGCTAACCGTTCAACCAATCTATACTAGGAGTATATGAGTATGCACTGGTTAGTTCCTGCTAACCGTTCAACAAATCTATACTAGGAGTATACGAGTATACACTGGTTAGTTCCTGCTAACCGTACAACAAATCTATACTAGGAGTATACGAGTATACGCTGGTTAGTTCCTGCTAACCGTTCAACAAATCTATACTAGGAGTATATGAGTATGCACTGGTTAGTTCCTGCTAACCGTTCAACAAATCTATACTAGGAGTATACGAGTATACACTGGTTAGTTCCTGCTAACCGTTCAACAAATCTATACTAGGAGTATACGAGTATACACTGGTTAGTTCCTGCTAACCGTTCAACAAATCTATACTAGGAGTATACGAGTATGCACTGGTTAGTTCCTGCTAACCGTTCAACAAATCTATACTAGGAGTATACGAGTATACACTGGTTAGTTCCTGCTAACCGTTCAACAAATCTATACTAGGAGTATACGAGTATGCACTGGTTAGTTCCTGCTAACCGTTCAACAAATCTATACTAGGAGTATACGAGTATACACTGGTTAGTTCCTGCTAACCGTTCAACAAATCTATACTAGGAGTATACGAGTGTACGCTGGTTAGTTCCTGCTAACCGTTCAACAAATCTATACTAGGAGTATACGAGTATGCACTGGTTAGTTCCTGCTAACCGTTCAACAAATCTATACTAGGAGTATACGAGTATACACTGGTTAGTTCCTGCTAACAGTTCAACAAATCTATACTAGGAGTATACGAGTATACACTGGTTAGTTCCTGCTAACCGTTCAACAAATCTATACTAGGAGTATACGAGTGTACGCTGGTTAGTTCCTGCTAACCGTTCAACAAATCTATACTAGGAGTATACGAGTATACACTCGTTAGTTCCTGCTAACCGTACAACAAATCTATACTAGGAGTATACGAGTATACACTGGTTAGTTCCTGCTAACCGTTCAACCAATCTATACTAGGAGTATACGAGTAAACACTGGTTAGTTCCTGCTAACCGTTCAACAAATCTATACTAGGAGTATACGAGTATACACTGGTTAGTTCCTGCTAACCGTTCAACAAATCTATACTAGGAGTATACGAGTATACACTGGTTAGTTCCTGCTAACCGTTCAACAAATCTATACTAGGAGTATACGAGTACACACTGGTTAGTTCCTGCTAACCGTTCAACAAATCTATACTAGGAGTATATGAGTATACACTGGTTAGTTCCTGCTAACCGTTCAACAAATCTATACTAGGAGTATACGAGTATACACTGGTTAGTTCCTGCTAATCGTTCAACAAATCTATACTAGGAGTATACGAGTGTACGCTGGTTAGTTCCTGCTAACCGTTCAACAAATCTATACTAGGAGTATACGAGTATACACTGGTTAGTTCCTGCTAACCGTTCAACAAATCTATACTAGGAGTATATGAGTATACACTGGTTAGTTCCTGCTAACCGTTCAACAAATCTATACTAGGAGTATACGAGTATACACTGGTTAGTTCCTGCTAACCGTTCAACAAATCTATACTAGGAGTATACGAGTATACACTGGTTAGTTCCTGCTAACCGTTCAACAAATCTATACTAGGAGTATACGAGTATACACTGGTTAGTTCCTGCTAACCGTTCAACAAATCTATACTAGGAGTATACGAGTATACACTGGTTAGTTCCTGCTAACCGTACAACAAATCTATACTAGGAGTATACGAGTATACACTGGTTAGTTCCTCCTAACCGTTCAACAAATCTATACTAGGAGTATACGAGTGTACGCTGGTTAGTTCCTGCTAACCGTTCAACAAATCTATACTAGGAGTATACGAGTATACACTGGTTAGTTCCTGCTAACCGTTCAACAAATCTATACTAGGAGTATACGAGTATACACTGGTTAGTTCCTGCTAACCGTTCAACAAATCTATACTAGGAGTATACGAGTAAACACTGGTTAGTTCCTGCTAACCGTTCAACAAATCTATACTAGGAGTATACGAATACACACTGGTTAGTTCCTGCCCGTTCAACAAATCTATACTAGGAGTATACGAGTATACACTGGTTAGTTCCTGCTAACCGTACAACAAATCTATACTAGGAGTATACGAAACAAATCTATACTAGGAGTATACGAGTATGCACTGGTTAGTTCCTGCTAACCGTTCAACAAATCTATACTAGGAGTATACGAGTATACACTGGTTAGTTCCTGCTAACCGTTCAACCAATCTATACTAGGAGTATACGAGTATACACTGGTTAGTTCCTGCTAACCGTTCAACAAATCTATACTAGGAGTATACGAGTATACACTGGTTAGTTCCTGCTAACCGTTCAACAAATCTATACTAGGAGTATACGAGTATACACTGGTTAGTTCCTGCTAACCGTTCAACAAATCTATACTAGGAGTATATGAGTATACACTGGTTAGTTCCTGCTAACCGGTCAACAAATCTATACTAGGAGTATACGAGTATACACTGGTTAGTTCCTGCTAACCGTTCAACAAATCTATACTAGGAGTATACGAGTATACACTGGTTAGTTCCTGCTAACCGTTCAACAAATCTATACTAGGAGTATACGAGTGTACACTGGTTAGTTCCTGCTAACCGTTCAACAAATCTATACTAGGAGTATACGAGTATACACTGGTTAGTTCCTGCTAACCGTTCAACAAATCTATACTAGGAGTATACGAGTATACACTGGTTAGTTCCTGCTAACCGTTCAACAAATCTATACTAGGAGTATACGAGTATACACTGGTTAGTTCCTGCTAACCGTTCAACAAATCTATACTAGGAGTATACGAGTATACACTGGTTAGTTCCTGCTAACCGTTCAACAAATCTATACTAGGAGTATACGAGTGTACACTGGTTAGTTCCTGTTAACCGTTCAACAAATCAATACTAGGAGTATACGAGTATGCACTGGTTAGTTCCTGCTAACCGTTCAACAAATCTATACTAGGAGTATACGAGTATACACTGGTTAGTTCCTGCTAACCGTTCAACCAATCTATACTAGGAGTATATGAGTATACACTGGTTAGTTCCTGCTAACCGTTCAACAAATCTATACTAGGAGTATACGAGTATACACTGGTTAGTTCCTGCTAACCGTACAACAAATCTATACTAGGAGTATACGAGTATACATTGGTTAGTTCCTGCTAACCGTTCAACAAATCTATACTAGGAGTATACGAGTATGCACTGGTTAGTTCCTGCTAACCGTTCAACAAATCTATACTAGGAGTATACGAGTATACACTGGTTAGTTCCTGCTAACCGTTCAACCAATCTATACTAGGAGTATACGAGTATACACTGGTTAGTTCCTGCTAACCGTTCAACAAATCTATACTAGGAGTATACGAGTATACACTGGTTAGTTCCTGCTAACCGTTCAACAAATCTATACTAGGAGTATACGAGTATACACTGGTTAGTTCCTGCTAACCGTTCAACAAATCTATACTAGGAGTATATGAGTATACACTGGTTAGTTCCTGCTAACCGTTCAACAAATCTATACTAGGAGTATACGAGTATACACTGGTTAGTTCCTGCTAACCGTTCAACAAATCTATACTAGGAGTATACGAGTATACACTGGTTAGTTCCTGCTAACCGTTCAACAAATCTATACTAGGAGTATACGAGTATACACTGGTTAGTTCCTGCTAACCGTTCAACAAATCTATACTAGGAGTATACGAGTATACACTGGTTAGTTCCTGCTAACCGTTCAACAAATCTATACTAGGAGTATACGAGTGTAAACTGTGACTGCAATTGGTTCATTGTAACTGGCACACTTCGTAGGTCGAACGCAAAGGACACGACTTTCAAATTGTGCTCGTTCCATTCCGGTGGCAGTGATTGAGTCGAAGGTTCGCCCTTCAGGCAACAGCCAGAGCATTCCTTCGTGCTCTCAAACAGAACTACATGTATTATCGTCGGTCAAGACGTAACAGGAAAAAGGAATGTGTGCGTGTATTTGTCTGTGAAGCTACAGTTGTGTTTCTTCCATTTCGGCGTTCTCCTTTTATTGGGTCCGACGTGCAATCACCGTGCAGCTTTGCAGGCAGTCTGGGCTCTCAAAGCACCCATGCACTTTGATCAGGGGGCACGAACACGATAATTATACTTGTAGGTAAAGATAGATTTTGGGTGACAGTTCCTCCAAAGGGTTACCTTACAATGTAATCGCATACTTGTCTTCTCTTCCCTCTCCATTCTCCCCCCCCCCCTCCCTCCCTGTCAACATGTTCCTGTAGTCTTGTAAAAATACAGTAGTCACATTGTGGGACACTCCCTGCCTATATTTTCATGATGTAGTCTTGTCAGTATTCAAATACTCAGTACGCCGCTACATACTTGTAAAGTGATGTGTGCGTGTTTGTGCGTGTGTATGTGTCCAACCTGTCGGAAGGCTACCTTTTTGCCAAAGCATTTGGAAGTTGGACTAGTTTCGGCTCCACAATCCAGTGTGTCGTTAATTATAGCTTTCATGGCTGAGGTTGTTGGTATGTCTGTTGGCTCTGGGTTCACAGTACTCAGGAGCCGAGGCTGGTTGCTAAAGTAACTCTAATTTCACTTCAAGGTACCAGTGCATCTAGTGTCTGCTTTTATCAAAGCAGCGTGCTATCTCTACTGGTTACCCCAGCAGGTGTAGGGTGTGCATTAGGCTCCGGCGGATTATGCTCGCGAAATCATGGAATTACATGTATGCTTTCATGGATTCTCGCATTATGCTCGTAAAATCCTCATATTATGCTTTGGCACCCGGGGTTATAATTCACTTAGTTGTACTTATGGAGCCTCAAAGTTCGGAAGATTGTGCCTTTTTCGTACTTGCAAGTTGCAAGTGACCATAAGTACAACAAAATACATGAGTATCCCCATACCAAGCTGCAAGGTGTCCATGCATAATAGAGATCAACATGGAAAAGAGAAAACATTAATTCTTCTATTCATCACTTTATTTCTTTTGTACTTCATTAAAAATATTATTTCATTGCCAAATTAGTTTGAGTTACCGTTGAAAATTATCATGTTCAACTCACAGTTTTCATAATCATCATGCTCGTCCAACCGATGTCACCCTCACCATGCGAATAATCAGCTCATCTCTCCCGTAGCTCCACTTCTCCTTCCACCATGACCGAACATCGACTATACATCAATTTCGAGCAATATCCATAGCCTGCAGTCATATCATGGCTGCTAAAATCCAGACTGGTCATGACTTCGTAACATGCATAATGTACAAATGGAATGTACATGTACATGTGCACGGAGTTTTGCGGACTACCCGCCACTATCTCGTCCGCTACGGGATACCTAATACGGAGGATTAGCAAGACGAAATTCGCGTTCGCGTTCGCAAACATTTTTCAGTTCGCGAACTGGATAGCGTACTTTCGCATTTTTCGTTCTGAAAAGTAGTCGGAACACGAATCGCGGATTCGTGTCAGGGCAGTCATAAATTTACCCTGCTTTGCTGTCTGTACTTATAGTTTTTTGTAGTTGACGAGTGTGGTTGCGAGTTTTTTACGTCTCACGTCTTGCTCCCCTAACCGGGAGCATGGCGTCCATTGACTTCGGAATTTTGGATAGTGAAGGCTTGGAGTCACTGGCAAAGGCCAATAACGTCAAGTGGGCCGGCCTGAGCCGGGTGCAATTGGTTGGCGCGCTGAGGGGAAAGTTGCAACCACTGGACGATCAGATCGACACACACAGGGTCACAAAGCAGGCAGGCGGATGTGAATGTTCCAGTACTGATGCTACTGCGCTAACGAAGATGATGGTTGACCTGATGGAGATGGTCCGAAACCTGGTAGCAGAAGTTTCCGACCTACGAAAAATCTCTCTCGAAAAGGAGAAAAGAAAAGATGCCGCCATTGCAGAACTCAGGGAGGAGCTTCGCGCCCTGACACAACACCACCAGCCCATCGATGTCTCTAATCGCGCCCTCGACGGCCACCAGGATGAGTACTCGTACCGAGCAGCTACAAACATTCCCGCCACGGGTGTACCAGTACCCGCATCCGCACCAACAGGGCTTGAAACCGCAGCTCTGGGCGAGACGTACGCTAGTCGTACCTTCTCTACACCACGAACAAGCAACGCCAGTCGTACTACTGACAAGCCTGTCAGCACCAAGTACGACTGGTCAATCGTACGTGAAGCCGCCAACCGCCACAGGAAGCCCGCAGATCTGTGTGGAGGTAAGAAAATAACACGCAGAGTTGTATTCGTTGGGGGCATCAATATCAACTGCAGTGCTGATGATCTTGTTGCGTACTGTAGAAAGAAGAATGTGGAAGTTACTGGCTGTAAACTGATCCCCTCCAGAACAGTGTATGGCACGTTGTACGCACATCTGACAGTTGCTGAGCATGACGAAAGAAATGTTCTGGAAAACGATTTCTGGCCCGAGCATGTAACAGCACGAGAATGGAAGTTCAAGAACCCACCCCTCCCCAAGAAATCATAAACTGTGATGTTGAATCCACACGCACCCATCTTTTTTCCCACTAGGACCACATCGACACCATCATCTAACAGTGTGTCAGGGCAACTGAACCCAGATGCACCTACCTTCACTCTCCCATCACCATACGATACCTCAGCCTTCATACCAAACAAACATCCCCATCATATGCGGCTAGCCACAACCAATGCTTGCAGCTGGTATCCAAAGGCCGATGAAATCAATAACATATTTGGTACTTCAGACATGGACATATTAGGCATCACCGAAACCTGGCTAACTCAGAAAATTCCTAACTCTGTATTATTGCCAACTGCCGCTTTTGACATAGTGAGAAGAGACCGCCCATCTCATGTCGCTCTGCGTGGCGGTGGTGTTGCTTTCTTACTCCGACCAGGACTCGTCTACGTCAGACGAGCAGACCTCGAGCCTGCCAACACCAACCTTGAAATCCTATGCATTCAACTTAAAAATGGCCACAAAGATGTCTATATTTTCTGCTGTTATCGGCCACCAAGGCAGGATCATTCAACCTTCCTCTCTGGCTTGCGTGAGTCCATCTCTTCCATTACGGACACTACGGATTCCATTATCATCCTCGGTGACTTTAATGCTCGGCACAACGAATGGTATAGGCAGGACCCGAACACTGCTGCTGGAAGATGCCTTGTCGAACTGCTGGATGATACTGGTTTTACACAACTTGTACGCGACCGCCCAACACGTTTCTCCGCCGCAGGTCAGAGCTCTTCTCTCCTTGACCTTGTTCTTTGTAACCAACCATTCCTCATCCACAACCTCACCACACTTCCCCCTGTTTCTGATCACTGTCCTGTGGTATTTGATCTCGCAATACAGACTCGTTCCCAGCAACCAGTGCACTCTGATTTGCTCGTGAACCACTATGCAGCCACAGACTGGCCCGCACTTAATAACCACCTTTGGAGCCTCCCTCTTCTCGCTGCTGTACAAGAAGCCAGTAGTACAGATGAAGCATGGGTCTCCTGGCGAACACTAGTTGACACAGCCATATTATCTTTTGTTCCGAAGGTTCGAAAACGAACAAATCGTTATGGAAAGCCTTGGTTCACCTCTGTGCACCATCGCCTCCGTCAACGTCGAGATCGACTATTTGCTGCAGCAAAACGTGTCAATACCCCTGAGTGCTGGGCTGCTTATCGCATTTCAAGGAACTGCCTCGTCGCTGCCATCCGTAAAGCTAAACGTCACTTCTACGACCAGATGTCAGAAGGCCTTCATGCAGATCGAGGATCTTATGACTGGTGGAAGAGAGTCAAGAAAATGTGCCACATCAATTGTCCTCACACCGCTATACCTGATATACAAGGAGTCGATACCTTAGCGGTTACCGACCCTGAGAAAGCGAACATCTTCTGTCAACAGTTCGCCAAGAATAGTCAAGCTACACCGTCGTCGGATGCAGATCATCGTGATCTCGCCATGCCTTCTTCTTCGGAAACATTTGCCATCCGCCCTCTGTCTATCGTAGAAGTATTCAAGGCACTGTCGACCCTAAGTGTGCGAAAGTCTACAGCTGGCAGTCTTCCTAACAGGATCCTACGAGAGACAGCAGAAGTGCTCGCCCAATCCCTCACTGTTCTCTTTAACCGCTGCACCACTTACCGATCCCAACCCCTTGAGTGGAAAGTTGCAATCGTTACCCCAATTTACAAGGGTAAGGGAAGTCGCAATGACCCTGCTAACTACCGGCCGATATCTCTGCTGAATGGTGTGGCAAAATGCTACGAAGCGTTAATCAGCCGCCAGGTGTACGCGTTTGTAGCGAAACACAAACTACTGTCGCCGAAACAGTTCGGGTTTCGCCACCACCGAAGGCGGGTGACCAACTTGTGCATATCACATCAACTGCCAGCTCTGCATTTGATAACCGGGCCCAGTGTGATGCCGTCTTTCGCGATTTCTCGAAGGCATTTGATCGTACCAGCCATCGCCTCCTAGCCTCATGTCTGTCCGGTTGGTGTGCACCTGACTCATTCGCGTGGCTGATGGACTTCCTGGAAGGCCGATCGATGTCTGTGCGGGTCGGAACCTCCTTATCAACCCATATGTCGCTCACCGCTGGTGTGCCACAAGGCTCCCACCTAGGCCCTCTATTATTCAACCTTTCTATCAACTCCCTTCCCAGCATTCCCCAATCCAGCGATCTGACTCTGTTTGCGGATGATTCCAACATGGTCTGCGTTTCTCCGCCTACTGTCGTACCCGCCGCGCACACTGCCTCCTTGCAACTAGACCTTGATAGATGTGTGAACTGGTCCCATAAAGCTGAAGCAGTTTTCAATGCTAACAAATGTGTCCATGTTCCCTTTTGCAGACCTAAATCAAACCCACCTGATCCCAGGACCATCACCATGGCCGGTACGTTACTGACCCAGCCCTCTTCCCACCGCCATCTGGGCATCATCCTCACTCCTTCACTCAATCTGTCCCCCCATATTTAACACATTACCAGCAACTTGAATTTCGAGGTCGGGTTTTTCTTTTAAACCACATGTCCAACTTCCTTCCTTTTCTGCTGTGAATCTTTTGTATAAATGTTATGTTCGTCCCCTCCTTGAATATGCTGTTCCCGTTTGGATGTTTTCCGCTTCAGCCACCATGTCCACAACCCTTGATAAACTGCAGGCTACTGCTGCTAGAGCATACTTAAATAGTAAACTCAAGCGTCGGCCTGACTGGACGACTTCCAAAGAAGACCTCAATGTTCTGTCCTCTTGGGAATCGTTAGCATGGCGACGGCAGATTCTTGGCCTTGTCTATTTCCACCATGTATTCTCCCAATACCCCTCCTTGTTGTCTCACTTCCAGCTACCCTCTTCCCAAAGCAGTCGTCACCCTTCATCCATAATTCTTCCTAAAGCTGGCACCTTCTTTCGTAAATCAACCCTTTTTCTTTGAGTGTTGCCTGGAATAAACTTCCTGAAGATATTCGTTCACTCTCTACAACAGCGAAATTTAGTATTGCTGTTCGTCGGTATCATTCGCAATCTATGTTTTCTTTGAAAGGTATTCCTGACTTTTGTGTCTAGGCTAACCACATCTATGATAGTTTCAATAGTTTGTGTATATGTCAGGTATAGTAGTCCGCAATGCTGCTTTTCTAATTCTCATTATGATTAGCATGCAATGTACTACCCGAAGTACTGAATTTACTTCTTCTGTACTCTATATTCTAATGTATCTTCTACATCTTCTCCCTTACGAACATACTTTCTCATTTTCCATACTTACTTAGGAGACTCCCTTCGATAGGCATCTATTTGCCTCTGGAGGATCCGTGAAATAAAAATCAATAAAATCAATGTACGCAATGTACGTCGTGTCAACGTCATGCATGTGCGAATTCTGTCTGCTAATCCTTCTCATAACGCGAATTCCGTAACTGAGTTCGACTTTCCTTGGAGAGCGAACGCGAACGCGAATTTCGTCTTGCTAATCCTCTGTAATAAAGGCTGATTCACTCGCATCTTCTGCTACATGTACTGTATCAGTGTGAGAAAGAACTTTGAAGAAGACGAGTTTGAGCATACAATACCGTGACTGTATTGCCATGATTTCTACCCTGCTTTTCATTGAAAACACTATCTGCATGACCTCCCAACTCTTTACCATGCAGACCACCAGCACTGATCAGGTGCATTGTACACAATTTTGTAGCCTACATACTAGAACTGTGGTATAATCGTGTAGTTATGCTCCTACCTCCGAGAGGATGCCAAATTATGCTCCAAATTTTCAACCACCAAATTATGCCAATAATTATGCCGGCATAATCCGCCGGTGCCTAGTGTGCATATGTAACTGTCTTGGCCGCTTTATGCCGATGTAGTCCGTGTGGTGTAGACCAGGTGTGCATTGGTGGTCGATTCACATAGCTTCGCCAGTTGTGTGGATTAGACAGTTATCTGGCGCAAGTCTTGATCTGTCTCATTCAGATCTTGTGCGCTATCGTTGCTATAAGAGAAAATATGTGGGTGCACATCCAGTGCATTTGCAGATTTGCGTGCTTCTCTTGCGACGGGCGTATACATGGTACATAGTATGTGTGTGCGCGCGCGCGCGCGTGTGTGTATGTGTGTGCAATGTGCAATGTGCTCCGTGTGGTGGAGGTCAGGTATGTATTGGTGGTTGAATACTATGGCTTGGCCAGTTTTGTGGATTAGAGTTATCTGCTGCTAGTCTTGGTCTGTTTCATTCAGAATCAGATCCGCTATTGTTGCTCTTTTAGAAGAGAAGATTTGTTGGAGCACAGCCAGTGCATTTACAGATTTGCGTGTTTCTCTTGCGATGGGCGTATACATGGTACATGGTGTGTGTGTGTGTGTGTGTGTGTGTGTGTGTGTGTGTGTGTATGCGTGTGTGTGTGTTTGGCCTCACTGAAAGCTTCACCAAGATCAAAGCTATGATAATGAATGCCCCGTCGCCACCATCCGGCCTTTTAGAGTTGCCTGAGGGTAGCATTGAGCTGGTGCCTGATTTTACGTATCTCGGCAGTTGTATTTCTTCGGATGGCCAGGTGACTGCTGAGATTTCGGCTCGCTTGGCGAAACCTTCCCGAGCATTTGGCACATTGCGCTCATCTGTCTTTTCCAATCGTGACCTCTCCGTCAAGACTAAGGTGCGCGTATAATCGGTCGTTGTCTTGTCGACGCTGCTGTATGGTCTTGAGACCTGGGTATCACCGCTGCGTTCGCTTCCTGCTGGATATTCCCAGAGCAACAGAATGGCAGGAGCACATCTCCAACACCACTCTCCTTGAACGAGCCAAGGTACAGCCGATCGAGGAAGCACTGAAAACGCGTCGACTCCGCTGGTTAGGCCAAAAAGTACGGATTCACTGGCCAGAAAAAGCCATTTCATAGCTGTGTGGTGTAGACCAGGCTGAATAGTCGCGGCCAATTCTTCAGCCTTGCAAGCTTTGAATGTTGCAATCCCAGTACAAGTTGCTATGGCTTCTGTTGTAGCTTCGCTATCACCGCCTTCGGCGATGGGCGGCCAATGGTCCAATGGTGTGTGTGTGTGTGTGTGTGTGTGTGTTTGTATGTGTGTGTGCAGTGATTTCCAATCGAGCGGCTGCGGGTTCGATCCTCGACGATCATGATCCCACACGTCGTTCTTCTCTTTCTCAGACTCCTCCTGACTTTTCATTCATTCTCCTGGGTGGTTACCAACAGCCAGTGCTTGCCGGAGTATGTGGTGTGATGTGTGTGCGGGGAAAAAAGAAAAAAAGACCAAACAAGTAGGGATTCCCTGGCCAAGAAAAGCCACTTCATAGCTGTGTAATGTAGACCAGGCTGAATAGTGGCGCTCAAGTCTCCAGCTTTGCAAGTTATGGAACCGGGTGCAATCCCCGCACAAGATGCTATGGCTTCTGCTGTAGCATCGCTATCACCGCCTTTGGCGATGGGCGTCAAATGGTCAAATGGTGTGTGTGGGGGGGGGGGGGGGCGGGGGGGGGGGGGGGGCGGCGGGGAGGTGTGTGTCTGATTACATGACTGGGCATCTCCCCCATCTGATGAGTATTTTCAGACACAGAACTCCGAGTAATGGCAAGGAAGGAACTGGTTGCTCTATTGCTGTTTGTACGTCAGGAAAGGACTTGGTGGTGTCATTGCTGCACGAGCGTTGTGTACATGTATTACTTGTATAACTTGTATTATGTGCATGTTGATGTGTAGGTGTATGAGTGTTGACTCTTGCCGTGTTGGGCCGAAGCTATCGACGCGAGATCGAGCGAGGAAAAAGCTCGCAGAAAGAGAGGACACGACCTTTTGGAGTAGCAGTGACTGTCGACTCTGCGTGTGGTTGCTGAGCCATCACGAGATCACGGGATCACCAATTTCTACCAATGCTTTACGGAGGTGACATCTGCCAATGGTGCAGATGACGGCTGGGGAGCACGAGCACAAACGTTGTCCGAGGAATCAGTGCCTTGTTGGGTAATTCAAGGATTGGAAATCGCTGATGCATACCAACCATCCTGATTTGGCCGGGACCGTCCCAATATCGTTGTGGGAGTTCGACATCTCTCCCAAAGACCAAAAACTGGCATTGCTCGATCGGCTGCCGAAGCGGCGTTTCGAATGGTGGTGATATGCACCCAAAAGTGCATTTGTCGCATGCCTTACGGCTACATTGGATACATTTGATACATGTTCATACATACATGTAGGTACAATGTATATCATTGTCCCTGTCTCAGGTTTGTACAGGATGGCAGGTGTGCTCATGTCCAGCACAACCACGCGGATTAGCGACAAAAATAATCGGCATCGCAGGACGTCCAATACCATGCATTGGGCGACCGTATTCCTTCCATGCCCGCTTTATTGACACGTGATAATTCACTTGACAAAATGATGATGCCTGTGCTCTATAGGAACGTTGTCTGCCAGACAATACCTATTGGCGCCAGAAAGAAGCTCACAACACGCCCAGGAATGTGCATGATAGGGTCCGAATCTAAAAATAGCCTATCCAACTTGTTGAGTAGCAGTAACTGGCCATACTTGGTGGGCTTCACCAGATCCGTCATGTTTACGTATCTAATATTGACTGAGTACGAGGTCAATATAGGAAATAAAAGCCGAGTAAAAGACCGAGGCGAAGCCGAGGTCTTTAACGAGGTTTTTATTTCCTATACTGACCAAGTACGAAGTCAATATTAGATTTATCACGACAAACAGTCTGTATTGCAAAATCCAAAACGATAATCTCATGAATCCCGGTTTTATGATTACACAACCGTTGCACCACCACCTACTCATGCAGTGACAATGCTGCACTAGGCACCGTTCAACTGCGCAACCCCTAAGCAGTCAAATATAAGCAGTCAATACAGCCCTAAGCAGTCAAATATTCCTGCATGGCAAACATCTATGTGAGTCAATACTAAGGGAGTGATAACAATGAATACCAGAGGTCGTATCATATCTGTCACTAGTGTCAGGCAGGCAGGCCCTGGCCTGCCTAGCCTAGCGCCTGGGCCTGGCGGCGTCATGCAGGTGCTTGCGGCGGCATGCAGTGATTAGTGACGCCAGTACTGTGCCGTAGCGCGAGAGGTAGAACTTATTCTGGTGTCGACATTTTGATGCTAATTCTAATTTTTTGTTGAGGAGCGTGGCTGCGTCAGCGCGGATTATTTTGACCTTTTCCGCTAAGCACAGGCTGCATCTTTTTGAGATGTCGCTGTAGGTCTTTGCTCTGTCGACGATGGACCACCTGATATCGTACTCTTCACCCTGGTCCTGCAGTGGCCACAGGCGCTTCGACAGCTGCGTGCTTTTGGCTCACTTTTCGTATCTCATAGTCGTGAGGTGGCTGCCATAGCGCGTCTTGAATGGTGTCTCGCAAAGCCCGAAGTACAGTCAAACCTCTTTAGGACGAACACCAAGGGACCGATGACATTTGTTCGCAATAACGGGAGTTCTTCTTATCTGTATGTTATACCCAGTGAATACACAGTGATTTATCCAATGGAGTTACGAATACTAGTTCTTCTAAAGCAAACATTTGTCTTATCAGTGTTCTTCCTAACCAGGTTTCACTGTACTGTTTCTCGTCACCTGAGCTCCGAGCCGTGACGTTCGCTTGGTAGACCCTCCTTTCCTGCAAACACCGGCCGTCAAGAGGGTTTAGCTTGGCACTTGCATTCCTCTACTGGTTTTCGCAAGTCGGCCTGGGCCAGCACTTTCTGTTTGTGCCCCTTGATTAGGCAGGCCATAGTGGGTGGGCATACACGAGTAGCTGGCCTTGACCTTATTTTTGTTGAAAATTTTACTAAGAGGTGACGATGCCGGGAAGTGCTTTCGGACTAGCGTCACAACCCTCTGGCCGTTACTGGTAGACACGGATTTGCTGAATGGCGGGTTGTACCAGATTATGTTTCCCTTTCTTTCTCGGCTCTTCTTTGCCTGGTCGCCGTTGTTGAATGTTAGTGCGGCCGGGAATCCGCTGGCTGATAGTGCTTGCCTGTAGGCCGGTGCACCTCTCGCGCTTCGGCACTGGCGTCACTTAGTCACATGCATACCGCCGCCAGCACCTGCCTGCCGCCACCAGGCCCAGGCCAGGGCCTGCCTGCCTGCCCGCCGTCACTGTAACTTGACTCTCACCCCTCCTTCTCTCCCTCCATTTTTCACCTCCCATGCAATAACCGACACCATCCGCACCATGTCTCCCTAACTAACGTATCACTTGAAATGTCACACTAATGTCGCGCTTTTGCCACCTTTGCGCGCTATCATCATCAGCATCACAAGCCTATAGCCCTAAGGCCGTCGGGGCGTCACAGAGCAAGTATGAACAAGCGAGCGCCATAAAAATCGATATCGTGCAGCAGCGAGCAGGTGCAGTCCATGAAATAATATTATAAAGCCACGACATCCTGGGCCTGCCTCGGCCACGACCTCCAGCAACACAACCCTGAAGAACAGTCAATGACAAACAGCCGGAACGAACAATATGACCATAAAATTGCAATTTCCTTTTACGAACAGAAACAATAAGTGGAACTTGTTTGTGAATACTATATTTCCTTTCTAATAGACACATTCGTCCGGTGATCAGTGAACGGAATCCTGAGAAGGCGTCGATAGCTTCTCATTTCGAAAGCCTCGATCTTTTTCACAATTTCAGCAGTTAAGGTCCAAGACCGGCAAGCATAAAGGAATATGGATAAAACAATTGCATTGAGTAGACGTAATTTCGAGCCGATACTGCGCTATGCCACCTGCGTTTTGGCGCTTTGCTCACTTTGCGCGCTCTGTTTTAGCTACCTGCCTGGGTATAAATTTGGACCCAGATGATGTACAGGTTATCAGTTGTCTGAGGATTGCCTTAGCTTTGCTATGTGCATGAAACGCAGCCCTACAACAATGACCTAGCCGGCTGTCTCTGTTCTCTTCTGCTTTTTTTGTAAATATATGTAGGACTCAGTATAGAGTCCATGCACTATATGATGTCCAGCACCCTATATAGATTACACTGGTCCAAAATCCACTATACAGAGTCCAGGAGTCCACTCAGTTTTGATCAGCTTCATCCTGCCGCGCAATCCCCTATAAGGAGTACACTTTTTCTGCAAGTCCCCTATTCACGGTCCAGGACTCAGGAGTCCAGTTCCTGTGTGTTGTGCCCGGAATAGAACAAACACCTTTTCAGTTTTGCTTTCCTCGTGGCAGCGCATTCCTTTCTTCACTTCAGCCATGGCTGCCAGTTCTGCTGTGCAGTTGCTGACAGTAATCTGTCTCGATGTAACCAAGGAGGATAAGGAGACGTTCAAAATCAAATCTGGAAAGCGTCTTGTGGTTCTCTGAAGACGTTTCATCAGTGCGCGGGATGAAAGCAGAAATTGCAGAACGAGAAAAGTTCAGCACAGTTCAAATCTGACGAGTCCGGTACACTGACACTCTCTTTCGTTCGACGCCACAAGGATCCCCTGTTTGGCTGGCCATTGCTGCCAGTAAGACGTTTGAACGGTTTCATCAGAGCGAGGGATGAAAGCAGAAAGCGGAGAACGAGAAAAGTTCAGCACAGTTCCAATCTGACGAGTCAGATACACTGGCACTCTCTTTCGTTCGACGCCACAAGGATACCCTGTTGGACTGGACAAGAGCTGCCTGTATCACCGTGTCAAAAGGCTGTCAAACTACATGGCAGGACGATGACTGAGGTAAGGAAGCTTTTACTCGTTTCGACTGGTCTGCTGTTCTGTCGTTATGCTTGAATTTTTTCCATTTTCAAGGAGCGTATCGCGTTTGTTTGATGTTGCTTGAATGAATGCCCTAAAAGTAATCAACCACTTCGTAATAGTCCTCAAGGACTGCAAGAACTTTGCATCAATCGTATACGATCGTCTAGCTATCATCAATTACATGTATTATTTTATTACATGAGAAATGTATTTTTTCCCTGTGATAATTATGTGAACTCCACGACACTCTTCCTCTGCCAGGCTCTAGTATGATGTCAAATACAATGGGATCCACAAACGCAGTGCCAGTGTACTAGTAGTAGTAGTAGGAGGAGGAGGATTGCTTGCATGCCGATGACAAGAAAAAGCTTCAAGCTAATACTCGTATTCCATGAAGTAACCGTTTTGATGTCACACACATGACATTGTGTCAGTGAAACTGCCTCGTGACAACAAATCATTGCATTTCCATCTTGGAGAAACACCGTGTACAATACATGTATGTTGGTGTGTCTGTGCGTCTTGAGTGTGCACAAACGATCTTATTCCTCGTATTACTAATAGATTATTGTCCCCACCGTCACCTGTTCACAGGTCTTTGAGTGGATGGATTTTCATTGAGCATCACATTCGTTGAGAACTTGGTAGTTGTGTGTTCCCATGCATCATTACGGTAATAAGTGTATCCTTGTGCTATCTATTTGTTGAAGGTGTGCTGATCTTCAGAAGCTTGCGGAAATGAGTGCTGCTGAACATTTGCATGGCCATGAGCAATGGTGAAGCTTGCTATTGCACTCTCAGCATGTGCTAGTATTATGCTGACTACTGCACTATGTTACTCTCTTACACTACTACATGTATGTAAACGTGCGTGCAGCCGCCCACGTATGCATTCGTTTCGTATAATTATTTGTTATCCCTCTTGACTTTACGTGCAAATGGGTGGATGTTTGCATGGCTGTTGGAGTTGCGTGTGTATTTGTCTCTACTCTTTTCTTGGTGTTTTCTTGGCGTTGTATAAGTTTGTGTGTGTGTGTGTGTGTGTGTTGTGTGTGTGCGCGCGCGCTCGCACAATAATTTTGAAAACAAATAATTAATCCTTGGCTCTCCATTATTCTCTTTCGATTCTTGGTTTTTTTCTAGGTATTTTCTTGGTGTTGTGTGTGTGTGTGTGCATGTGTGTGTGTGGGTGCACAATGATTTGAGAATACTGATTGAGATAATTATTGTAATTTGCAGCGTCTGCGAAGAGACCACTTGATTTGAGGATGGCGTTTGTAGGGTTTTTCTCAATACTTATTTTTTTATCTTGAGAAGTGAAGGATGTAAAGGATTAAAGGGAGAGGCCGTTTCTGGTTATTATACACTGCTTACAGCAGACCCTATGTCTAATTTCGAACTCTGGATAGGGGATGCCTAATTATCTGGACTTTATACAGGGAATGTTGTCCACATAAAGACTCTTTATAGTTGATTTCAAAGTTTGGACTCCGTACAGTTGATTTTGGACCAATGGACTCTATATGGGGGTGAAGCCAATTGGCTGGACTCTATACAGGGAGTGATGTCCATCTAAACTTTGAGCTCACAGTTGATTCCAAGTTTGGACTCTGTACAGTGGATTTTGGACCAATGGACTCTATATAGGGGTTGGACATCATATAGGGGCTGGACGCTCTACTGAGTCCAACATATATTATTAAGATGTAAATGTGAATGTACATCGGCAATGTCTATCATCATGCAGGCGTGTGTTTACCGCCATATTGCCAGGTGTGTCTTTACCACCATAATTATCAACCATAAGTACAGCATAAGTACAGCTGCAGTGGTGTCTTCGACTTCATTCTCCCGAACAGTGTAAACACAGTAAAACAAAGGATATTCAAACCCAAGAGCAAAAGTGGTCTGTGATGGAAACTAGACCCAGACCGTCAATGTGCACAAGTAGCTGGTCACGTGACCAGTACAACAGCAATGTCTAACACGTACAGTGCACGTACGTGTTGGTACTTACTTCCTTTTCACTAATTTCAGTCATTCAGGAGTCTCTGTTGAGGTCTGAATGACCGAATGACCGAAACAACTTTCGGAAAGTCTTACTTGTATTTCGTAGTATTTTCGGGACTCAGAAGTAGGGACCGGCGGATTCTGCTCGAAAAGCAGTGAAATTGGCAGAACGATACAAACCTTATGGCGGGCAATTCCTCGAATTCTGCTCCATTTCTTTATCCACATACCAAACATGCATGAAACTTACCAGAAAAAGTACCGAATTCTGCCAATTTCTCTGCCGGCAGAATCCGCTGGACCCTACTCAGAAGTAACCTGTTTCTGCTGAGAGAAGGTTGTGTGGTCGGCCAAAGGACGTTAAAGTGGTCAATCAATTTACGGAGACTTTTCAACAGCGAAATTTTGCTTCTTGCACCTGGCTTTGAATTGTTTTCTTTCCAAGGCAACTGTCAAGTAGTTTCTTAGGAACAGTCAGCGTTCTCCTTGACAACGCCATACCTGTGAAAAGCACCATCGACATAATCATTGCATAGGAGTGATAGGACTAAATCAAACAGCTGCGGGCCAGGGGAAACCGGCTTGCCAAAGGAAAATCACGCGATCTGGAGTCAGGTGATCACGTTCGCAGCGTGCGTTCCCCTGTACAACACAATCATGACTGTTCAGTCAGCATACTAGTATTTTTGTACTTCTACCATGACTTGTGTAATGCATGCTGGCGTGCAGGTTGCAGTTTTCCTGCTACAATACAGTACGAAATAGAGGTTGCGACTTCGGCGATGATTTTGTTTAGGAATGAGTTTGCTCCCACACTGGCGCTCACGCTATTCCGCCGACTTGACTTGACACTTGACTGACTCACGACTGCCATCCACAAAACACGAAGCTCAACTGATGAGGGGTGAATTCCCCCAAAACACTGTGTATTGAGCAGGGAGTGGTGCTTTCTTGCAGGTTTGCCGAGTCGAAGGTTCGATGGACTTCTCGTGATCTCTGTATGGCAGTCGTGAGTTAGTCAAGTGTCAAGTGTCAAGTCGGCGGAATAACGCGAGCTCCAGTATGGGAGAAAACCCATTCCTAAACAAAACAGTCTACTGAAGAAATCTCGCAGCCCATCCAACACACTCCGCATTTGTTTGTTCTTTTACTTCAGCCTGTATAATATGACCACGACATGCGCTCTGCAGTATTCACTTCGTCTTGACTTGGGGGGTTAGACATGGGGAAGTTGCCATACAGGGGTGGACTGGTGAGCCCGCCTTTCGGCACCGGGAATACAGCTAGCTTGACTCTGTCTCTGAAGAGGATTGCCAAATACATGTACCTGATCTGGTGAGCTGCGTCACGGGGATTTGCAGTCAGATGTGCGACCGCTGGGCTCGAATCGGCGACCTCTCGCTAGTCTCGGTCCGTATTTGATGATTAGCTTGGTTACAGTCTGTAACTACTAGTGCAGACAGTCCTAGTACTGTCGTAGACATGGAAATCCGGTCACACGTCTAGCGGCCCCAGGGCGCTGGCCATGGAGCCATGGCATGCATTATTACGCGCTGCTGCTGGTCGCATCAACATGATTGTGCGCTGCATGCAACGACTTTCAAAAGTTCTGTACCCGCTGACGGCGCGGGCCCCGGTCAATCCACTGGTATTTCCATGTCCTAGTAGAGTGGTGTAGTGACTGCATCATTCCAATGCTACTTACTGCAATGGCAGCACCTGAGCGGCTACCACAAATCTTTGAACGTCTTTGTGTGACATTTACATCGTACTAGTCATGCAGATCGCCAGATGCAGAACTGAACCAGTGCCGCAGTGGCCTGCCGTCTACGGGACTGCTTCCCGGCCTCGACATGTTTCAGACGCGCACCTCATCATGATGGATACTGGATACTGGATACCGATGTCTACTCTCTACTGTCTACTGTCTCCTGTTACTCGAGCAGGGCCAGGCGCGGGGAAAGGGCCAGCACAGGTCAGGGGACAGTCACCAGGTCACGAAGAACACTGGCGACTGCGTTGTTCGTCTGGGCCAGACTAGAGACTAGTAGATCTACTAGAGTAAGGTTGAGCCCACATGACATGGTCCGACAACATCCTGACAGGTCATGCTGCTGCCCATGCACGGCTGCTGCTGGTGCCTGGCGACAGTGGCCAGACCAGGCTACGCGTAGATCTGCAGTGTTTGAATGCAGCGCTGTTACCAGTAAAACCTTATCTACCCTTGTCCCTACATGTAGTTCTAAACACAACTCCGAAACGAACAAGTATACTGATTTGGATCCCCTGTGCGGACCCAAGCGCAGATAGTCACTGAGCTGGGAGTTTTCATTTACCTTCTAGAGTCTGGAAGACCACGGCCACGCTCTTGTAGATCGATCACGAGCTTAGCTTTCGGACGCACTCCACCCTCCCTGGCGCACATGTAAAACCGTAGAGATGGCGACATCAACGCCTGAAGCGGCGTTACTGCGAGATCTAGGCTTAGGCAGAGGTGAAATCGCGTACCATGGCATTTTCACCGTGGAGGATAAGATTGGCCGCGGTTCGGACGCTGATGTTTATCGAGTAGTATGGCAAGGCATACCGGTAGCCGCAAAGGTGTTTGAACCCAGACATGATCAAGCAGATGTGGAGGGGAGAGATAATAACCTGCGGCGATTTGGCGCTGAGATAGCAAGACTGTCTCAGCTGCACCACCCGAATTTGTGTCAAATTCTCGGTGTTGCAGTCACTGCCGATCGTCATCTTCCAGTGTTAGTGGTTGAGCTATTCGATCATACCCTTTGTGAATGCAGTGTCGGTGCAGATCGGTTTGACCATGTCGCCCTGCTATCGTTCCTGGCGGATGCTGTGGCGGGTGTTCGCTATCTCCATAGCAGAGATCCCCCTGTCATTCATCGTGACCTGACTTTGCGCAATGTGTTGATCAAGGGCCAGATCGCAAAGCTCTGTGACTTTGGTTGTGCGCGACTGCGACCAACAAGTCCTGCGGATTTGGTTGGCTTTCTTCCAGATCTAACGGCATGCCCAGGGCACGTGCTGTACATGGCGCCGGAGGCTTTGCAAAACCCTCCAGTGTACGACGAATCGCTCGACATATTTTCGCTTGGCGTGCTGGCCACGAGCGTCGTGACAGGAGTTGAACCGTCGACAGACCTGCTCTCCGCACCAAGGACCATCATCAGACAAGTGGAGCGAGCAGACGGAACGAGTGAGGAGACCGTCACGGCTATCACCGAAGTCGAGCGGCGCTGCGTTGATTTGAGAAGAATACCAGACAGCCATCCACTCAAGCCTGCAATCTTTCGCTGCCTGGCAGTCGTAGCGGAAGATCGTCCCAAGGCTGAGGAGCTGCATGAGCTAGTGCTGGACACTGTGAAGGTGGCACGTGGTTTGTCTCCGGTAAGCGATAATTATGCTTTTTTTTGATTTGTATTATGTTTATAAGGGGGTGGCATGGGGGTAGGCAGGGGGGGGGGGGGGTGCTTTGGGTGCCAAAGCACCCCCCTCCAAAATTTCGACCATGGGTCTGGTTTGGCATGCATTGTCTGATCAAACAAGCGCGACTGCCCTCAGCCCAGACTGGGTGCATGCTACGTAGATCTGTGAGTACTGCATTGTACTACACGTGCCTGCACGTTTCCTTTGCAGTCAGTGTGCAAGTATTAGTTACTGTAAAAACCATTATTCTAACGAGGCGCATATATAACGATTTCCCAAAATTGACTGGTTTACGTGTACCAAAGGTAACGATTCTCACTCATTCTCAACGCTCAATAGGACAGTATATGTGTCGATTTCTGTAAAACGATTTCTATTTTAACGACAGATTTCTCCTCGTTAACTCGTTAGACTTAGCACTTCGTTATGGCTTTTACAGTACTCCATGCAGCCGCGTGGCGTGTGGTCCGGCCTGTACTACCTACAGCTAGCTAGCGCTTGACCGGCCTCGCTCTGCTGCACATTCACCGTGATACATGTATCCCGGTGAGCAGCGATGCGGTCACAGATGAGTTTGCGCGGCGCCATCCAAGGCGGATGCACCTGACAAACATCTTCGCCACCGCACCTCAACTTGAGGTGCGGTGGCGAAGATGTTTGTCAGGTGTATCCGCCTTGGATGGCGCCGCGCAAACTCATCTATGACCGCATCGTTGCTCACCGGGATACATGTATCACGGTGAATGTGCAGCAGAGGGAGGCCGGTCAAGCGCCTCAAGCTGCTGCACCAGATTCAGCTTGAACTGTGGGTCCTGACTTGATTTCCAGTCACCAGTCACCTGCATACTATTAACTTTGCTTGCTCTAAAATGTCCAAATACATCATTAGTATCGGATATCTACTCCCAAACTATCACTTTAATTAAAATAGTATACAGCACACTAGCTGTCACACAGAAGAAGCCCAAATTTGTATTGAATGTTTTCGCTCTATTCACATCATGACGATACATAGAGAATAGTTGACAATGCAATGCAAATGTGTAATTATATAGATTGTTGGAATGGGAAGCTGGAGACATTCAAAATGCATAAATTCAAGGTGTACACCGCACTAGCATGCATATACAATATGCATATGCCATATATACATGTACAAGATTCCTCAAAAGAACGTTTTTGGAAGAGGATTATCGGCACCCCCCTTGACCATGATCCTGGCTACGCCCCTGGGTGGGGGGGGGGGGGGACTGACAACTGCTCTCTTCAGTTGCTATTCACTCTTGGCACATGTGCTGGATGAAAAATATTTTATTACTGATGTCGAAAAATTAAACTCAGTTCTGACGATTGGGTATAGGCCCAAAACGTCATAATTTTTCAACATCACTAATAAAATAATTTTTCATCCAGCGCATGCGCCAAGAGTGAATAGCCACTGAACAGAGAGCGGTTGTCAGTTGACAAACCCCCCTTTTATTTACAATGCAGTTGCGTGATGTCCATCACTTTCTGAATATATTATGCTTGTATCATTTTTGCGAAGAAATCACGATAGGGCTAGAAGTCGATGACGTCCAAAAAATGTAAAGAGAAATATCAACGTTTGGATCCACTCTGCCAATAACGAAAAATTTTGGCCGATGCTGCAGTAGTCGACTACGCTGCATGCAGCATTTACTGGATTTTTTGACAAACACCTGTATAGTATAGGATGTGGTAGTAGGACCTCTAATCTTGCATTTATATGTAGGTATAATGTAGGCAGGCATAGTGGGATGGTCTAAGACCATGATTGAGAAACAGAGGGTACCAGGTTCAAGTCCTACTTGGAAGCGGAAGGAATTTTTCCGGCCGTGCTGCGACCCAGAGTTAATTGGGAACTCGTGGCCTGGCACGAGGGTAACATGGATGCAGTTAATGTGATTTCGGTCTTTGACCACTTTGTGGTGGGTCTCATCTACTCACCTCCCACCGTTTAGGCTCTGCATCTGCGCCTTGATCCTAGAGGGTGGTGGCGTTCCTACGGATGCGAAAAGTTGGCTTCCAGCCGAGTCTCATGCGAACCGTGAAATTTAAAAATTTACTTCGAATTAATTTTTATGCTTCCTCCGTATACAAAACTTCGTGACTTTTCTTCAATGGTGTTTTTGAGCAAGAACCTGCTCAACGAACCACGCCAAAGGCTGTCATCGACCACCCACATTCATGTTGAGGTAGGTTTGGTTGATCCCGAACAGATTCTCCACCGAAGCCATGCGTGTGAGGACGTTGACGACAGGAACTCACGAGTCAAATGAAGAAAAACTAACACTCGAAACTGACACGGTGACGAAGTGGAGATCGCGGCTGGAACACGGAGTCACGCAGCATTCGCTGCCCTGAAACTGGCAAGGCTCGTACTTGCGGTGCGCGGCCTCATATGCAACGTGAGAACATAAATCGGTTCCGCTCGTACGGTAAGATGAAACATTTCAGTCGTCGTGCAGCCAGCGCTGACTCCGGATCGGAATGTCGACGACCTGGCTTTCTTTGCCTCTCTCCAGTCAGACGTCTCCGTCGTCGTCGTCTAGGGGAATCGCAGGGACCTCCTCGAAGCCGTTGTAGAATGCTGGGAGGATTATCCTGCCGAGAAAATGCGAAGCGTGTGGGTGTGCTTGAGCGACTCGTTTCACGACATAATGGAGGTCGCGGGTTGGAATGACTGAATACAGTCGACACCGATTTGTACACAGCTCTGGAGGTGAAGAGGCCGTAGCCAAAGTCCCGCGTCAGATAATCACTGCAGCTGAAAAGAATCTGAACGAGTGGGAGCGGAAGCATCGACTGTTGTCGATGCGGCATCAGCGTCGTCAGGTGACAATGACAGGAGCGACGAAGACTCTGAATAACTCAATCTCATTCGTCTGAGTTGCTTTTTTCTTTGTATATAGCTTGTAAACAGGTTAGACAATGCCACGAGTGTTATTCGAAGTAAAACGGAACAATTCCAGAGCTGTGCGCAGCCTTAAAAAAGTCACAAAGTTTTTGTATACGGAGGAAGTAATATTTTCCGAATCAGGATTTGGTCCCTGCCCGAGAGGTGGTGCAGTCCAGTCACTACCGCCTGGTTTGTTATCCTGATGTGAAGGGAAAACACCCAAACACATTGTGTGGATACATAAAAGAACTGTACACAAGTGCATCCAAAAGTCAGCGTTGTCATGACTCCAGTCTGGGGGTGACGTAGCACTTTCAAGCCCTATTATTCCAGGCGGATCCAGATTAGGGGACGTGCCTCCTCCCCCCCCTCCCCCCCCCCCCGCCTTTAGGGTCGCCGATTATTTGTTTGTTTGGTAAAACGCGCAGTTTTCAGGCATGAACATATACGGTCAGGGTAACTGCACGGCCCTCGCCGAGTGCTTGAGTATTTTTTAAGCGCTATGTAGTTCTTGAATTTTGTTTTTTTTTCATGATGAAGCAGCCATCAATCATGCAGCTAGAACAGGAGCAAACAACTACTTGTAAGTTCCCTGAAAACCTAGGAAAGTAGCGCAGAGAGTCAGACGGCAGCGCCACTCCTGAAGTTGCAGCTTACGCCAAAACTCCGGATTGTGTTGGTTGTCTTGAGGAGAAAGTTGAACTAGTAAAAGTGGTTCGGCGTTTGAAGTAACGCTGCTAACCCATTAGTTGAGAACGAGGGCAATGAAGTGGGACCTGTTGTGTTGCTGACCAAACCTGGTAGTGATGATGCTGTTGGGTCTGTTCAGTTCCCGAGTGCTTGTGCTTGTTCATTTCCCGAGCGCAGAGTTTCTGCGTTGGGTGACCGTTGTCAAGGACAGTCGCTTCGAGGACGCGTGGCGCGTGTTTGACGGCACAGGCATTCCCTTCACAACCTATGGCGCACGGTATTTTTGTGCTGCAATCGCCGCACCTCAATTCTGAGTAGTCTGTGGAAAAAAGGTGCAGAATTAGTCGGATAAGGTGCGTTGACTTGCCGTTATTGCCAACAGCCAACCACAATCGGCCTATGCCGTGCTGACCCAGACTTGGCAAATAAATGTTCATTGGTGTGCCACTGCATGTGGATTTCAGATTTGCTGCTGGGGCCTCTTGAACAAGCCATTGACTTTGAGCTGATACCAGCACCGACTGTTCTTCCGCCGCCTGGCGACAGCTTGCGCAGCCTCTTTGCTCGGCCGTGCCGTCTTGCGTGAATTAGGTCTCGTAAGGCTATGTATGCTAACCCAAGAGTATTAATCTTCTTCCTTTCTTATCATAGACTGCCTCGTTCGTCGCAATGTGTCCAGAGAATTTGCTCTTGGTGATGTGCTGTAGATGATTCCACAGCAGCGGCATGTTGTTCAAGAACTGGTTCTGCGCCTGCAGTCTGAGTAACTTTATACAATTACCGTATTTACCGGAGTATAACGCGAACCTGGGTATGACGCCTTCCGCCTCTTTTTGTACCAACGTTTTGTCAATTCAAGGTATATTCGGAGTAGAATGCGCAGTCTAGATTGGAGAGCTTCTTCGGTCATTTACATGTACATGTACGCAGCAATATAGCGAAATAAAGGGAGGTTTCGCTTTGCTTAATTACGTATGAAAATAAAGTAGGAACTGCAACGTATGGCATGCTGGCCATGTACCGCAGGAGTGAGTGGACACTACCCTTGTGCTGAACACGAAGAAAGGGGACTTGATCCGATGCGACAACTGGCGTGGCAGCGCGCTGCTTGATGTTTTCGGTAAGGTCCTGTCGAGCCTCATTGAGACGGGACTACAGGGCCTGGCCAGCAGCTTCCTGCCGGAATCGCAATGCGGCCTTCAGCGAGGCAAATCCTGCGCGGACATGGTATTCAGCGTACGTCAGCTGCTCGAGAAGACCATAGAGCACACAACCAGGGGCTTCTTCGTTTTCATTGGCCTGAAGAAGGCCTTCGACTCCGTGCTCCGTGAGTGCCTCTGGCAGGTGCTCTCCTGTGCTGGTGTCCCTCCCCCATGCTTGCAGTCATCCAATCTTTCCACCATGAGATTTCTGCAGTATTGCGCGTGAGTGGCACAGACGTAGATCCGTTTAGCATCACCAACGGCTTGGGGAAAGACTGCACTATGGTTCCTGTCCTCTTCAACATCTTCATGTGGGCAGTCGTCACCAAGTGGCAACAGAGGGTCAGAAGTTTTCCTGGAGTTGGATTCGAGTTCAGCTACCACTATGGTGAGGGTCAACTATATCGCAAGGCACGCCGGGCTGACACCGCTGCCACCGCCCTAGAGGCACAGTTCCCGGACGATTCCTCCCTGTTTGCAACATCGTGTCCGGGTACTGAGACTGCCTTGGACCTGTTCCACTCGACCGCTTCGGAGTTCGGCCTCACACTGAGTTAGACAAAAACCAAGTTCTTGGTTCCGGGAGCTGGCGTCACGGCTGCGGACCAGGCGCCAATGCAGCATGTGGAGATGGAGTGTGTGACGGAATTCAAGGACCTGGGGTGCATCATCCACTGTGGCGGCCGATCATCGCAGGATATCAGCGCTCGGGTTGCAAGTGCGTCCCGGGCTTGTGGTGCTCTGCGACAAGCTTTTTTCACAGGAAAAACTTTAATTTTCACATTGAATGCTGTGAGTTTAATGCATGCGTTCTTTCTCTGTTCCTGTATGGGTCCGAATGCTGGACGCCGCTGAAGAAGGTCCTTCGTCGCATGTCTGTTTTCCACATGTGACGCGCGCGTTCGATATTTGGTATCTCACGCCATCGTATCTGGGATGACCGCATATCCAACAACCAGCTGCTTGAGCTGTGGGGTGACTCCAAATCCATCGTCACAAAGGTACAGCATGGACTAGGCCATGTCGCTTGCATGGACGACGTGTAACCAGTTGCTGTTCGGCACCCTGCCATCTCGTCGCTCAGCACAGAGCCCACGTCAACAGTGGAAAGACTATGCTGTAAAGGACCTCCACCCAGGAGACCTTGAAGCGGACTGGTACAGAGTGACCTGTGGCTCTCGCCCAGACTGCAGGTTGGCTTATACCTCGGACGCCCCGGATCCCCCTGTACAGGCACCGGTGACTTGCTGCACATGCGCCCGGCACTTCGCACATCAGGGCAACCTCGATAGGCACGAGTGAACGGCTGAACGGCAGAAGCCAGTTTTGGAGCGGAGAGTTGCATGTCAGTGTCCTCGGTGTCATATTTGGTTCCGGAGCCGCGGTGGCTTTGCCGTGGGTCGTTTCTCCGCCTCATGCATGGCACCGACCGCATCAGCTGCTGCTGGCACCGTTGATTCTACTGCTCGGAGTTGCTGCAATGCTCACTGTGACATCTGCAATCGTTGTTTCTTCTGAACCCAAGGACGCAACCGACATCGCTGTTCAATGCACTGCCACCGTCCAACGACTCGAGAACGGGACAAGTTTTCGCATTTTTGTACTTCCTCCGTATACAAAAATTTCGTGACTTTTTGAAGGCTGCGCACAGCACTGGAATTGTTCCGTTAGAATTGGAATAACACTCGTAGCATTGTCTAACCTGTATACAAGCTATATATAAAGAAAAAAGCAAGTCAAACGAATGAGATTGAGTTTTTTCAGAGTCTTCGGCGCCCGTGTCATTGTCACCTGCCGACGCTGACTCTGCATCGCCAACAGTCGCTGCTTCCGCTTGCAATTCGTTCAGATTCTTTTCAGCTGCAGTGATGATCCGACGCAAGACTTTGGCTACGTACTCTTCATTTCCAGAACTGTGTAAGTATCGGTGTTGACTATATTCAGTTCTTCCAACCCCAACCTCCATTATCCCGGCAAACGAGTTGCTCAAGCACATTCACAAGCATGGCATTTTCCCGGCAGGAAAATCCTCCCAGCATTCTATAACGGCTTCGAGGAGGTCCCTGCGATTCCCCTTGGCGACGAAAGAGATGTCTGACTGGAGAGAGGTGAAGAAAGCCAGGTTGTCGACATTCCGATCCGGAGTCTGCGCTGGTTGCACGACGACTGAAATGTTTCATATTGCCGTGCGAGCGGAACCGATTTATGTTCTCACGCTGCGTATGGGGCCGCGCACCGCAAGTACGAGCCAGACCAGCTTCAGGGCAGCGAGCGCCGCATCACGTGTTCCAGCCACGAGCTCCACTTCGTCATGGTGTCAGTTTCGAACAAGTGAGTGTTATTTTTTTCATTTGACTCGTAGTTTCCTGTCGGCAACGTCCTGACACGCGTGGCTTCCGTAGAGAATCTGTTCGGGATCAACCAAACTTACCTAAACATGAATGTGGGTTATCGATGGCAGCCTTTGGCGCAGTTCGTTGAGCAGGGTCTTTCTCGCTCCACATATACTGGCACACACAGAGACATAGATAGCAACAGCGACAATACAAAAAGTGAAGGGTAGTTGGCCGCAGCCAGATGTGAACTGGATATTGAGTGAGGCATGGAAGCAAGGACTGAGAAAAGAGCAGTGGCGTGTCCAGGATTTGGCTGAGGGGGGGGGGGGGGTTGAGGCCGGGATGGGGTGAGAGTAGATGACATCATGCTACTGTCCCAGGTCAGCCATTTTGAAAACCGATGTCAAGGAGCCGTAAATCTCACACACCACGAGCAGTATTTCTGTACACGCAGAAACATTGTACATTGTAAACTTCAAGTTTGCCGTATTGTGAGCAATTTATGCGAGTCCAACAATTTTTCACCGCTCAAAGCATCCTTTACATAGGCAGCGGTACTATGTCCACTTGTCTCTGTGCGCTGTTCTTCATGTTCTGGCTGCTCGCTGACAACAGGTTCTTCCACGTCTGGCGGAGTGTGACGGTCAGTTCGCTCCGAAAGTTCAATCGGAATAACAGCGACTTCATCACTCGCACTGTTTCCTGTTGGAGCGGCAGCAGAAGTTGCGCCGCCACAGGAACGCTTTGCAAAAATCCATCCAGGATCTGCTGCCTAGAGCTTGGCCTTTTAGGATGTTGCTGAGACGTCGAAGAAAAGTCTTCGAGTCAACCAAAACACGATTCGAACGAGGATGATCGCCTGAGCCCTCGGCATTCGAATCGTGTTTTGGTTGACTCGAAGACTTTTCTTCGATGTTTGTACGTTGAAGATGTGTCGAGCGCGTCCCAACACTGGGATCACACTGTACAACAGTACAGTGTACACAGTCAGGTCATCGTGTTTCTGTAGCCGTGCATGCTCACTGTACTCTGTAGACTGTACTCTGGACTGTAGTGTGTACAATCAACACCAGCTCGAGCACCGTACAGTGCATCCGCTTTTGGACGATCGTTTCAGGCCGTGCACGCGCCTAGCAAGCCCTGCCTTCCATTTTTCGAAACCTTAGTCGAAACCTTTGAGGCGGGGGGGGGGGGGGGGGGAGGGGCGACCCCCACGCCCCCCGCCTAAACCCTCCACTGCAGAGTGTCTCAGATAGAAAAGGCATTGTCAGAAATAGGCCATGATGCAGAACCACTTAGTCAGCCGGGAAAAAACCCTCGCGCCGACAGATGCAGTTGTGACGGAAAAAACCCGGGTGTATATCCCCAATGGCGATTAGGCATCATGTAGGCATGGCAAGCACATCACGGCAAAAAGTGATAAAAAAGCAATGAAAATATGCACAGAAATGAAGGGTGGGAGGGCAGGGACACTGGTGAGACTCAAAACTGACTGAAGAAATCAGGAAAAGAAGCGACAATAAAGGACACACCAGATGTCCTATTTGCAGCCGAAAATGTTTCGCGAGAAATCATTTCTCACCCATCTCGCTGCGCTCGGCCGGCGAGAAATACAACTGTTCAAAAACACCGTTGAAAAAGTCACGAAGTCTTTGTATACGGAGGAAGTATCTGCTCTCGCCGGTTCCGACTAGTCTCGCATTTGGAGCGCCATCGGGTGGCGTGCTCTTTCACTCTCTCTCTCTCTGCTGCCCCTCCGGTGCCCACGTGACCCTTGTGGTAGTGGCTCCACGTGACAGGTGTGTGTGTGCGTGCGTGTGTGGCTGCATGTGTGCGTGTGTGCGTGCATGTGTGCGTGCATGTGTGGGTGGATGCGTGTGTGTGCGTAAGTGTGCATAACTGTGTTGGTACAACGTGTGGTGTTGTTGTGTTGATAAGTAATCTGCTGTGTTGTTGTGTGGGCATGTTGTGTTTTGTGGTGTTGTGTTGCTCTGTGGGTATACTCTGTGTGGTGTTGTGTTGTATTGCTGTGTGGGTATGCTCTGTGTGGCGTTGTTGTGCTTGCTACACTGTGTGTTCATTACAGCCTCATCTTTCCAACGTACCACCAGCTGTTGTACGTCGACTGGACTCTATCTCCCAACAGCTAACCCAGCAAGCTACATCCATCACTGCATTGTCGGCACGCAGTGATACGCTAGAGGAACAGCTTACAGCGGCCATTACCAACAACCAGACGACCACACAACAACAAATTACTGCCACACGTGAGCAAGTATCCGCAGTTCAAGACGAACAGAGTTCAGCAACGCAACGACTTACTGAACATCTGGAGGCCATTGCTGAAAACCAGACCATGGCGCAACAACAACTGACTGCTACTCAACACACTATACACAACGAACAAACCACCACAAGCCGCCGAGTACAAACTCTCGCCGACCAGCTGTGTGATACGAACGAACAGACTTCCCGACAGATGGCAACGTTGACGGACCAAATTTTGGCGGTTTCTGGCCAGCTATCAACGATGTCTGCAACCACCCATCAGGTATGAATCTTAAATCCCAGGAATAGAACGCTAGTTAATATTTGAAAAGGCAGTGAGGTGCCAACAGTTTAGGGATTGCAATAAACAGAATCAGCTGAATATCTTTATCAGATTGACTGTTCATCCTGAATGAAAATTTTGAACGGGACACCCTGTGACCCATGTTCCTGGTGCTTTTGTTTCTTCAGCCACATATGGACCTGCACGGTTTTGCGATAAATCCTATCGTAAGATGGCAGTCCTTGATGCAGTCACTGTAGACCATAGATTGGTGAAGGCTCCTAGTGGATGAAGAAGTTTGCACAGCAGACACCAACCCAAACATGAGGACATGCTTGACTTGTTGTGGAAGATAAGGAAATCAGACAACTGTAATCTGTGCCAGCAATCAAGTTTATAATTATGGCGGCCTGGACTATAGTGTATTGAACTTTTCTGTAACTTGGCTTGACGGAAATTGATGTGTGACTGACTACAGGGGTTGACGTTATTGTGTGTGCATGCACTCACATCATGTATGTGTGTGTGTGTGTATGTGTGTGTGTGTGTGTGTGTGTGTGTGTGTGTGTGTGTGTGTGTGTGTGTGTGTGTGTGTGTGTGTATGTGTGTGTGTGTGTCAGCTGCAGATAAGGCCTACCACTGCACCCGAAAGCCTGTTAAGTTCTGCTTCTGCCGCTGCCTCAGCTACAACAGCTGTGGTAAGTTGAGCAAAAGTTTTCTCTCTAATGCCAGTTATACACTAGGCCAGTTTGTCGGCCAATGCTTCGACACCGACTACAACATGAAATAGGCGGACTGTGTCTGAAGAGTCGGACTACATCTTCAAAACATAAAACAGTGAGAACACACATACAAATTGTACACCGCCTCACTAGAGAGTGGTAGACGCCAGAGCGGAGATGTGATCGTTCTATACACACAAGCTACAGGGTCCAAAGCATCAAAGGGTTTGTTCACAGTCTGCACCGACGCTCTCTGCTGTCATGGCGAAATTCCTTGTTGGAGGCCCGCTCCAACACGTGAAAGCACTAAATATCAGCAAACCTATATCGACCCTGCGATACTTGGCCGAAAAATCATATGATAAGAGAATCGTAGAAGATTTGTCAGAATCTTTTGCGACAACGGAGTTCACACCAGGTAATTTTCGCCCTGATTTTCATGCATTTGCTTGTATGATTCCATGCCAGCCGGGAAATTGTCCTATCCTTCCCGTTTTGTGCAGTAGGACGGTTTCATTCCCGTTTCTGGCATTCATATTGGTCGCCATCAATCAGCATCATGAGTGTCCTGTCGCTTCTAACGGCGTGTTGCGTCGCGCCCTTTCGAATGTGAACTAGTCTTTAGCATCGGCCATGTCACCCCTCAACCTGATTGCAGGTAGTAAAATTCATAATGCCCTCCCTGACATGCACCACCCTATAATTATACAAATACAACTTTCACATAACCGGGTATCCTCTAGAATCCATTCCGATATCCGGTCATTGTCGGGTATCAAATTTTTAAGTGAACATATTATATCCAGCATGTTGGTGTGGTGTTTAATTGTGTAATCATGCGAATGAACTTTTTGTTTGTGTGTGCTCGTGTTTGTGTATGTGTGTGTGTGTGTGTGTGTGTGTGTGTGTGTGTGTGTGTGTGAGTGTGTGTGTGTGTATGTGTGTGTGTGTGTGTGTGTGTGTGCGTGTGTCTGTGCCGGTGTGATAAACTGCAGGTACCTGTTTCTAGTCCCATTGCTGCACAAGACAGCCGCTCAAGTTCAGCTTCTGCCCCTGCCCCTGCCTCTCCTACAGCAACGAGAGTAAGTTGAACGACATAACCTAAATTGTAAAGCTGTGTTCCCAACTGGTGCGTGGAAGTGGTACGCTTGCAGTTCATGCGTGCCCAAAGGCGCGCTCAGGCTTTCACAAAAAAAACAGCAATATGGATGTATCTAAGCCCATTTCAAGCAGTCTTACACACAGCAAGGTGACATAGCCGGTAAAATTTACTGGGTTGCCTGATGAGGATGGGGTGGCAACTGGTGGCGAAAAAAAAGTCACACCTGCATCAGACATGAGTGGGTTGCTATTAGGGCTGAGTGGGAAGCATTTTCTTCCGGTATCGAGTTCGGGTAGTTTTCAATGGGTAGCACGGATACCCGACCGGGTAATGTTTCCATGGTAACACCACAATGCACCCCTTCCCTTACACACTGGGTAGACATGCGGAGTATTACATGAATTTGTACACTCACGCTGTACATGATGTCATCTGCGACTTCGGGTTTTGGGTACTATTCTATGCCCGTTTACCCGAGGACCTCACGAGTAGCTCGGGTACCCGACTACCCGTGCACAGAACTAGTTGCTATGCACCCACACACTGTAGGCAATAGTAAAGTCACACTTAGTGGATTCAAACCTAGAAATATAACGTGAACTTACTACTCCCTGGCCGTTTTGACGCTATCACTTTCAAGCCCTATTGTGCAGGGCTTGCCCATAGTGTATTGAGCTTTTCTGTAACTTGGCTTGAAGGAGATTGATGTACGACCAACTGCTGAGGTTGATGTTTTTTGGTGATCGCGTGTACGAATGTTTGAGTGACTGTCTGCATGTGCACACACTCGCATGATGTGTGTTGGCGTGTGTGTGTGTGTGTGTGTGTGTGTGTCTGTGTGTGTGTGTGTGTGTGTGTGTGTGTGTGTGTGTGTGTGTGTGTGTGTGTGTGTGTGTGCAACTGTGCTTGAAGGGGACGGTTGAACTTTTCGTCGCTCTGTTTTATCTGAGTTTTCAGTCGTTCCTCTTACTTAGGCTACGGGGCGGCTCTGGGTCCACCAGAGTTGCCCCTGGCGTTTTTCTGAATTTGCTGGGCGAGGGTTCCGCGTCGCGGTTGCCAGGGCAGTGTCTTTTCTGTCATCACCGTTGTCGTCCTCGTCTCTCCATTTGCGGTGGTGTAGCTGACCCCCGAATGGTTTCAAACTGCGAAGCTCGGAGTACAGTGGTGGCAGAGGCATTAGCTGTGAGTGGAGACGGTTGCTGGAGATGGATGGTGATTCTATACGTCGCACACCAGATGTACTACTATCGCCGTCTTTCTCCTGCTATATCTCTCTCTGCTTGCTTTTTTGTTTTGTTTTTGTTGCCACTGTCCCTCATCATACCCATGCTTGGGTGGAGGGCGGCGTGACCCGTTAGGGTAGCTGTAAATACAGTACAGTACAGTGTGTGTGTGTGTGTGTGTGTGTGTGTGTGTGTGTGTGTGTGTGTGTGTGTGTGTGTGTGTGTGTGTGTGTGTGTGTGTGCGCGTGTGTTTCCATCAGCTGCAGGTAAGGCCTACCACTGCACCAGAAAGCCTGTCAAGTTCTGCTTCTGCCACTGCCTCTGCTACAACAGCTACGGTAAGTTGAACAACATTTTTTGTCTGTAATGCCGGTTTCAGACTAGGCCAGTTTATCGTCCAATGCTTCGACACCACCTCCCACATGAAATCTGCTGACTGTGTCGGATGAGTCGAACTGCCTGTTCACACACTGAACAGTGAGGTATTTCACTTGTAGACCTGACTGTGTACACACATACAAGTTGTACACAGCCACACCAGAGAGTGGTAGACGCCAGAGCGGAGATGTGATCATTTCTATATACACAAGCTACAGGGTCAAAAGCATGAAAGGGCTAGTTCACAATCTGCACTGACTCACTCTGCTGTCATGGTGAAATTCCTTGTTAGAGGCCCGCTCCAACATGTGAAAGCACTTAAAGTCAGCCCACCTTTGGGTCCAAAAATCGTATGATGAGAAAATCGTAGCAGATTTGTCAGAATCCTGTGTGACAACGGAGTTCACACCAGGTGATTTTCACCTCAATCTTGATGCTTTTTCTCGTATGATTCCAAGTCAACCGGGAAATTGTCTTACGCTTCCCGATTTGTACGATAGCACGGTTGCATTCCCGTTTCTGGCAATCACATTGGACGCCGTCAATCAGCGTCATGAGGGTTCTGTCGCTTCTAAAGGCGTGTTCCGACGCGCCCGTCGAATGTGAACTAGTCTTTAGCATCCCCCATGTAACCCCTCATGCAGGCAGGCGCAGTGGGTTGGTCTAAGACCATGATTGAGAAATGAGAGGTGCCAGGTTCAAGTCCTGCTTGGAAGCGGAAGGATTTTTCCAACCGTGCTGCGACCCACAGTTAATTGGGAACTCTTGGTCTGGCATGAGTAAGACATGGATGTGGCAAATGGGATTGAGGCCTTTGGCCTCTGGTTGGTGGATCTGACCTATCCTCCCCCACCGTTTAGGAGCCACATCTGACGCCTGATCATGGGGTGGTGGCGTCCCACGGAAGCGGAAAGGTGGTTCTTGGCCAGGGAGTTGTACGACTCCTTGTTCTTGACCTGCCTGGTACGCAAACCCGTCGAATTTATTATTATTATTATATTTTATGTAACCCCTCACCCTGATTTCCGGTTAAATAGTAAAAATTCATAATGCCCTCCCTGACATGGACCACCCTATAATTATACCAATACAACTTTCACATAACCAGGTATCCTCTAGAATCCACTCCGATATCCGGTCACTGTCGGGTATGAAACTTTTATGTGTACAAATTATATCCAACATGTTATTGTATTATTTACTTGTATAATCATGCGAATGAACTTTTTGTTTGTTTGTGTGTGCGAGTGTGTGTGTGTGTGTGTGTGTGTGTGTGTGTGTGTGTGTGTGTGTGTCTGTGTGTTTGTGTGTCTGTGCCGGTGTGATAAACTGCAGGTACCTGTTTCTAGTCCCATTGCTGCACAAGACAGCCAGTCAAGTTCAGCTTCTGCCACTGCCCCTGCCATGACTGGCTCTCCTGCAGGAACTAGAGTAAGTTAAACAACATACCTCTGTTGTACGATATCCAACAGAGTCAATGTCGGTAGCGAACAAGATATCCGCACAAGGACAAACATGCTATTTTGGCCAAATTGGGCTCCCTTTTATCCCAGATTGTGTCTCATTGAGCCACTGTGACAGTTTGGTGCAGTTTGGTGCATAGTTTCCAGTGCAACAAGCACCTCATGAATATTGGATAGCAATGTCAGTCAGTGTTGTTCATGGATAGATACACGCAATTCGTCATTCGATTTTGCAATAAATCCTATCGGACCATAGATTGGTGAAGGCTCCTAGTGGCTGAAGTAGTTTGCATAGCAGACACCAACCCAAACATGGGGACATGCTTGACTTGTTGTGGAAGATAAGGAAATCAGACAACTGTAATCTATGCCAGCAATCAGGTTTATAATTATGGTGGGCTGGACCATAGTGTATTGAACTTTTCTGTAACTTGGCTTGACGGAAATTGATGTGTGACTGACTACAGGGGTTGACGTTATTGTGTGTGCATGCATTCACATCATGTCTGTATGTGTGTGTGTGTGTGTGTGTGTGTGTGTGTGTGTGTGTGTGTGTGTGTGTGTGTGTGTGTGTCAGCTGCAGATAAGGCCTACCACTGCACCCGAAAGCCTGTCAAGTTCTGCTTCTGCCACTGCCTCAACTACAACATCTGTGGTAAGTTGAGCACCAGTTTTCTCTGTAATGCCAGTTAGGCCACACGTTTCTATTTCTATGCTTCTCCTCACCCGCGTGCTTACGATTCAGGAGTGTGGAAGAAAAAAAGAAAAAAATGGGCTGCACTGACTGTGCATGTGGGCACCAGCACACTCATGTACATGTACATAATATGGCCTTGCCTGCGCGACACTTGATGCAAGGACGGCATTGTTTAGTGCGCAATCTAGCTGCACATGCACAGATTGTGACAGAAGCTCCTACCACATACTATTTGCTAACTATGGATGCTATTTTGCATGGTTTATTGGTGGATTTTAGTGTGAACACTGGTCTAATCAACTATCTTTTATTTTTCGGTCATTTTTTTCCACCTCTCGCATACGTTTTTAGATTTTCAGGTGACGAGAAACATAGAAATAAAAAAACGTGTGACCTTATACACTAGGCCAGTTTGTCGGTCAATGCTTCAACACCGACTACAATATTAAATAGGCGGACTGTGTCTGAAGAGTCGGACTACCTATTCAAAACATAAAACAGTGAGCTATTTCACTTCTAGACCTCTCTGTGCACACACACATACAAATTGTGCACAGCCACACTAGAGAGTGGTAGATGCTAGAGCGGAGATGTGATCGTTTTTATATACACAAGCTACAGGGTCAAAAGTATGAAAGGGCTTGTTCACAGTCTGCACCGACACTCTCTGCTGTCATGGCGAAATTCCATGTTGGAGGCCATCTCCAACACGTGAAAGCACTAAATATCATTAAACCTTTGGGTGAAATATCGACTCCGCGATACTTGGCTGAAAAATCTTATGATAAGAAAATCGTAGAAGATTTGTCAGAATCTTGTGTGACAACGGAGTTCACATCAGGTGATTTTCGCCCTGATTTTGAACCATTTTCTCGTATGATTCCATGTCAGCCGGGAAATTGTCCTATCCTTCCCGTTATGTGCAGTAGGACGGTTGCATTCCCGTTTCTGGCAATCATATAGGTCGCCGTCAATCAGCGTCATGAGTGTCCTGTCGCTTCTAACGGCGTGTTACATCGCGCCCTTTCCATTGTGAACTAGTCTTTAGCACCCGCCATGTCACCCCTCAACCTGATTGCAGGTAGTGGTGCTTTCTTGCAGGTTTGCCGAGTAGACGGTTCGATGGACTTCTCGTGTCCTCTGGATGGCAGTCGTGAGTCAGTCAAGTTAGAATTCAAGTCGGCAGGAAACCCGCGAGCTCCCATGTAGGGAGCAACATACTCTTCGGATATAATATGTTCACTTACTTCCTCCGTTAAGCAAAACTTCGTTGCGTTTTTAGTGTTCTTGCCATGATATTTCTGTCGGCATTAGACATACATGTCAGTGATCTATCCCCTACATAGAGTAGCTGAGTTGTAGTCCATTGTTCTGACAGGCTTTTGAACCTCTGAAAAGCGTGGAGTCCTTTGAAAAATCGGCGAAGCAGAACCGTTTCTCGACAGGATGTCACCAGAACACAACCCCAGGCGCGCGCGCATGACACCAAAGTTCGAAAATGAGAAACAGTTTGAAAGATCGCGTGGCTCGAAGAAGTGTCCAGGAGCCGGCCAGCACTCAGGCACTGCTGTACGATTACTAGACCGAGTCGATAGTGCGCATCCGCACACAACCAAAATCAATGCACTTTTGTTTGCAGCGCAGGGAAAATCAAAAGCGTTCGACATTCAGGTTGTCGTTCAGTCGGCGCAAAATCCTGATCTCAACGTCGACGACTTCGCCGTCTTCCACAGCCTGTAGACAGACATGTCACTCGTGGCAAAGGAAACCAGAAAGGAGCTTCTTCGGGTGTGGAAACGTGCTGGCAAGACAAACCGCTGCAAAAATGGCGAGCGTTTGTTTGGGTCTGTATGGCTCTTTCCATGGCGGTCCGGAGAGTGACCACAACTATCAGCGCCACCGTGGAGGTCGTCAAGGTCACAGTTCGAGCGAAGAACTTGGCGATCTCCACGATCAAAATAATCGTGTTTTGGAACTTGTAAAGGCTGCGTAACAAAAGCTGGCAGCGCTGGCGGCTACAGTAAGCGAGGATGCAGACTCGATGTCATCAGGGAGTGAATCGTCATAAGATTCAGACGAAGAGTGAAGCTGGACTGCTTTGAAACGAGCTGTGTGACATCTGTAAATAAATATCTTTCATATGCTGCCTTGTTTTCCACTTTGCAAAGCGTGTTCGTAGCCATAGAATGATTTGGACAGAACTGTAAAATCGCAACGAAGTTGCTTAACGGAGGAAGTAAAAGTTTGATACCCGATAGTGACCGCATGTCGGACTGGATTCTATAGGATACCCGGTTATGTGAAGGTTTTAGAGGTACAATTATAGGGTGATGCATGTCAGGGAGGGCATTATGAATTTTACTTCCTGCAATCAGGTTGAGGGGTGACATGGCGGGAAAGACTAGTTCACATTCGAAAGGGCGCGACGTAACACGTCGTTAGAAGCGACAGGACACTCACGACGCTGATTGACGGCGACCAATATGATTGCCAGAAACGGGAATGCAACCGTCCTATTGCCCAAAACGGGAAGGAAAGGACAATTTCCTGGCTGACCATGGAATCATACGAGAAAATGCTTCAAAATCAGGGCAAAAATAACCTGATGTGAACTCCGTTGTCACACAAGTTTCTGACAATTCTTCTACGATTCCACTCCCTGCTCAAAGCGCTCTGGATGGCAGTCGTGAGTCTGTCAAGTTAGAATTCAAGTAGGCGGGAAAACCGCGAGCTCCCATGCAGGGAGCAACACAATCTTCCCCTACCATCACCGAAGTCGCACCAACCTCTTCTTCACATTGTTGTCCCCAGCACGGGCTTGCGAATTAGATGGTTTGGAGGCAACAACGTTGTGAATGGCCAACTGTCCTCAGCGCTTGTTCAGCACCTCCATGAGCGACACTGACTCACGCTGCTATCTGGTGTTCACGAGATGTGTGTCGCCCTGGAAACGGAGCGTCTCTGTAAATTTGCATCCCTGGTGATGTTTATGCCTGGAGAGCACTATATAAGTGGTGCTCTTGAGGCCCAATCTTCCTCAGCCTACTCAAGCTCAACTGATGAGGGGTGAATTCCCCAAAACACTGTGTATTGAGCAGGGAGTGGTGCTTTCTTGCAGGTTTGCCGAGTGGATGGTTCAATGGACTTCTCGCGTGCTCAGGATGGCAGTCGTGAGTCAGTCAAGTGAGAATTCAAGTCGGCAGGAAAACCGCGAGCTCTCATGTAGTGAGCAACACACTCTTCCCCTACTAACGCCGAAGTCGCACCAACCTCTTCTTCACATATTATATCCAGCATGTTTTTGTATTATTTACTTGTATAATCATGCGAATGAACTTTTTGTTTGTTTGTGTGTGTGTGTATGTGTGTGTGTGTGTTTGTATGTGTGTCCATGTGCCTGTGTGTGTGTGTTTCTGTGTGTGTGTGTGTGTGTGTGTGTGTGTGTTTCTGTGTGTGTGTCTATGCCGGTGTGATAAACTGCAGGTACCTGTCTGTAGTCCCATTGCTGCACAAGACAGCCGCTCAAGTTCAAATTCTGCCACTGCCCTTGCCCTTGCCCCTGCTTCTCCTACAGCAACGAGAGTAAGTTAAATGACATAACCTACATGTATATCGTAGAATTCCGTCAATAAGCCCACCCTAAATAACGCCCATGTCCGCTAATAAGCCCAGTTTTAAGTGGTGTACACTTCAAGTCCGTTTTAGCGCCAATGCCCTAAATAAGCCCAGGGCGTAAAGTGGACTCAAAACGACCAGCGAGCGAGCGTGCGTTCGCGTACAAACCGTAGAACAGTTGTAGATCGAGTGCGTGCCATCCAACTGCACGCAGCACAGTGCAGAACTCAACACTGTCACGGCGCGTGGGAGGACAGCGATGTTCCGTTGGAATGTAGCAAACTGCCAAAAAATGTAGCAAAGCATGCCGCGCTTACCTGTACGTAGTGGCTCGTAGTGACGCATGAGGACGAAGCGCTTCCCTCCGTTTTGACTCCTGGCGGCTTTTTGTTTTCACATTTCTGTAGTGGTCTTGAGTGCCAGGTAGACGTTTCAACAATGAGTTGCTGATTGATTGATCTCCTGCAGATCGCGTCCGAAATGACGCCCATGCCCTAAAATAAGCCCATGCCGAAATATACGCCCGGTTTTTAACACTCTGCAAAGGATACGCCCGGGGCATATTAACGGAATTTTACGGTATTGTAAAGCTGTGTTCACAACTGATGCGTGGACGTGGTACTCTTGCGGTTCATGCGTGCCCAAACGCGCGCTCAGACGTTCACAAAAAAACAGCAATCCGAGTCGTATTTAGCGCGTGCGACACCTTTGAGTACTAATTCTTGACCCCGCCAGTCAATGTGACTGGCATGTACGCTGGTACGCGCCTGATACGCGCTGAAAATTCCATCATGTTGAGATTTCCATTTCGGCGTGTTTCCGTGGCGCTCCAAAAGCCAGCAAAATACGCACGAACGAGTGGTTTCACGCGTACACGCGCCAGTTGTGAACACAGCTTAAGTTATCGAACATCAGCATTAAATGTCGTTTAACGACCAAAATATCCGCATGAGACCAGATTTGCTATTATTTTGCCCAAATGTGGCTGTTCTTTTATCCCAGATTGTGCCTCATTCCCTCACTGTGACAGCTTGGTGCAGTTTGGTGCATAGTTTCCAGTGCAACAAGCACCTCATGAATATTGGATAGCAATGTCAGTCAGTGTTGTTCATGGATAGATACATTGTCATTCGCAATGCTTTTGCCCTCAAACCAGCCAGTCCGAAGGCTTTGCTAAGCATCACTAAACCAGATAGTGGAAACCACTTTGGCGTTAATTGTAGAAAAGTTGGATGATCCCACACCGGAGCTCGTGTTTTGGTGGATGATGAAGTTTGTACAGTGGACACCAACCCAAACATTAGGGCCTGCTGGACTTCTGAGGGTTCTCGATAAAGCGACATGGCGCGGCACTACGCCCTCTTTCACTTTTTGACTGCCCCCTTTCAGAGAGAATGCTCCAACCTTCAGAGTGCGATCGCCACCTTTTTATATGCATTATAATTACACATCCTGTTTTAGCACAGCAGAGAATGGAGGCACAAGATGGCGGTAAAACTCACAAAATTGTGGGGCGGATGATCTGCGCACGCCTCCCCCCTTTCATTTTTGTTTTCGCTATAACACTGCTTATTTTGGAAGATTAGGACGTCAGACAACTGCAATCTGTGCCTGCAATTTTGTTTATAATAGGGCTTGAAAGTGCTACGTCACAGCATAGCAACAATTGCAAAAATTCAAACCTGGATCCTCATGGATCCAGTGTTTGTATGGACCTAAGCACATTTCAAGCAGTCTTATTCACAGCAAGGTGATATAGCCGGTAAAATTTACTGGGTTGGCTGATGAGGATGGGGTGACAACTGGTGGCGAAGATCGGGTAATGTTTCCATGGTAACACCACAATGCACACCTTCCCTTACACACTGGGTAGACATGCGGAGTGTTAAATGAATTTGTACACTCACGCTGTACATGATGTCATCTGCGACTTTGAGTATTATTATGTAACCGTCTACCCGAGGTCCTCACGAGTAGCACGGGTACCCAACTACTCGTGCATACAACTAGTTGCTATGCACTCACACACTGTGGCAATAGCAAAGTCACACCTTAGTGGATCCAAAAGTAGAAATCTGACGTGGACTTACTACAGAAAGGATATTTATGTACGACCAACTGCTGGGTTGATGTTTTTTTGTGTTCGCGTGTACAAATGTGTGTGTGTGTGTTTGTGTTTGTGTTTGTGTGTGTGTGTGTGTGTGTGTGTGTGTGTGTGTGTGTGTGTCTGTGTGTGTGTGTGCGTGTGTGTTTCCGTCAGCTGCAGATAAGGCCTACCACTGCCCCAGAAAGCCTGTCAAGTTCTGCTTCTGCCACTGCCTCTGCTACAACAGCTTCTGTAAGTTGCGTAACATTCTTTGTCTGTAATGCCGGTTTCACACTAGGCCAGTTTATCGTCCAATGCTTCGACACCGCCTCCGACATGAAATCTGCTGACTGTGTCAGATGAGTCACACTACCTGTTCACACACTCAACAGTGAGGTATTTCACTTGTAGACCTGACTGTGTACACACATACAAGTTGTACACAGCCACACTAGAGAGTGGTAGACGCCAGAGCGGAGATGTGATCATTGCTATCTAAACAAGCTACAGGGTCAAAAGCATGAAAGGGCTAGTTCACAATCTGCACCGACTCTCTCTGCTGTCATGGTGAAATTCCTTGTTGGAGGCCCGCTCCAACATGTGAAAGCACTAAAAGTCAGCCCACCTTTGGGTCAAATATTGATCCTGCGATACTTGGTGCAAAAATCGTATGATGAGAAAATCGTAGCAAATTGGTCAGAATCCTGTGTGACAACGGAGTTCACACCAGGTGATTTTCACAGGGATCTTGATGCTTTTTCTCTTATGATTCCATGTCAACCGGGAAATTGTCTTACGCTTCCCGATTTGTACGGTAGCACGGTTGCATTCCCGTTTCTGGTAATCACATTGGACGCCGTCAATCAGCGTCATGAGGGTCCTTTCGCTTCTAAAGGCGTGTTCCGACGCGCCCTGTCGAATGTGAGCTAGTCTTTAGCATCCCCCATGTAACCCGTCATGCAGGCAGGCACAGTGGGTTGGTCTAAGACCATGATTGAGAAACGAGAGGTACCAGGTTCAAGTCCTGCTTGGAAGCGGAAGGATTTTTCCAACCGTGCTGCGACCCACAGTTAATTGGGAACTCTTGGCCTGGCATGAGTAAGACATGGATGTGGCAAATGGGGTTGAGGTCTTTGGCCTCTGGTTGGTGGATCTGATCTATCCTCCCCCACCGTTTACGAGCCGCGTCTGACGCCTGATCATGGGGTGGTGGCGTCACACGGAATCGAGAAGGTGATTCTTGACCAGGGAGTTGTACGACTCCTTGTTCTTGACCTGCCTAGTACGCGAACCCGTCGAATTTATTATTATTATTTTTGGTTTTTTTCGTTTGTTTGTGTGTGTGTCTGTGTGTCTGTGTGTCTGTGTGTCTGTGTGTCTGTGCCGGTGTGATAAACTGCAGGTACCTGTTTCTAGTCCCATTGCTGCACAAGACAGCCGCTCAAGTTCAGCTTCTGCCCCTGCCCCTGCCCCTCCTACAGCAACGACAGTAAGCTGAACGACATAACATATTATTGTAAAGCTGTGTTCCCAACTGGTCCGTGGACGTGGTACGCTTATGGTTCATGCGTGCCCAAAGGCGCGCTCAGGCTTTCACAAGAAAACAGCAATGTGTATGGATCTAAGCACATTTCAAGCAGTCTTACTCACAGCAAGGTGATATAGCCGGTAAAATTTACTGGGTTGGCTGATGAGGATGGGGTGACAACTGGTGGCGAAGAAAAAGTCACACCTGGATAAGACATGAGTGGGTTGCTATTAGGGCTGAGTCGGGTAGCATATTCTTCCGGTATCGGGTTCGGGTAGTTTTTACGGGTAGCACGGGTACCCGATCGGGTAATGTTTCCATGGTAACGCCACAATGCATCCCTTCCCTTACACACAGGGTAGACATGCGGAGTATTTCATGAATTTGTACTTCAGTACACTTACGCTGTACATGATGTCATCTGCGACTTCGGGTTTCGGTACTATTCCATGCCCGTCTACCCAAGGTCCTCACGAGTAGCTCCGGTACCCGACTACCCGTGCACAGCACTAGTTGCTATGCACCCACACACTGTAGGCAATAGCAAAGTCACACTTAGTGGATTCAAATCTAGAAATATAACGCGAACTTACTACTCCCTGGCCGTTTTGACGCTATCACTTTCAAGCCCTATTGTGCCGGACTTGTCCATAGTGTACTGAGCTTTTCTGTAACTTGGCTTGAAGGAGATTGATGTATGACCAACTGCTGGGGTTGATGTTTTTTGGTGATCGCGTGTACGAATGTTTGAGTGCCTGTCTGCATGTGCACACACTCGCATGATGATTGATGTGTGTTGGTGTGTGTGTGCATCAGTGTGTGTGTGCGTGTGTGTGCAACTGTGCTTGAAGCGGACGGTTGCACTTTTTGTAGTTCTGTTTTATCTGAGTTTTCAGTCGTTCCTCTTACTAGTCTTAGGCCACGGGGTGGCTCTGGGTTCACCAGAGGCGCCCCTGGCGTGTTTCTGAATTTGCTGGGGCCAGGGTTCCGCAACGTGGTCGCCAGGGCAGTGTATTTTCTGTCACGACCGTTGTCGTCCTCGTCTCTCCATTCGCGGTGGTGCAGCTGACCCCCGAATGGTTTCAAACTGCGAAGCTCGGAGTACAGTGTTGGCAGAGGCATTAGCTGTGAATGGAGACGGTTGCTGGAGATGAATGGTGATGCAGGGAGAAGCGTTACGCTGGCTGACTACGCATGGGAAATTGTGTGTACTTCTAGACGATGTGTCCTCATGGCTGTTTTCAATGCTTGGCCTATAGCTGATATCCCTGCGTGGGATTTTCTTCCAGTGGAGTCCAGGTGGGAATTCGGGTGCCCACACTCCATCACCTGGTTGATTGTTTCGGAACTGCAATAACACAGGTTCAAATAATTATTGTTTCCTTTTTGTGCGTATTTCTTGTCATCTCTCTTTTTCTATACGTTGCACACCAGATGTACTACTGTTGCTGTCTTTCTCCTGCCATCTCTCTCTCTGCTTGCTGTTTTTAGTTTTTGTTGCCACTGTCCCTCATCATACCCATGCTTGGTTGGAGGGCAGCGTGACCCGTTAGGGTAGCTGTCAATACAGTACAGTGCAGTGTGTGTGTGTATGTGTGTGTGTGTGTGTGTGTGTGTGTGTGTGTGTGTGTGTGTGTGTGTATGTGTATGTGTGTGTGTGTGTGTGTGTGTGTGTGTGTGTGTGTGTGTGTGTTTCCATCAGCTGCAGGTAAGGCCTACCACTGCGCCAGAAAGCCTGTCAAGTCCTGCTTCCCCCATTTCCTCTGCTACAACAGCTACAGTAAGTTGGACAACATTTTTTGTCTGTAATGCTGGTTTCACACTAGGCCAGTTTATGGTCCAATGCTTCGACACCGCCTCTGACATGAAATCTGCTGACTTTGTCGGATGAGTCAAACTACCTGATCACACACTCATCAGTGAGGTATTTCACTTGTAGACCTGACTGTGTACGCACATACAAGTTGTGCACAGCCACACTAGAGAGTGGTAGACGTCAGAGCGGAGATGTGATCATTTCTATACACACAAGCTACAGGGGCAAAAGCATGAAAGGGCTAGTTTACAATCTGCACTGACTCTCTCTGCTGTCATGGTGAAATTTCTTGTTGGAGGCCCGCTCCAACATTAGAAAGCACTAAAGGTCAGCCCACCTTTGGGTCAAATATTGACCCTGCGATGCTTGGTCGAAAAATCGTATCATAAGAAAATCGTAGCAGATTTGTCAGAATCCTGTGTGACAACGGAGTTCACACCAGGTGATTTTCGCCTTGATCTTGTTGCTTTTTCTGGTATGATTCCATGTCAGCTGGGAAATTGCCCTACCCTTCCCAGTTTGTACGATAGCACGGTTGCATTCCCGTTTCTGACAATCACATTGGAAGCCCGTCAATCAGCGTCACGAGTGGCGTGTCGTTCCTAAAGGCTTATCATGTCACGCCCCGTCGAATGTGACCGAGTCTTAGAATAAGCATCCCGCATGTCACCCCTCACCCTGATTGCCAGTTTAACAGTAAAAAATCATAATGCCCTCCCTGACATGCACCACCCTATAATTATACCAATACCACTTTCACATAACCAGATATCCTCTAGAATCCAGTCCGATATCCGGTCACTGACAGGTATCAAACTTTTAAGTGAACATATTATATCCAACATGTTATTGTATTATCTACTTGTATAATCATGCGAATGAACTTTTCGTTTGTTTGTGTGTGTGTGGGTGGGTGTGTGGGTGTGTGCGCGCGCGCGTGTGCGTGTGTGTGTGTGTGGGGGGGGGGTGTGCCGGTGTGATAAACTGCAGGAACCTGTCACTAGTCCCATTGCTGCACAAAACAGCCGCTCAAGTTTAGCTTCTGCCACTGCCCCTGCCCCTGCCTCTCCTACAGCAACGGGAGTAAGTTGAACGACCTAGCCTATATCGTAAAGCTGTGTTCCCAACTGGCGAGTGTACGCGGTACACTTGCAGTCAATGTGTGCCCAAACGCGTGCTCAGGCTTTCACAAAAAAACAGCAACCCGAGTCGTATTTAGCGTGTGCGACACCTTCGAGTACTAATGTTTTGACCCCACCAGTCAAAGTGATTGGCATGTACGCTGGTATACGCCTGATACGCGCCGAAAATTCCAACATGTTGAAATTACCATTTCGGCGTGTTTCCGTACGCATGGCGCCCCAAAAGCTAGCAAAATACGCACGAACGAGTGGTTTCTTGCGTACATGCGCCAGTTGTGAACACAGCTAAAGTTATCGAACATTAGGATTCAATGTCGTTTAACGACCAAAATATCCGCACGAGGCCAAATTTGCTATTATTTTGCCCATATGTGGCTCCTCTCTTCATCCCAGATTGTGTCCCATTGACCCACTGTGACAGTTTGGTGCAGTTTGGTGCATAGTTTCCAGTGTAACAAGCACCTCATGAATATTGGATAGCTACGTCAGTCAGTGTTGTTCATGGATAGATACATTGTCATTCGCAATGTTTTTGCCCACAAACCAGCTAATCTGAAGGCCATGCTAGGCATTACTAAACCAGATAGTGGAAACCACTTTGGCGTTAATTGTAGAAAAGTTGGATGATCCCACACCGGAGCTCGCGTTTTGGTGGATGATGAAGTTTGTACAGTGGACACCAACCCAAACATGAGGGCCTGCTGGATTTCTCGGGGTTCTCGATAAAGCGACATAGCGCGGCGCTACACCCTCTTTCACTTTTTGACTGCCCCCTTTCAGAGAGAATGCTCCAACCTTCAGAGTGCGATCGCCACCTTTTTATATGCATTATAATTACACATACTGTGCTAGCACAGCAGAGAATGGAGGCACAAGATGGCGGTAAAACTCACAAAATTGTAGGTCAGACGATCCGCACCCCAGCCCCCCTTCATTTTCGTTCTGCCTATAACACTGCTTATTTTGGAGGATTAGGAAGTCAGACAACTGCAATCTGTGGCTGCAATCAGGTTTACAAGGGGGCTTGAAAATGCTACGTCACAGCATAGCAACAATTTAAAAAATTAAAAACTGGATCCCTATGGATCCAGTTTTTGTATGGATCCAATCACATTTCAAACAGTCTTACTCACAGCAAGGTGGTGTAGCCGGTGAAATTGACTGGGTTGGCTAATGGGGGTGGGGTGACAACTGGTGGCTAAGAAAAAGACACACCTGAATACGACATGAGTGGGTTGCTATGCACCCACACACTGTAGACAATAGCAAAGTCACACCTTAGTGGATCCAAAAGTATAAATCTGATGTGAACTTACTACTTCCTGACCGTTTTGATGTCATCACTTTGAAGCCCTACTATGGCGGGCTTGACCATAGTGTATTGAACTATTCTGTAACTTGACTTGAAGGAAATTGATGTACGACCAACTGCTGGGGTTGATGTTTTTTTGGTTCGCGTGTATGAATGTATGCGTGCCTGTCGGCATGTGCACACACTCTCATAATGTGTGTGTGTGTGTGTGTGTGTGTGTATGTGTGTGTGTGTGTGTGTGTGTGTATGTTTTGTGTGTGTGTGTGTGTGTGTGTGTTTGTGTGTGTGAGTGTGTGTGTGTGTGTGTGTGTGTGTGCGTGTATGCATGTATTTCCATCAGCTGCAGGTTATGCCTACCACTGCGCCAGAAAGCCTGTCAAGTTCTGCATCTGCCACTGCCTCTGCTGCAACAGCTACGGTAAGTTGAACAACATTTTTTCTGTACTGCCGGTTTCACACTACAGTCAGTTTCAGAAAGATTAGCAATCCTGGTGATTGCCCGGGGAGTTTGCCGTCTTACCGTATGAGCGCTCGAGCACTGCCTGGAAAAACTCACTGTGAACTCGAAGAAATATTCCGCGCGAAAGCATGAAAAATGACAACTCACTCAGGTCGATGTCGGTACAGTCATGTACGTCTGGTTCACAACAAACGAGTTCTTCCTCGTATCGATTATGGAGTCAGAGAGGACATGTCGAAAGTGTGGTCAATGCTGAGGCTGACGAGCGGCATGGGTCCCAATATGTTTTGTGACCAAATAGTTTCTTTGAGCTGCGATGCAATTTACTCTCACCATGTGACGAAAACGACATCGACACAGACTCATTCCCAAGGTCATGACTTGGCGAAGCTATCCGCATGACTGACACAATGTTGAGAAAAGCAGACGCCTGTGGAAGCTAATAGAAGACGGCGTTGACTTCTAAATTCAAATAAATTGGCGATCTTGAAACACTAAAATAATTCTCAAAAAGAAATCGATTGATCGATGTGCCGGTGTATTCAACACGTAGCTACAGCGCAATGACTTCCGTATTCACTCACACCGTTTCAGTGTTGTGGGTGTGTTCACATGGCGTGAGCCAGTCAAGTGTCAGTCAGTTCGGGAGGAAGCGGGAGCTCCAACAACAACAACCGGTAACAACAACAAGTCTACTTGATCACCAAAAAACAATGCAAAAAAGTGTGAGTTGAAGATAGGTTGGGATTTGAACTCACAACTTCATGGTCAGCAGACAGCATCCATACCCACAAGGCCAGAAAGGAAAAGATAAATCGTGGGTTTTGATAGAAAAATCGATATTGGCTTCCAGGGCAAATTGTAAACCATGGGAAAAGGCGGGAAACCTGGCCGAAATTCTAACTCCTTAACGGCTGGTCCAATTGTTCCAAAACCTTATCAGAACAATTTGCCGTGCCCTAACCAGCCCTTTTATATACTTCGTTGTCCAATTCTCCCTTATCTTCATACTTTTTAAGACCAAAACCTGATTGCTAATTTTTTTGAAACAGACTATAGGCCGATTTATCAGCCCATGCTTCTACATGGACTCCAACATGAAATCGGTGAACTGTGTGGGATCAGTGTGACTACCTGTTCACACACACACACACAACTGAACAGTGACTTAATTCACTTGTAGGGCTGTCTGTGCACATACATACAAGTTGTACACAGCCACACTAGAAAGTGGTAGACGTCAGAGCGGAGATGTGATCGTTTCTATATACACAAGCTACAGGGTCGAAAGCATGAAAGGGCTAGTTCACAATCTGCACCGACACTCTCAGCTGTCATGGTGAAATTCCTTGTTGGAAGCCCGCTCCAACATGTGAAAGCACTATAAACCGGCCGACCTTTAGGTCAAATATCTAACCGGCCATACTTGGCCAAAAATCATATGATAAGAAAATCCAAAGGATCAGTCGGGGTAGTGAACTGCCTGAAAAGAGAAAAAAAACGCCAGACCCACCAGGACTCAAACCCGGGACTTTGCTTGTCATGAGCAATGCTCTAACCCCTGAGCTATGACACCAGGCTGAACCTAGAAGTTGCTGACATATTTATAACTCCAAAGGCTGCTGACAAAAATTGCCACACATACTGATGGCTCTTAGGTCTTTTTCCCCTTTGGATTGAAGAACTTGCCAGATGAAGGGTAGTTGGCCGCAGCCAGATGTGAACCGGATAACAAATGAGGTATGTAAGCAAGGACTGATAACAGAGTGTCCCCGGTAGAATCGGTGTGCAAGCGGATGGCAGCAATAGGCCATGATGCAGAACCACTTGGGACCGTCAGATTAATTTTCCTGGTTCGAGCCAGCCGGGAAAACCCCTCGCGCCGACGGTAGCAGTGAGGGAAAGAGACCAGGTGTATATCCCCAATGGCGATTAGGCATCATGTAGGCATGGCAACCACATCACGGCAAAAAGTGGTAGAAAAGCAATAACAAGATGCACAAAAATGAAGGATGGGAGGGTGGGGACAAGGGTGGGAACACTGGTGAGACTCCAAACTATTTCTCGCCTATCTCGCTGCTCTCGGCCGGCGAGAAATACAACTTTTCCAAGTCCACCATAGTTTGTAGATTTCAGAGGTGTTGGCCGTTGGTCGGGGTCAATAACCAATTGAGTCCTCTTCCCAAGATTCCTTTTGAGTTCCTCTCTCCCCTCTCCCGGGGAGACCCACGTGACCAATCTCTGGCAGTCAGAAAGGACAGTACAGTACAGTACAGTGTGTGTGTGTGTGTGTGTGTGTGTGTATGTGTGTGTGTGTGTATGTGTGTGTCTGTGCCGGTGTGATAAACTGCAGGTACCTGTTTCTAGTCCCATAGCTGCGCAAGACAGCCGGGCAAGTTCAGCTTCTGCCACTGCCCCTGCCACTGCCTCTGCTACAGCAACGAGAGTAAGTTGAACGACATACCTCTGTTGTACGATATCCAGCAGAGTCAATGTCGGTAGGGACGAACACATCTGCACAAGGCCAAATATGCTATTTTGCCCAAATGTGGCTCCTTTTTTTTATCCCAGATTGTGCCTCATTGACCCATTGTGCCAGTTTGGTGCAGTTTGGTGCATAGTTTCCAGTGCAACAAGCACCTCATGAATATTGGATAACAATGTCAGTCAGTGTTGTTCATGGATAGATACATTGTCACCCGCAATGCTTTTGCCCCCAAACCGGCTAGTCCGAAGGCCGTGCTAGGCATTGCTAAACCAGATAGTGGAAACCACTTTGGCATTAATTGTAGAAAAGTTGGATGATCCCACACCGGAGCTCGCGTTTTGGTGGATGATGAAGTTTGTACAGTGGACACCAACCCAAACATGAGGGCCTGCTGGACTTCTCAGAGTTCTCGATAAATCGACATAACGTGGCACTACGCCCTCTTTCACTTTTTGAATGCCCCTTTCTGGAGAATGCTCCGACCTTCAGAGTGCGATCGCCAGCTGTTTATATGCATTATAATTACACATCCTGTTTTAGCACAGCAGAGAATGGAGGCACAAGATGGCGGTAAAACTCACGAAATTGTGGGTCAGATGATCTGCGCACCCCTCCCCCCTTTCATTTTTGTTTTCGCTATAACACTGCTTATTTTGGAAGATTAGGACGTCAGACAACTGCAATCTGTGCCTGCAATCAGGTTTATAGTAGGGCTTGAAAGTGCTACGTGACAGCATAGCAACAATTTCAAAAATTCAAAAACTGGATCCTCATGGATCCAGTGTTTTTATGGATCTAAGCCCATTTCAAGCAGTCTTACTCAAAGCAAGGTGATATAGAGCCGGTGAAATTTACTGGTTTGGCTGATGAGGATGGGGTGACAACTGGTGGCGAAGATCGGGTAATGTTTCCATGGTAACACCACAATGCACCCCTTTCCTTACACACTGGGTAGACACGCGGAGTATTACATGAATTTGTACACTCACGCTGTACATGATGTCATCTGCGACTTCGGGTTTCGGGTACTATTCTATGCCCGTTTACCCGAGGTCCTCACGGGTAGCTCGGGTACCCGACTACCCGTGCACAGCACAAGTTGCTATGCACCCACACGCTGTAGGCAATAGCAAAGTCACACTTAGTGGATTCAAACCTAGAAATATAACGTGAACTTACTACTCCCTGGCCGTTTTGACGCTATCACTTTCAAGCTCTATTGTGCCGGGCTTGCCCATAGTGTACTGAGCTTTTCTGTAATTTGGCTTGAAGGAGATTGTTATATGACCAACTGCTGAGGGTAATGTTTTTTGGTGATCGCGTGTACGAATGTTTGAGTGACTGTCTGCATGTGCACACAGACTCGCATGATGTTTGTTGGTCTGTATGTGCATGTGTGTGTGTGTTAGTGTGTGTGTGTGTGTGTGTGTGTGAGTGTGTGTGTGTGTGCGTGCGCGCGCGCGTGCGTGGGTGCGTGCGCGCGCGCGTGCGCGCTCGCGCGTGCGTGTGCAACTGTGCTTGAAGGGGACGGTTGAACTTTTTGTAGCTTCATTTTATCTGAGTTTCAGTCGTTCCTCTTACTAGTCTTAGGCCACGGGGTGGCTCTGGGTCCAGCAGAGTCGCCCCTGGCGTGTTTCTGAATTTTCAGGGTGAGGGTTCCGAGACGCGGTCGCCAAGGCAGTGTCTTTTCTGCCATGACCGTTGTCGTCCTCGTTTCTCCATTCGAGGTAGTGTAGCTGACCCCCGAATGGTTTCAAACTGCAAAGCTCGGAGTACAGTGGTGGCAGTGGCATAAGCTGTGAGTGGAGACGGTTGCTGGAGATTGATGGTGATGCAGGGGGAAGAGTTATGCTGCCTGACGACAAGTGGGAAATTGTTTGATCCTGCAATTTCAGTTCGAGCGCGGTGGACTTCTAGAAGATGTGTCCTCATGGCTGTTTTTCAACGCTTGGCCTATCGCTGATATCCCTGCGTGGGATGTTCTTCCAGTGGAGTCCAGGCGGGACTTCGGGTGCCCACACTCCATCACCTGGTTGATTGTTTCGGAACTGCAATAATACAGGTTCAAATAATTATTTCCCTCAAACCAGTTAACAAATAATTATTGTTTCCTTTTTGTGCGTATTTCTTGTCATCTCTCCTTTCTATACGTCGCACACCAGATGTACTACTATCGCTGTCTTTCTCCTGCTATCTCTCTCTGCTTGCTGTTTTTTGTTTTTGTTGCCACTGTCCCTCATCATACCCGTGCTTGGGTGGAGGGCGGCGTGACCCGTTAGGGTAGCTGTCAATACAGTACAGCAAAGTGTGTGTGTATGTGTATGTGTGTGTGTGTGTGTGTGTGTGTGTGTATGTTTCTAGCAGCTGCAGGGAAGGCCTACCACTGCACCAGAAAGCCTGTCGAGTACAGCTTCTGCCACAGCCTCTGCTACAACAGCTACGGTAAGTTGAACACAGTCACACTAGAGAGTGATAGACGTCAGAGCGGAGATGTGATCGTTTCTATATACACAAGCTACAGGGTCAACAGCATGAAAGTGCTAGTTAACAATCTGCACCGATTCTCTCTGCTCTCATGGTGAAATTCCTTGTTGAAGGCCCGCTCCAACATGTGAAAGCACTAAAAGTCAGCCCTCCTTTGGGTCAAATATCAATCCTGCGATACTTGGTCGAAAAATCGTGTCATAAGAAAATCGTAGCAGATTTGTCAGAATCCTGTGTGACAACGGGGTTCACACCAGGTGATTTTCGCCTTGATCTTGTTGCTTTTTCTCGTATGATTCCATGTCATCTGGGAAATGGCCCTACTCTTCCCAGTTTGTACGATAGCATGGCTGCATTCCCGTTTCTGACAATCACATTGGAAGCCCGTCAATCAGCGTCACGAGTGGCGTGTCGTTCCTAAAGGCATGTCACGTCACCCCCCGTCGAATGTGTACGAGTCTTAAAATAAGCATCCCGCATGTCACCACTTACCCTGATTGCCAGTTTAACAGTAAAAAATCATAATGCCCTCCTTGACATGGACCACCCTATAATTATACCAATACCACTTTCACATAACCGGATATCCTCTAGAATCCACTCCGATATCCGGTCACTGTCGGGTATCAAACTTTTAAGTGTACATATCATATCCAGCATGTTATTGTATTATTTACTTGTATAATCATGCGAATGAACTTTTCGTTTGTTTGTGTGTGTGTGTGTTTGTGTGTGTGCGCGCGCGCGCGTGTGCGTGTGTGTGGGGGTGGGTGGGGGGGGGTGTGCCGGTGTGATAAACTGCAGGAACCTTTCACTAGTCCCATTGCTGCACAAAACAGCCGCTCAAGTTTAGCTTCTGCCACTGCCCCTACCCCTGCCTCTCCTACAGCAACGGGAGTAAGTTGAACGACATAGCCTATATCGTAAAGCTGTGTTCCCAACTGGCGAGTGTAGGCGGTACACTTGCGGTTAATGCGTGCCCAAACGCGTGCTCAGGCTTTCACAAAAAACAGCAACCCGAGTCGTATTTAGCGTGTGCGACACCTTCGAGTACTAATGTTTTGAAACCACCAGTCAAAGTGATTGGCATGTACGCTGGTACGCGCCTGATGCGCGCGGAAAATTCCAACATGTTGAAATTTCCATTTTGGCGTGTTTCCGTACGCATGGCGCCCCAAAAGCCAGCAAAATATGCACGAACGAGTGGTTTCTTGCGTACACGCGCCAGTTGTGAGCACAGCTAAAGTTATCGAACATTAGGATTCAATGTCGTTTAACGACCAAAATATCCGCATGAGGCCAAATTTGCTATTATTTTGCCCATATGTGGCTCCTCTCCTCATCCCAGATTGTGTCCCATTGACCCACTGTGACAGTTTGGTGCAGTTTGGTGCATAGTTTCCAGTGCAGCAAGCACCTCATGAATATTGGATAGCAATGTCAGTCAGTGTTGTTCATGGATAGATACATTGTCAACCGCAATGCTTTTGCCCACAAACCAGCTAGTCCGAAGGCCGTGCTAGGCATTGCTAAACCAGATAGTGGAAACCACTTTGGCGTTGATTGTAGGAAAGTTGGATGATCCCATACCGGAGCTCGCGTTTTGGTGGATGATGAAGTTTGTACAGTGGACACCAACCCAAACATGAGGGCCTGCTGGACTTCTTGGGGTTCTCGATAAATTGACATAGCGCGGCGCTACACCCTCTTTCACTTTTTGACTGCCCCCTTTCAGAGAGAATGCTCCAACCTTCAGAGTGCGATTGCCACCTTTTTATATGCATTATAATTACACATCCTGTTTTAGCACAGCAGAAAATGGAGGCACAAGATGGCGGTAAAACTCACTAAATTGTGGGTCAGATGATCCGCACCCCAGCCCCCCTTCATTTTCGTTCTGCCTATATTACTGCTTATTTTGGAGGATTAGGAATTCAGACAACTGCAATCTGTGGCTGCAATCAGGTTTATAAGGGGGCTTGAAAAGGCTACGTCACAGCTTAGTAACAATTTAAAAAATCAAAAACTGGATCCCTATGGATCCAGTTTTTGTATGGATCCAAGCACATTTCAAGCAGTCTTACTCACAGCAAGGTGATATAGCCGGTGAAATTGACTGGGTTGGCTAATGGGGGTGGGGTGACAACTGGTGGCTAAGAAAAAGACACACCTGAATACGATTGCTATGCACCCACACACTGTAGACAATAGCAAAGTCACACCTTAGTGGATCCAAAAGTATAAATCTGATGTGAACTTACTACTCCCTGGCCGTTTTGATGTCATCACTTTCAAGCCCTACTATGGCGGGCTTGACCATAGTGTATTGAACTGTTCTGTAACTTGACTTGAAGGAGATTGATGTACGACCAACTGCTGGGGTTGATGTTTTTTTTGGTTCGCGTGTATGAATGTATGCGTGCCTGTCGGCATGTGCACACACTCTCATAATGTGTGTGTGTGCGTGTGTGTGTGTGTGTGTGTGTGTGTGTGTGTGTGTGTGTGTGTGTGTGTGTGTGTGCGTGTATTTCCATCAGCCGCAGGTTATGCCTACCAGTGCGCCAGAAAGCCTGTCAAGTTCTGCTTCTGCCACTGCCTCTGTTACAACAGCTACGGTAAGTTGCGCAACATTTTTTCTCTGTACTGCCGGTTTCACACTAGTCCCATTTATCAGCCCATGCTTCTACATGGACTCCAACATGAAATCGGTGAACTGTGTGGGACCAGTGTGACTACCTGTTCACACACACAACTGAACAGTGACCTAATTCACTTGTATGGCTGTCTGTGCACATACATACAAGTTTTACACAGCCACACTAGAGAGTGGTAGACGTCAGAGCGGAGATGTGATCGCTTCTATATACACAAGCTACAGGGTCAAAAGCATGAAAGGGCTAGTTCACAATCTGCATCGACTCTCTCTGCTGTCATGGTGAAATTCCTTGTTGGAGGCCCGCTCCAACATGTGAAAGCAGTAAAAGTCAGCCCACCTTTGGGTCAAATATCGATCCTGCGATACTTGGTCGAAAAATCGTATCATAAGAAAATCGTAGCAGATTTGTCAGAATCCTGTGTGACAACGGAGTTCACACCAGATGATTTTCGCCCTGATCTTGATGATTTTTCTCGTATGATCCCATGTTAGCCGGGAAATTGTACTACACTTCCCGGTTTGTACGGTAGCACGTTTGCATTCTCGTTTCTGACAATCACATTGGATGTCGCCAATCAGCGTCATGAGTGTCCTGTTGTTTCTAAAGGCGTGTTACGCCTCGCCCTGTCGAATGTCAACTGGTCTTTAGCATCCCCCCTGTAACCCCTCACCCTGATTGCCAGTTTAACAGTAAAAATTTATAATGTCGTCCCTGACATAGACCACCCTATAATTACACCAATACAACTTTCACATATCCTCTAGTATCCACTCCGATATCCGGTCACTGCCAGGTATAAAACCTCCGAGGTAACAAACCATTTGTTTGTCTGTTTGTGTGCGTATTTGTGTGTGTGTGTGGTTGTGCATGGTTGTGTGTGTGTGTGTGTGTGTGTGTGTGTGTGTGTGTGTGTGTGTGTGTGTGTGTGTGTGTGTGGGTATGTGTGTTGGTGTGTCTGTGCCGGTGTTATAAACTGCAGGTACCTGTTTCTAGTCCCATTGCTGCACAAGACAGCCAGTCAAGTTCAGCTTCAGCCAGTGCCCCTGCCGTGACTGGCTCTCCTGCAGTAACTAGAGTAAGTGAAACAACATACCTCTGTTGTACGATATCCAGCAGAGTCAATGTCGGTAGCGACCAAGATATCCGCACTAGGCTAAATATGCTATTTTGCCCAAATGTGGTTCCTTTTTGTCCCAGAGTGTCCCTCATTGACTCACTGTGACAGTTTGGTGCAGTTTGGTGCATAGTTTCCAGTGCAACTAGCTCGACCTGAGACCTAGAACACATCTCCAGTGCGCAAACCAACAGTCTTCCGGCTGGGAAGGTTCAAAGTTATGGAAGGACCAATGAGGGGAAGGTTAGCGCAGAGAAAATATACACAAGCTAAGTTCCATGGCAACAAAGAATGCCGACCATTACAGGACGCTAACGAGACCAGTTAATAACATGACAATGCGGGATAACTACAATTCGAGGCACTTTTTTTTGCTCTTTGTTCGCTTTGGCGTTGTTCGCCCTGTGTGTTGAGGTTATTGGTGTGCGTTCTGGAGATGTGTTAGAGCTAGGCCTCAGGTTGTTAATCTAATGTCTCATTGGCCTGTCAGTTTTGTACCCTGTTATCGCACTTTCTGACGGCTTATCAACTTGTTACAGTCGTGGATAGTTGCTTCATAACTCATTTCTATGTGATTCTTTCTCTCTTGATGGTGCCTCTCTGCTGTTTTTAGGCACATGCCACAGGAGCTGCAAACACGGCTGTTTCATCCGTTGGTAGAGGATATCATGTCTTACCTGCTATGCCAACCCCAACACAGATTGCAAACATCAAGAAGCGCAGAATGGTACGGTTGGATGAGTCCATTGTGTTTTCAGACGTAGGGGTAGCAATTTAAGACAAATTTCAATACCAGATACTTGGAAGCACTTTAAAACAAGTCTGGATAGTATGTATACCTTTCCCGGGTATAATTAGTGGTGTGCACGGGTAGTCGGGTACCGGTACTACCCGTGAAGACCTCGAGTAGACGGGTACAGGATAGTACCCGAAAACCCAAAGTCGCAGATGACATCATGTAGAGTGCACGTGTACAAATTCATGTAATCATGGCAATACTCCTCATATCTACCCAGTGAGTGTTTTTGATTATGCTCGCGAATTGATTCTTGAATTGACTCTCGCCGTTCAATTTCATGTCATGAGCTCTGGAATCGATTCGGAATCCATTCACCCTATTCACATCGGGTGATGAGAATGGCCAGGGGCGATTCATGACGGTTCGCGGGCATAATCGAACACACTCAGTGTGTAAGGGAAGGGGTGCATGGTGGTGTTACCATGGAAACATTACCGGATCGGGTACCCGTGCTACCCGTGGAAAACTACCCGAACCCGATACCCGAACAAAATTGCTACCCCACTCAGCCCTAGGTGTAATGCCCAAAAACTATCCCCAAAAATCATAGAACATGCCATTGATTTTGTAACTAATTATGGCGAACAATGGAATGGTCTAGGAGCATGGGTGAGAAACAGAAGAAACAAGCATAGTAAAACCTGGTTTAAGTGACCACGTCTACCCTGCAAGCAAAAGTTTTTTTAAAAGAGTAAATTATCGTGTCCGTTCCCGAAGGGAACTCACAACGGCCGCTAACACCCGGTAAACCCTAGCAGCAGATGCAGCGGCTAACGGTGGGGGTGAGTGGATAAGTCTCACAACCACTGGCACAAGTGCCGAGAACGACCCCAGTAGCTGCATCCATGCAAAAGCGGTCTTTAAAACCAGGTGGTCTTTAGAACCAGGTGGTCTTTAAAACCAGGTCCCGTAGAGTCTGTGTAGAACTGTCAGTGCATGTAAAAACGGTGGTTAAGAGCAGGTGGTCGCTAACCCAGAGGTGGTTAATAGCATGTGGTCGCTAACCCAGAGGTGGTTAATAGCAGGTGGTCGCTAACCCAGAGGTGGTTAATAGCAGGTGGTCGCTAACCCAGAGGTGGTTAAGAGCAGGTGTTCGCTAACCCAGAGGTGGTTAATAGCAGGTGGTGGCTAACCCAGAGGTGGTTAATAGCAGGTGGTCGCTAACCCAGAGGTGGTTAATAGCAGGTGGTCGCTAACCCAGAGGTGGTTAAGAGCAGGTGTTCGCTAACCCAGAGGTCACTTACACCAGGTTTTACTGTAATAGCTGCAACTCATGTTTGGAAACAGAAGAATTTTTCCAGCCGTGCTGAGAACCATGGTTAATTGGGAACTCCTGGCCTGGCCCCGAGAGAAGCATGGATGCAGCGAATGAGATTCTACATCTTTGACCACTATAATGGTGGGTGTGATGTGCTCTTCTCTCGACCCTTCAGGGGATACATCTGCACCGTGATCCTCGGCGGTTGTGGAGTTCCTACGAATGTGGGAAGCTCAGCCGAGTGTCACACGAACCGTGGAATTCAGTTTTTGATTTCGAATTTTGCGGCCAAAATGCGGTGTTTAATATCAGTATGCCGTCATTTTGGGGGGTGTACGTGGTGAAAACAATCGGTCTACAGGCTCTCATTAGACATCTTCGTCTTGTCCTAACAAGTAACTGATTACTTTCAATGGCATCACGTACGACAAACTTCCGGTTATAGCCAGAGGCAGTATAGCAGAGGTTGCCTGTGTCAATAATATGAATTTATGTTCTGGTTAGAAAAAATCGAACCAGTGTGTGCTCCAAGACCAGGTTATCCAGGTCAGTGACCCGGTTGGGGGAGGGGGGGGGGGGCAGGGGTGCTTTGACCTGGTTAAAAATAAGAACACCAGTCACTTGTGAGTGACCCATCGAGATACTGCTCAAAAACTGGCACATTCTGCTCTTAGCACAGTGAAATTGGCAGAACCATACAAACATTATGGCATGCACGTCCTTAACGTCTGCTCCATTTCTTTATCTACATACCAAACATGAATGAAACGTACCAGAAAAAGCACCAACCTCTGTAAAATATTCAGCCAGCACTACCTGCCAAAGGCTACTGGTGACCCAATTCACTACGGGTCGCAGTACAGCTGGAAAAATCCTTCCACTTCCAATCAGGACTTGAACCGGGTACCTAGCAGAAGGCTCATTTCCACATCATGGTCTAATACCAACGGACTGTGCCTCCCTGCCTATCTTCTGCAATGAAGACCTTTTATGTACATTACAGTAGATTTGTAGTCATTTCTGTTTATGTATCTTATTATGTGCGGTTTGTATCTGTGCGTGTGTGTTTGCGTGTGTGTGTGTGTGTGTTTGCGTGTGTGCATGTCTTTGTTGTGTGTGTGTGTGTGTGTGTGTGTGTGTGTGTGTGTGTGTGTGTGTGTGTGTGTGTGTGTGTGTGTGTGTGTGTGTGTGTGTGTGTGTGTGTGTGTGTGTGTGTGTGTGTGTGTGTGTGTGTGTGTGTGTGTGTGTGTGTGTGTGTGTGTGTGTGTGAGCGTGTGTGTGTGTGTCTGTTGATGTTTGTTTTGTGCCTGTGTGTTATCCGGTATGTGGTTTTCTTTGATCACGCAGTGGAACAAGTCAGTAGGACAGCAGCATGGTAAACATGCCAGGCTTGCCACGTACAGTGACAAACTGGTTGCTGTGTGGCGTGATGGTGTGAACATCACCAAGATCACTGAGACATCAGACCTGCAGACATGGCACAGTATTGACCTACCAAGTGAATACAGTAAGCTGACTCAGCCATCTCTGGCATCCCATGGTGGTATGCTGTACATGTACTGTAACACATACACCAAGAGCAGCAACACATGGGTGCGCTCTATTCTGCAGTACTGTGACACACCAGATAACGGTGATGGCGGCCGCAGTGGTGGTGATGGTGGTGATGGTGGTGGTCAGTGGACCAAACTGACAGACGTCCCGTCGCAGTGTTACCATGACTGGTGTTCTCTACATGTATGTCATGATGCTATTTCTCTATATGGTGGCAGGTATGCTGATGGAACATATTACAATCATGTTAGTACCTATTCTCTAGCTAGCAAGCAGTGGAGCTCTTCTTCATCATCCAATGCTAGCCTAGTATTACCTTCATTGCCACTGCCATGCAGCGTTGCATCACTTGTCACATTCCCTGATTCACTGTACATAGTTGGTGGTCCCACTGGTTGTTTTCTCAAACACCATGATGGTAGGTGGGTGTCCACCAGTCCACCTGATGGTGTTAAGCTGAAGTTTAGTGCAGCATGTGCACTGTCTGACCATTGCATGGTTATTTGCCCAGGCACTCCTTCTGCTAAGTGTGTTGTATATGATATTTCATCTGGTCAGGTCTATCCACTACCAGCTATGCCAGAGTACAGTGCTTACACTCCATCACTCACACTGTTTGGCAGTACCCTGGTACTCAGTGTAGGTGGACCTGACAGTCCTGGTTCTCTGTACACACTGGATATGAGTGTGTGAGTGTAGTAGGTTGCTAACTACAGTCAATCACTGATGATAACTACAGTATGCAAACTGTACTGCTTTTCACTTTCTTTCTATCGTCAGAAAGTTGATAATCTTTGTTTTCACATCTCTCTGGTTGTCAAGTATTTGTCTAGTTGTACGCTGCCTCATCCCCTGTAATATATACCCAGATTGGTTAAGTGAATATTACTCTTACCTCTTTAGTCACGTCCAAACTTACCCATTCTTTCCTTGATGCGTCCACAGCAGGAATGTGAATTATGACCTCAATGAAAACTATTTTTGATTTTGCATCCTCCCCTGAGTCTGCTATGTTCTAATGTCTGTTTCTGACATTGAGCAGTTTCTGCAGCTCGGGGATCAACGGATTTGTTTATTAGGTGTGTTTGGATTGTTATGACTGTATGCCTTGAGGACGAGGGTTGGGGGGGGGGGGGGGCTTGTGGAGTTGCATCATGCAAGGTTTCCATAGTCGGAGTAGCATATGTTCAAGAAGCTGTTCAGTGAGCACCTGATACTAATGCTTATCTGCATGTTTTGTACTTTACATTTCTGATATCCATAACAAAACCATGTCTGGTTTCTTGAAGAGAGAGAAACGAAGACAGACTGATACAAAGGCAGAGCTAGAGACTAAAAACCAATTCATACTTCATTTCAAGTACGGGAAACGCGTCGAATACGGGAAAGCCATAGCGCGAAGGTCGCGCAATGAATTTCCCCTACACGAAATGAAGTATGAGTAGCCTTAAAAGACAGAGGCAGAGAAGCCACGCATTCATGCGCACACACATACCGCACACATACGGTACTAGCTCCCTGCCAGTATCTAGTCACATGGGTCTGTCAGGGAGAGGGGAAAAGCATCTCAAGGAATGTTGAGGACGTGAGTCTATTGGCTATTGAGCGGACTCGTGTAATGGGTAGCCGAGTGGTAGGCGCGGTGAAATCAACAATAATTACTTTTATTCTACTTTCAGGTACACACCTGAGATATAATCGTTCGTGAAAGAAGAAGCGGCAAAATAACTGACTTTCTCTCCGGTGCTCACCTAGAGGCTGAATCCTTATTCTTCGAGTTAGCTTTCATTGCTATCCAATCTAATCTAATCTTCTCTTCATCAAAACAGAAATGCGCAGCCGCTTTTATGCAGCAGACGCCGTACGCTTACATACGGAGATACACTAAATATACATCAGGCAAAGCTCCGTATTAGTTCCGTACTGCTTCCGTATTGGTCGGGCAGGGATACTACACCCGCACTTAAATCCCCGGCCTCTGTTGTGGATTTTTGGAAATGATTCTACCACTACAAGTTTGCTCATCACACTACAGTACGTGACTCATAACCCCGTCCAGGATAAAAAGATTGGCAGCATTAAGGTTACAACGTTTGGGTTCTTACATCAGTGAGGATCTTCTTTTCATGTAGACGTCACTGGAGGACTTTTTCCACCAGAGTTAATGAGAAAAGAGTAATGATTGTCAACTAGCACTAGGTGGATAATGCCGGCAGTTAGCAAAATTTAGTCATTTCCAGGAATGTTTTATGCATGTTCAAAAGTATGTTGGTAAAGGAATGAAGCAGGGAAGTGCCTGACATAAGGTTTGTATGGTTCCGCTATTTTCAATGATTTTCGAGCAGAATCTGCCAATTGTTCGATCATTACTCGCCAATGGCTATTGTCAGCACACAACCGATCTATTCAGTTGCCACAAACTAGGCTTTCCCCAAATCGACCAACCGAAAAATTCGCCAAAAAACGAGACCTATCGAAAAATTGCTAAGCCTTTCGCCGATTTTGGAGGGCTCCTTTGAAAATCGCGTGAAAATCGCGTGAAAATCGACGGGCTTGCCCCTTCTATTCATGCATTGAACAGCTCTAGTAATGGTTCATGAATCCACCCAGTCCACAGCCCTTCTCCATTTCTCTCCGTTTTTTCTTTCCTTTCAGTTGCATCTTCCTCTCTGCTCTGTTTTATTCTCTCTTTTCGTTTGTCCCTCTTGATATTTGTACTTTGTACTGTGGAGGCAACGAACTGAAATAATAAAAACCAAACCAAACCAATCGCCTAACATCTACCAAAATTCGCCAATTTTGGAGGGCTCGTTTGAACATTGCCTAAAATCTACCAAATTAAAAAAATGTTGCTGCAAAGTGCGCTTATGAAGGAATGATGTTGCTGCAAGCATGACCGCTCGAGTTCTCTACTTCAGTACTTGTAGTCTAGTCACACTAGTGTGTTGTTGCCGTAAATCTACCAAATCTTACAATATCTCACCAATTTTTAAGCCAACGGGCCGATTTGGGGAAAGCCAACTACAAACTGGATGCATTAATACTGGAACCTAGTGCTTGTGGATGTGTGCAAGTACATGCATATTATTTCGGACTAGAATCATTCTGACCATGCGTTTTCAGTCATCTATCGTTCTGACGAATAGCGATGTTTCTCTTAAGATTACGTTGTTGTTTTCAAAACCGTTTCCTTGGAGACACTAAAGTCATCACACTTACAAGTACAAGGAGAACACACTTAAGGTTCTTGAACGGCAACGTGTTGAGCGTTTTCACAGTGAGTATACATGTACATTATGCATATAAAAACCTCTCTGTGAGCGGTTCTGAAAAACCTTTACCGGTGCTGCCCCATTGTAAAAGTAAGAAATTACAACTGGCGCATTGTCCCCCAAACGTGAACTTATCCACATAAATCGCGAATGACGGTACCCGAACGCACCTGTAGCACGATGTTCCTACATTAGGGATCTCATCGCGTGCAATGCGCAGGGTGTTTGCGAATACATTGCGTCATCGAGTTTCGAGTGCAGCTCGTGGACACAGCTGTAAAAATGCCGACGGCCGATTTTCGACACTGGCGGAATCATCATCTTCATCGTTGTTTGAACATACTTTGTGATTCCTGCCGAAGGACAGCGTGGCCAAGGCGATATCGCCCCGGTCGATTTTCCGATAATTTGCCATGGGGTAAGAAGTCACTTCAGAGAAGATTCAGATAAAAATTGAGACGTTTTCTCCTGTTAGATTGTCCTAACTTCGATTTTCAGTGCATCAGCCATCGTGAACATCGCCACCATTAACACTCAGAGGGAAGACATCGCTCTCAAAAGAAGAGGTTTTCACGCTGCGTCCAAGAGTGAAATATGTGTCTGGGAGATAGGTAGCTTGGAGATGGCCGTAGAACATGCATTCTTAGACGCAACATTGAGCCATTTCTACGGTCTTCTTCAACTTGATATATTTCGGAAAAATGTTCTTTTCACGGTTTCTGCACTGGACGCGTTTGGGATTGAAAATCTCACCTACGCAAACTGGCTGCGCAGTTCACGTGCTGAGATCCCTACCTACATGTGGATGCAGCTGGGAACTCTGGTCCATAGGCATAGGCCATTATTTATTACATGGCCGTCGATGAACTCCAATGTTGGATATTCCACGTAAGTAGCTTCGTGTAGTAACAAAGTTACGGTACCATTACACTGCGATACCTTGTACCAGTGGTGGTGTTACCCTAAGTTGCATATCCTGGTCACATTACATTGCCCCAAAGCCCGGGCAAAGGTGCCCTTCCGGGTACTGCAGTATGGTAAATCTGCTTTTTCTTGGAGTAAGAGGAAGGGTCAGACATTTGCCTAGTTCCTCCCAGCATTCCTGCATGCCAGCATGTGCTGCACACTTCCCTCCCCCTTCTACTGCCTGAAAAGTGCAACACACGTGAGAGTGTCCACCAGACCAGTACAGTCGGCGGAGAACATGGTAAAAGGCAAAAAGGCAACACACATGAAGTCCTTATAAACAAACAGTGGCAACTCTGGTTCCAGAAAGGTTGGGCTTACATTCCAGGCATTGCCGTCGGATTCCCACGCTTCTTCTTCTTCTTCTTCTTCTTCTTCTTCTTCTTCTTCTTCTTCTTCTTCCATCTTGCAAAATGTAATACTCCTTCCCGTAAGTTTAGTCCTGGGAGTACAGTCGACGGAGAACATGGTAAAAGGCAAAACGGCAACATTCATGTACATGACTCCCTTGTAAACAGGCAGTGGTAACTATAGCAACAGCAATGTTGGACTTACATCCCAGCCATTGTCGCCCGATTCCCACCATTCTTCATATTCGTCTTCCACATTGCAAACATTCCTTCCAGTAACTTCATTCCTGGGTCTACGTATGCGCAGTAGATTGGCGACGGTGGAGATGGAGCAGATCACGGAGCCCTATTTGGCTCCCTAGAGCAGCAGATTGCGAGGCCGATGCCGGACACGCAGTCAGTACGAAGTAGCAAATTGCGGAACTCCTCCACGTAGATTGGGGTGGCGGGGTCAGCATGTTGTTCCAAACCAGTCCACAGCTTCAGCTAGCGATTGCCAAAGGCACTTGGTAGGGCGGTAATGGGGTCACGTGTCAACAAAGTGTCAACAAAGTGTCAACAAAGTGTCAAGCGGTACACTCAGCGATACACTAATTCTCGTGCCATTCTCGTGTCACAAAACTGAAACATCGAGCACCAGTATGGAAAGGCTTCAGACAGGAAGCCTTTTCAATTTATGCCTTCACTTCAGATGGCATACACGGAATTGCATAGGAGCAAGAACAATGAAGTACACACACAAATACTTGAAAGGATAACAAAACGTATCGGAATGTAAATGAACCTAACAATATGATGTGCTGGCTCGGAGAAAATCGTATGTGAAACATTTCGTTGGTCAGTTCTGTGAGCGCATCTCCACCGACCCCTGCCTTCCTGGGACCTGTCAAGAACAAAGCTACTGGTGTATTTATTCTAATCCGATAAACTTGCGTGTGTGTGTTTATGTGCGTGCGTGCGTGTGCTGGCGTGCGTGTGTGTGTATGTGTGTGTATTTGTGTGTGTGTGGCGTGTGAGTGTGTGTGTGTGTTTGTGTGCGTGTGCGTGCGTGTGTGTGTATGAGTGTATGTGTGTGCGGGTGGTGTGTGCGTGTGTGTGTGTGCGTGTGTGTGTGTGTATGTGTGTGTGTGTGAATGTGTTCGTGTTTGTGTCCTATATGGTGCATTAGTATGTGCAGCGATTTCCAATCGAGAGGTGGCGGGTTCGATTCCCGACGATTATGGTCACACACGTCTTTCTTCTCCTTCTCAGACTTTTTTTAAAGTTTTTATTTGAATTCGGATAGTTCAACAGTACAGAAGTACAACTACAAAGAGTACCGAATAGAAGTCCCCGAGAACGGGAAACCAAAAAACAAAACAAAAACAGCAACATCAATTTACTGATTATGCACATTGCTTGAAAGCAAATCACAACAATGATTAAGAGTTAAGCTGTCTTTTAGCCAAACAGCCAATTGTACGCGGAAATCTGCGATAGTAGTGCAGGACTTCAGGTCGTCTGGTAAATAATTCCAAACAAGAGCCGTTTTACTTGAAAAGGACCGAAACCCAGACATAGATCTATAGCGATTGATACTCATGTTATGAGTTGTTGAGCCGCGAGCAGTTCGGGTAGACGTACAGATGGGAAAGAGGGACTGCAAGCAAGCAGCCGGCTTAATACAGTAACAATGGAAAATGAATACAAGGAACAAAAAATTAATACTGATCGATATTGGAAAGAGGAAACATTGAGGTGGTGAAGAAGTGGCGTGATATTAGCTTGGGGTGATGCGCCACAAGCAACTCGTACAGCGCGCCGGTGGAGTGAGGCTAGCTTGTTTCTATTTTTAACGGATATAAACGAAAGGTATACACGGAGGTATACCCTGTACAAGAGGACAAACTCAACACCACTTGGTATCTCGATCCTGGGAGCCCGCTGGCGTCTGTTTGGGCACGTGCTGCGGCTGGACCAGAGTGCACCGGCGAACCTGTCAATGTGCTCCTACTTCAAGCCATCCACTGAGCCTACCTGGAGGGGCAGGCCGCGCACAACTCTGCCGGTCGTGCTCAGACACGATCTCGAGCTGGTTGGGAGGACCCTCAAGACCTCGGCAGATCTTGAGGAGCTGAGGAGCATCTCCCAGAATCGCGGGGCGTGGACCTACCTCAGCGGCCGTATCCTGGAGAGATATGTTGCTGCTCACAGATGAACCCTGATAATGATCAGGAAGTTCAAATTCAACTCAGTTGTGCTGCTCGTTTGCTTGTTTTAATTGTATTCTATTTTCGTCACGCGTTTTATATCGCATATGTTTTATATCGCCATCAATATCCTGTTTGGCTGTTGTCGCTTCGGCTTATGCGAAAGCTATACATGCTGTGTATATCTACATTGCATTGATGCCAACGCGGAGAAGCTTCTAATAATAATAATAATACACGGAGAGCATATTCCAGATCAGGCTGAATAACACCGACAACGAAAGTACGGTGGGCAAAATGGTTCATCTTGCGGAAAGATCGGCGCAGTACACCGATCTTCCGTTAGGCTTTCCGGACGACATTGTTAATGTGTTGGTCAAAGGACAGCTTATTGTCAAAAACGACTCCTAGGCATCTGGTGCTTTCCACTTCCCCTAGTGTAACATTTGACAAGGTGATTTGCAGTTGTTGCCTTTGTTGTTGTTGCTGACACGCTGTGGCACGTTTGGGATAGATTTGCCTCCTTACTTTTCTTTCATTCTCCTGCGTGGTTGCCAACAGCCCGTACATGGTGCATGACGGAGTATCTGGTGTGATGTGTGTCCGGGAAAAAATGAAAAAGACCAAAAAGTACGGATTCACTGGCCAGAAGAAGCCACTTCATAGCAGTGTGATGTAGACCAAGTTGAATAGTGGTGTTCAATTCTTCAGCCTTGCAAGCTGTTGAATGGTGCAATCCCAGCACAAGTTGCCATAGTTTCTGCCGTAGCATCGCTCTCATTGCCTTCGGAGTTGGGCGTCAAAAGGTGAAAAGATGTGTGTGTGTGTGTGCGTGCGTGTGCGCGTGTGTGTGTGTGTGTGTGTGTGAATCTGATAGTACAAAGTATTACCTTCACTGGGGGCAGGGGTACCTGCAGTTGGATCCCGGGACGGATACCCTGATGGCGTCAATCCTTTTTCTGCACCTTGTCCTCACCCACTTACTGAGGTGTGGTGAGCCCATAAGTGGGATCATTTCAAGTCCACCCTAGTTTGGGGATTTCAGGGGGTGTCGGCCGTTGGGTGGTTCAATGGACAATTGAGTCATCTTTCCAAGACTCCTTTTGGGTCTCTCTCCCCTCTCCCGGGGAGACCCACGTGACCAGTTTTGGCAGTGAGCAAGTACAAGTACAAGTGTGTGTGTGCCAGAAAAAAGCAATCCATAGCTGTGTGGTGTAGACCAGGCTGAATAGTGGTGGTCAAATTTTCACCCTTGCAAGCTGTTGAATGGTGCAATCCCAGCACAAGCTGCTATGGCTTCTGCTGTAGCATCGCTATCATCGCCTCCGGCGATGGGCGTTCAATGGTCCAATGGTGTATATGTGTGTGTGTGTGTGTGTGTGTGTGTGTGTGTGTGTGTATGTGTGTATGTGTGTGTATGTGTGTGTGTGTGTGTTTGAATGCTACACATAGAGCGTTAACAGGGTTGACTTTATAAGCATTAGTCAGAACAGAACGCAACCGTTGCCTGATAATTGCGAGAGCATGAAACTTGAAGTCGCAGCAAACAAACCTTGATTGTCCTTGTTGTTCTGTTCTGTATTACACTCTGTCTCCGATATTGAGCACTGTCATCACACTGGGTACATTCTCATTGGTCATGGTCACATTGCTCATGTATTCATAAATCATTGGTCATGGGACTTCAGACATGTATTCCTAAAACCGTAAACGTGCTGCTCTGTATACACTAGTGCAGTGGCTGCATGCATAGTCTTTGTGCTCCTCTAACCGCCTTCCCTTGGCTTCAATGTAAACAGTTCGGTCAAGGAAACATGTGAGACAAGTGGCATCCCTGTTACGCATACATGTATCGTGAAGTATGCCCAGCACCCCCCCCCCCCTTCCCATACCATGTGTACATACTGGGACCGTGACTCACTTTGTTGACACTGCAGGCATCTCAATGTTTGCAATGTGCTGAAATAGAGAGTTTACGCTTCAGGTTTTTTTTTCAATTTCCAACGTGAGAAAAAACGTGTGCAGAATGGCTTTTTTTGATCGTGAGATATCACTTTCTAAATTGAAATAAACGTGAAGCGTACAGTAAGACCTCTACTAAGTACTATGACGTAAGGGCAGGGGTAGTCGAATCCATGAAATGACGTAAGAGCAGAGGTAGTCGAATCCATGAAGCAGAGTCTCACCTTACGGTGGATGGAGAAGACCAGTGAGCAATGGTGTCAGTCAATCAACACGGAGGTGATGTGTGCGGAGCATCAGACGGTACGTTGACACACTGAACTAGCACTCGGATAGGTGGATGAGATATGGTGGTATCATGTGGGAAGTAATGCAATCGCGAAACGCATGCAGTCATGTACATGTGTCCAGTAGACGTCTACACTTGGTGTATTTAAGGCTTGATTGATTTTTTTTATTTTGGCCAGTCGGCTACTATCATTAATTCTATTCTTTTGGGATAGACTAGGGGAAGTAGCCATGTAGGGGTGGTGTGAGCCCGCCTTTCGGCACCTGGAGTTACAGCTCGCTCGACTCTACTCTTGACTCATCAGAGCCGAGTTCTCTACTTTAAAGCGATCATCATGTCTGACCTGATGTGCGGATCCGATGCGTTCTCCCAGTTCTTATTGGCAACCAATTGGATCGGCTTCAAGTCATGCAGAACCGGGCGGCAAGGTCGGTTTACGGACTCTCGCATCACACCTCCGCGCGCACCCTCCTGCTAAAATTGGACGCATACAGAGTATCCGAGATATTCAGGCAGAAGTTCATCGTTCTTGTCTGGAGGTCTCGGAATGGGCACGCAAGTTCTGATCTGCAAGCTCTCCTAGTTCCTTCGTCAGCTGGCCCAACTAGGTTGAGCTCCACCATGGGTCTGCGCCAACCGCCAGTTTGCAAAAGGTTCGGCAAGGGTTGCCTCGCGTTCCGGGGCGCCCAGCTGTGGAACACCTTACCCAGCAATATACGTGCCATCTCCACGCTCCGCCAGTTCCGAGCCAGCATGATCCCGCACACCCTTAGTACCTAGAGTACCAAACGTCCTGTTTGATGATCAGCTGGCTTAGTTTCTCTCCACCTCTATCCTTACATCCCTCCCCAATTTCATTAATTACTGCTTTCTATCTGCATTCGCCACCTTTTCATTGGGCAGATCTGCCCGTTTGGTTTGCGAATTAAAATAAACACAACAACAACAAAAGCAACTCTATTGAGTGAATTATGTGGTAACCGGACCTGTAAACAGTTGTATAGACCACATCTCGCCAGGAGATTTCAGATTTCTATTTACTAACGGGGGTGTATGTACTAACCGGATCCGTTATAATGAGGGAGGACCTTACCATGATGGCGGATGGACTGCGTGCAATCCTCCATATTATGGTTTTAAGCTGGCTAAGTTGGCTGTATGTGCACGATCTGATCATAGCATGACTATCTGTCAGATGGCTGGACCTGATACTGATAGTTGTGTTGTACATGATGTTATATTCGGTCAGGTCTATCCACTCATTCCACTGCCAGATTCCCGTGTGAGCGTGTACACACCATCTCTCACATTGTTCAACGGTACTCTGAGCGTGGGTGATGGCAGTACTAATATCTACACATTAGATATGGGTGTGTGATTATCTTACTTAGCTACACAAACCCCGTTACCATGGAAACTGACTGAAGCACTTGGTACTTTGCTTTCGCTGGCACTCAGTGTCCTTATTTCTTCAGATTTAATAATTCATGACTGTTTTGTTCGTTTTCATCGAATAATATCCACAAAACCATCCACACACATACACACACACACACACTCCAACAAAATGATAATGCACAGTGCACTGGTGTAAGATGTAGCAAAAATACCAGCTAGCGTCAGATGTCACCTCAGTGCCCACATATCAAGAGTGAGTAACTCAACGCACAGTAATATTTTTCTAGATGCGATCTTGAGTAACACTGAGCGAACTGTCATACATGTACTCACAGAAGTCCCCAGCCAGGGTTTGTGTTAATCTGTGGTCCCAAGTTCCTTATCTTCACAGCTTCCCTCAACTTCCTGCTTGCCCTGTCACCTTCCCTGGCTAATCTGACATATCCGCGAAAACAGTATCTAGTCCGTGGGCCAAACGAGAAAAAAGGCTAATCCCCCAGCTAGGGCCAGTCTCTTCTGAGCATGCTTGGTGCGCACGTGCTCACCCCATGACTTGTCGTGGGTAAGGCGGCGCGCTTCTCCATTATGCTCCGTCAGTCTAGTTTCCAATGATCTCGTCAGTCTAGTTTCCAATGATCTCTCTGTCTCTCCGAGTAAGTGTTCGCGGCACCACTTGCATGGCAAATGGTAGATCACATTCTTTTGCATCCACACTCGCTCACCTCCAGACTTACAGGTCAAACACGGACCTAGTGGACGGCCTCGTCTCCTGCCTTCAGTAATGTTGGGCTCTTTGGTACATGTGGGTGGAGCCTGCTTCATAGCATCACAAATTGCATGTACATGTACATGTATATAACTCCTCCTTTGCATACTTGCGCACCATTGCATACCTGATGAGGGCAATTTTGCCGAAACATTGTGTAAAAAATTGATTGAGAAATGAGTTCGAGTTTGCAGAGTGAATGGGAAGAGAGCGAGTCTGCTCCGAAAACCTTTTTTTCCTTTAAATACTGGTGTAGCCAAAATCACCACCCTCATGTTGCCTGATGATAGCATAGCATTATTATTCCCGTAGCTATGCAGAAGACGTTACTTCAGTAACGTCTGGCGCTAGCCAGGGTCCACACAGCTTTAATTCCCGTAGCTATGCAGAAGACGTTACTTCAGTAACGTCTGGCGCTAGCCAGGGTCCACACAGCTTTAATTTGGTGTTTGTTTGTGTGTTTGTTTGTGTCACGCCTGGCGCTATCCCGTATCTGTCCCGTATCTGTCCCGTATCTGTGATTACAAAGGCTCTACAGGATTGTACATAAAAGCTGGGCACAATATCTGCTCGCTCCCGTATCTGTCCCGTAGCTGGCCACAAACAGCTGGCCACAATATTCGTATGTATATGTATACGACTCCCTGGTGTAGAGGGAGATTTGGTAAGAAATAGGGAGACGAGGAGGAAAAAATTGGATTAGTTGCGGAATAGGTGATAGGATGCGTCAGCAAAAACATACTTTGGAAGAGAGATCCCTCCGTCTCCAAAAAAAGCGGGAACGGGCGATTCAGCGCCGGTCACAGGAAACGTCGGAGGAGAGATCCCGTCGACTCCAGAACGCCCGTGATCGGCAGAGTCAGCGCCGGTCCCAGGAAACGCCGGAAGAGACATCCCGTCGAGTCCAGAACGCCCGTGATCGGCAGAGTCAGCGCCGGTCCCAGGAAACGTCAGAACAGACATCCCGTCGACTCCAAAATAAGCGGGAATGGGCGATTCAGCGCCGGTCACAGGAAACGTCGGAAGAGATATCTCGTCGACTCCAGAACGTCCGTGATCGGCAGAGTCTGCGCCGGTCCCAGGAAACGTCAGGACAGACATCCCGTAGACTCCAGAACGCCCGTGATCGGCAGAGTCAGCGCAGGTCACAGGAAACGTGGGACGACACAAATGCAAGAAATGAGCATAGGAGGCTTGATCGTGCTGATTCGCGTCGTGCTACTGCAGCTGCGCACATGGAAACTGTGCGGTCTATGGTAGAGGAAATAAATCATGCAATGGTGTGCTCTTTGACGCGTGAAGAGCGCCAGCAGTATAGCCGCCTATTGCAATCTTGCAGGGAAGATAACGTTGACGTAGCTCTGCTTTCCTTTTATGCTGCCTCAGGTCATGGTCGTGGACCGTCTCGGACAGTACCTGATTCTTCTGTGAGAGAAGAACTGGCATCCACTATTCCAGCACCAGTTTCTACAGCCCTGCTAGCTGATGGTCTGGAAGCGTTCCAAGCGGAGTATAATTTAGAGAATGTTTGCCTGTGCGCTGCGTGTGGCTGCCGTGATATGGTGAAGTCACACAAGTATCGACTTCAGGACGAGGCATTTATGAAATGCCTTCGACTGGATGATTCAGCCGCCGAAATGTACGAGCAGAGGCCAAAGATAGTAAGGGAAGTGATGAATGTATATCGATCCCCTTCAGATGGAAATCTGTACCACCTTCTCCCCGATCATTTAAATGAGGTTGAAGATGGTGCCACTGAAGTTATCATTTGTGCCGCTTGTAGCTCTACCTTGAAGAAGGGAATTGTGCCAAAATATAGCTTGGCTAGTGGGTACGATTTCGGGAGGTTGGACATGCTGGAACCGTTGTCATTGCTCGAGAAGATTGTGGTGTCGCCGTATCGAACGTTCGCAACTATTCTCAAGTTGAAACCTTCTCGTGGAGCCGCTGGAAGATCATCTCAGAGTTTCCTGGAGGGTCATGCAGTGATGTTCCGTCATGATGCTGTCGAGGCGACTGTTGCCATGTTTCCAAGGCACAGGTTCGTTTAAAATTTTTAAATGCAACTTTTTTATTAGTTTGTGCAGTTCGTTGGTAGTTGTGAGGTGTGTAGTAGGTTTTTGACGATGATTAATTTTGGTTCAAAAAGGTTTTTAACTATACATTTGTTTCGATTGTTTTGCTATGATTATAGGCTGGAAGATATATCTGAAGACTTTTCGATTATGTTCCTAGGATCTAGTGTACAATGGCGACAAAGGCGGTCTGACATATTAAGACGGGACGGCCCGCACAGTGGTCTTCTGGCGTGTAGTGGGCGCAAGATAATGCAATGGCTCCGTGTGATGAGAGCTGCTGACCACTGCGCATATCGCCATTTGCCGGAAGATGCATTCAACTTGTCGTCAAGCATTATAGACGCTTTGGAGATTCTTCCAGAATTACTTGTGGACAATGCTCATTGCGCGGACAGTGCAATAGCAGCGGCGATAGACGACTACGCGCGCGATGACACAGCCAATGTAAGACCGCATGGTGACGTGACTGATTTCGACGACCCCTTGGGATTACCAGCTGTGGACGGTGTGCAGTCTGTTATGCTGACTTCTCGAGCCATGCAGCATGATGCTAGCGTAACATCTGAAGTGTTCAAAGTGTTAGAAAACACTGTTAATGGCACGGATGGTGAAGCTCAGGAGCCAGTGACAACAGATGGCACATACCGGAATGCATCTTCTCAAACACGGAGGGACAGGTTATTGGAAGTCACCATCAGGACGGATACTAGTGAGATGATTAATGAATTTAGTCACAACGCGTTCCTGTTAGGTTTCCCATACCTGTTCCCGCTGGGCATAGGAGAAAAAGATATTATGTCAACATCTATATCCAAAAGAGTTATGATGTGGCATGATGGTCGTTTCGGCAGGGACAACCGATTTTTGTTCTATCTATATGACCGAATTCGTCGTTGGAATGCTGCGCTCGGCGTTCATTTGAAGGTCAAAAATGATAGAGTCGGTTGATAAATTCAACCGGTTGATTTTGGATCCGTTAATCTCCGATAGAGTCACGCAAGCTGCAGCAAACCCGGCCAATAGAGACGCTAGAATATTGATGAATTTACTGAAGCCGCTGTTGGTCGTGTCTGGAAGACGTGTTCCATTTGGTCCAGCCGAGAGGAACGACTCTATCAGCAAGATGTGCGCGATGGTGCATTATGCAGGGCTGCCACTTTGGTTCTGGACAGTGTCTCCAAGTGATATTGATAGCACGCCAGCCCTTCGTATTGCAGGTATTGACGTGGAGTTTCAGTTGCCATCTCTGCAAGAACGCACAAACATCATTGCAGCCAATCCGGTTGCTGCAGCGCGAGGTTTTCAAGCGTTGATAAACTCTGTATTGCGGTGTTTATTTAATCAAGAACCGCAAGAGTCAACGCGTACATCGACGCTCCCTGGTCTACAAGAAAGGGAATGTCTAATGTGTGGTGGAGAGTGCCTGGGTTACTTTTGCGGTGACTGAAACCCAAGGTCGTGGTTCTCTGCATATGCATGGATGTCTTCTTTGCAGTCTCGGACCAACACTTCTGGAGCGTTGCCAAGCCGATAGCGATCTTGCTGCTCAGATTGCAAATGTCATTGACAGCGTTCTGATAGCGGCATTGCCTGAAGGCGTTCACGAAATCGTTCAAGAGAGGCGGATTCGGCGAGAAGCTGGTACTCGCGTATCGCTACAATCGGGTCGCATTGGGCCATTGCCCAATGTGGGTGATGGTGATGATTTTCAAGACCTTTTGCAACAGGTGATAGCAGCGACGAATCTACATACGCACTCGTCCACTTGTAAGAAAGGCAACATAGGTCGCGAACAATGTCGTCTATCCTTTGCCCGTGGTGTGAAGGATGATGGGACTGGTCCTGTCCATATCTGTAAGGAGACTTGTGGTGATAAAGGAGGTGAGTGAGGCAATCTTTCTTTTTGATTATAATTGTTTCGGTTTCGTTTATATCTTGGTTTACATATTAAGTTTATTTCATTTGTGACCGCACGAAAGTGTGTCCACACGAAAATTCTTTAGATATTGGTTATTCAAATCGGATTGTAAGCCAAATAAATTACGGTGAAAACGAGAAGTACAACTGACTGTATAAGATCTGGTTACGTTGGTGGACAGTTCGTCATAATTCGTAACAATTATTTTGTCCTTCTCCTTTTCACTATATTGATTATTGTTTTGTCCTATATTAATTTTACCGTTTTTTAAGATAATTCGTCGGTGAATCGCTCCTTTCAACCAATTCCCATTACGCCACGAGAAGTTGATTTCACGCTAGCGCCAATACGGCCACCTCCAAATCGGAAAGACGCTACGATCATCTGGGAGATTGGTCGATTGCCGAAAGACAAATATGTTGTGGAAACATCCAAGGCCTTATGCGCAGCAGTATGTGGCAATACAAATGTGCAATTACTAGGTAGCACTGCGCAAGCAAAGGCAGCAATGTTTTACTTATTTAAGTACTTGGATAAGGACGTGCATGCACTTACTGGGTGCCTTCCAGTCCTGCATCAGGCCATGAGCATAAAACGCTCAACAGTTGCTGACGATGCGGATACAAATCCGCTTCGTTATGCCCAACTGATTTTGACTAGATGTCTGAATAAGGCGTCTGCGTCAATGGAGGTTTCAGCTCAGTAAGCAGCCTCTGCCATCTTGGGTAACAGGAGTTATACGAGCAGTCGAGATTTCACATACTGCTTCGTCCGCTCCGCAGCTGATGATGTTTATAAACGTTGGTTTGCTAGCGTCTCAGACGAACGGTTCCCGAACTCTGCACCAGAAAGCGCTGATCAGTATGACTCAAGTGATGATGATCTTTTACCGATTGAAGATGATGATGCTGACTTAGAATGTGTCGTTCCCAACGAGCACCATCAACGACAAGGACAAGAAGTTGAAGGTGCTTCGGTTTACTCTAGTGTAGGAAATAAGCTCGCCGTGCCACAGCACTGTCATTATCAATACAGGGGCATTGGACTAAGATCAATGAACCTTTATGAATACAGTGCTTTGATAAATGTCACGCGCAAGTCAAGGGAAAATAGCGACACAACAACGAGAAGAGGTGCTGGAAGAAGAGCTAATGCTACATTTGAATTCCATTCCTCTCACCCCTTAGCTGCTACTCATCATCAACAATTGAGATCCAAAGTCCTTGTGCCTATCCTTGCTGGACGCTCGCCACCCCGTGATGTCGGAAGCAAGCAAGATAGCGACAAGTGGAGAAACAGGGCTGAGGAATATGGCAAGTACTACGTTACATTATTAGTTCCTTGGTCTGTTGAAAGTCCTTTTCTGCCATGCTACACACCTAACTTCAACGGTTTGTGCGAATGGGCTAGGATGGCTAGTAGTTCGTCACCAGTTGGCATGACATGGATGGGTAGGTGTCGATATGATGTACTTGCTCATCTTGCAACATGGATAACTGTCAACAAGACAGATAAGGAACTGGGTATGATCTACCGTAGTAGAAATGCCGATAGGTGGTCACGTGCCAAAGATACATATGATCATGTAGAAGGCATATTAGAACCTGAAAATGGCATAGAAGAACCTGTACTTCAAGAATCTGGTATCGCATCTATAGATTTTCTTCGAAATTATTTTGATTCCGCAGAAGAAGGGTCAGATACTTTACAGCATTTGTCAGCCACCATGGATAAAATGTACGAAGGGGTAGCGATAATGCACCTCTCGGAATGCAGTATTCAACTAGTGGCGGATACGTCTGTTGATGTAGTAAGAAGGACAATCGCAGATATCCAAGCATACAATTTCGATGCAGATGCCAATGAAATTGAAGGTTTGCACTCGGGCGCAGTTGATCCGTCAAGGGGGATATATGAGAACGAAAATGAAGTCGTTCTCAACCATATCCTACCTCCTGAACATTTGAACATCGCGCAAAGAAATGTTTTCTGCAAGGTGATCAATTGGTATGTCGGTTACCAACGTGAACAACGGGCTTCACAACCTCTCCTGCTGCTTATTCATGGAGGTCCGGGAACCGGCAAGAGTCACTTGGCACGATGCCTTCAAATGAGTTTGCCACGTGGTCATGTAACATTTTCAGCAACAACAGGGATTGCGGCAGCAGCATTATACGGAGGAAGAACTTTGCATTCGCTGCTTTCTATCCCAGCTGTTACAGGCCACGTGTTTCGACCTCTATCACGCATGGGACGATTGACCGTTGAGCGCAACTTAGGATTGCGGCAAGACGGCTCCATAAAAACATGCGTGTTGGTGATCGATGAAGTTTCCATGATGAGTACAATCTTGTTGGATTACGTGGATCAACGGCTTCAGGAAGTATGCAGATCATCTGCTCCTTTCGGAGGAATCGCCATTGTACTCATTGGAGACTTCTACCAGCTTCCACCGGTCGGCAATCAACCTTTATACGCTATAGCTGTGAAGGAGGAATTGACCAAGCCGACGGACATCTCTGCTAAAAGGTTATTTACCATGTTTCAGTTGGTAGAATTAACGCAACAAATGCGTGCAGCGGAATGTGATTTGCAAAGGAGTCTGATTGCAAACTTCCGGGAACGATCCGCCCCTTTCACAAAAGCTGATTTAAGCAGCTTGCGACAGATCACATCCACTGATATAAGCAATGACCGCAGCTGGTTGGATGCAACGATAGTCACCGCCGGTAATTCAATGCGACATGCCATAAATTTTGAAAAGGTGAGTTTTAACTTTTCTGATGCATAAACCTACGCATACGATGATGGTTAATTCCCCTAGCTATGGAAAAGACACTGTTGGTAGCAGAATAACTTAGAATTGGCGCTAATATAGCTCAAGATCGTCCAAAGCAAACTGACTCTCAACTCTTTTATTGCTCTTACGAAATATATATATATTTTTTACAGGTCAAGAAATTAGCTCGATATAAATCGGTGCCTGTGGTCAGATGGAAATTGCCATCGGCAGCAACAGACAGGAAAGGAATTCGGCAAAGTAAGGAAATCATGGATATGATGTATACAAGTTGCAATGAGGCATGGGGTTATTTTGTAAAAGGAGCACCTGTCTTCATTGATTGTAACATCAATCCGATACTTGGTTTGGCGAATGGTACATCCTGCGTTCAAGACTCTATCTTGCTTTCGGGTTCAACAAATTTGGAAGCCTTTCAGCACGATTTCAATAATACAGCAGCAGGAGATTTCGTCACGATCGATTTACCTGAAGCAGTGAATATCAAACTCCTTCCTGAAACAATGAATCGTTGGCCCATGGACGCGCCTTGTGCAAGAACAGAAGGAGCTCCCATTGTACCAATTTCCGGAAGAGGACAAAATGATGTAACAATCGGTCCAAAAGATCGTGTATTCTCAAGGAAGAATGGACAAATCAAATTATTTACGTCCAGCCATGAATTGGGATTTAGAATTACATTCCATAAAGTGCAAGGACAAACTCTTTCCAAGGTTATCTTATGCCTTGAAAACCACAAAGGAAAGATGGAAAGCTTAGCACTGCTTCTCTCTATGTAGGCATGACCAGGGTAAGGAAAAATTCAGATATGCGCATATTTCCATTATCTAATGGTACTTCATTGGATCATTTATTAAATTTAAAAATAGACACGAAATTAACGCAATGGAGAAACCGATATAATTCATTTGGGCAATGGGTGCATAGTTCAACGCTTCAATGATCATGTATATTTTGTCCTTTATTAAGTCTTGATTTCGTGGATCTGTACAAATGGCAAATGGTCGGTATTGTTGTGTTATTGTTGTTGAACACCGTACAACACCGCATACATGTACCTTATCTCTAAGCCCAGTTTCTTGTAGAACCCAGTATTTGTTATAAGGGCACTCCAAGTGCATGTGGGCTTCAAAGATTTCCAAGCGCAGTCAAGCCAAGCCCACCGCTATTTATCATGAATATTCCCGGCAGTTTCGAATTCCCCGCGTGAGTAACTTCGATAAGCTTGTGTCTTGTGTTAGTCATAGGTGCTTCTGCCTGCAGTTGTGTTCTTGTTCGTTTTCCCTTTTGTGTTAATTGATATCCTTTTGTGATATTTCGGGTGCATCAAACTTATCAGCCGTACTGTCTTGGGTAGGATACTTAGTGCGGACCTGTTCACTCTTCCATATTTTTCTTGCAAAATGTCTGTGCGGTGTGTAAGAACCCTGGGCGACTCGGATCCCAATGTTGTGTTATGTTTTGCGTTTTACTCTATTGGCTTCGACTTCGCGTGGTGCACAGAACCGTCACCATTGCGATACAGCAACCCCCTCGAGCACCGCCTCAAGCACAAAGCGCACCACAACGTAAACCACCCACCCAACCACGTCTGTCGCCAGAGGATGCTCGCCGCACCATCCAACGGCGCCGCAACATCCGGCAAGCCCGCTCTGTGGCTAGGTCACGGCGACGGGCAGCAGTCCGTCTCCAGCAGCGGGCCCGGGCCCGGGTGGTCCCTCCCCCGCCCACCACGCCTCCACCGCCACCGGTAAACCCGTCGGCCAGGTTCAACCAGTTGGGTCAAGAACCCGAACTGGTCTCCGAGGCCGAATGGTCGGATTAAAGGTAGAGTATACATTTTGTGCATGTGGGTGTATGCCGAATGTGTGCATGTAGGTGTATATATGTGCGACTGTGCGTGGTTCTGTACATGTGTGTTTGTTACAATTTACAATTTGTTCAAAGACTAATTATTTTTATTCCATATTTGGATCACTCACCTGCATGCGTTAGTTTATACACATCTCATAGCCCCCATATTTGTCCCATTTCCCCACTACCCCTGCATGCAATAGTTTATACACATTTCATAACCCCTCAATGTGCGGACAGAACTGTTTCGTCCTTCGTATCCTATTTTTACTTCGCTCTCTTTTTTTCTCCTTATTTCCCCCAACCCTCCTTCCCTGTGACATAATAACATATTCGCTGCCTTGTCATTGAACATCTGTGCTCGTTTTGATTAGCGAATTCAAATAAATTATACAAACAAACAAACAATGTAGTGGAGGGGAGAGGAAACAGGGACCAGTGTCACTGGGCAGGAGGTAAAATTGAGGACGTCGCGCACTCTTAGATAGAATTATGTTGAAATTATTGAGAGTTTCCGGGTATCTGTGGGTGAAATGGTAAAACGGTTTGATTTACATTGACAAACAATCTGCGGCGAGCAGAATAAGTAACTTTCAATTGTCGCTAATATAGATTAAGTTAAAGGAAAAATTCAACATCATCTCAAGAGCTAGACGATAGAGCAGGGAGTCGTAAAATACCGGTAAAGCCTGGAAAAGAGACCATAGGTGACAAAACAAGACGTGGTAGAGCAAATTTTTCGGAATCTTCGGAATGCGGCGGTATCTGATGTCGATAGTGGTACAGGGTGTAACATACTCTCGATATAACTGCTTTCTCCCACGATTTTATCGTACTGTTGTACGACATGCTATACGATATCCTTTAAAAAAATAAAAAATAAACGAAGAACAGCCTCTTTTACGGGCAAAAGCAACACAGTATGATGAAACCTTATACCGTACAACACCGTATATAATATATATGCTCCAAGTACGGCATTTTGACATTTACATTGTATAAAACAATCTACATGCGAGCAGAATAAGTAATTTACAATTGTCCCTGATATAGATCAAGATGAAGAAAAAAGATTCAACATCATCGCAAGAGCTAGAGGATATTCGACCTTGGAGTAAGGCCTGGATAAGGGACTATTGGTCCGTTTTTTACAAAGCCAATGGCCAGTTAAAACAACATGTGGTGGACCAGGTGTTTTCGGAATTTTCAAATTCCGGATCTGTGCCTCTATATCCGGAAATCGCCGAAATCACCGACAAGAAACTTGAAGGAAAAGAACCGGAACCATCCCAGACCAAACGTGGACAAGGAAAAAGAAACAAACCGCTCAAGAGCTGCACCAGCTCCAAAGAAAAGAAAAAGAAATAAAAGCCTTTTTAAAACTATGGCATTGCTTACAATGGAGCGAATTAAAGTCTAGATGGATGAATGCATAGAGATTATTAACTCCAAATGTTCTACAATAAGGCCTGGGCGGATAATGCTAGTTATTTTGCGGGATAATGCTAATGGCAATGCCAGAAAAACTGTACCATAATGCTACTTATAAAGCTGCTGTTCCTCTGTAATGCCAAAAATTCACCCGTAGTAACTATGGAACAATGGCTTGGTTGGCAGCATTGTGCAGCAGCACGTTTCGTAGTTCTACGTAGACGGCATGGAAAACGACTATCTACAATCCACGAGTCACAGTTTGTACAACAGACTATGACTGGAAGTAAGGTATTAGTCAGCAGCATAGCATGCCGTGTAAACAACTAATGAATGGTAAATGACACACCACGACATCCATCAGAGATAGCTAGAATACTTCAAAACTTTTTAATAATACCAATTAAAATAGTCTTATCTGAGCAATAACACAAGCAAATGTTTGGGAAGTAAACTAATACGCGTGTTGCCTCTTGCCTAGCTCTTCTTTCTTTTCCTCTTCTTTTCCTTCCTCAGTTTTCGTCGGATCCGTCTGACATGAGGCTTCAAATGCCAAGGCAATAATACAGGATTTCTGACGAGCGACTGGGATGACCGGGATAAAATGAACACTTTCGCTACGGATATTTGTTTTCGCTGGGATACGATACGTACGTTCAAAGTGAGCGAGATCCTGGTAACACGAAGGACCCTCAGGCCAGTCCTTCCGAGAAAGTACAGGACGCTGTACAAGCCATACACTGGCGGTCTGTTCATACCAATACTGGATGGCACTAAACAGAGAGTAGAACGGTCGGGACCCTGAGACTTTTCGTAATACTTGAAATGAAAGAAAAACTGGACAATAGCACGTACAGCTTCTTTCCGTCCTGCTCGGCAAACCGGCAGGAATTCACGCCTCGGATCCCCTTCGAAATCCGGCAGAAACGTTGTCACCGCTTCAACATCACTCTCGAATAACGGGGCACCCCAACAAAGTCTGCTATCATCTGGTGCTTTTCTGTCTAGAGGCAAAACAGTCGTTGGATCCGCTAGATTACTCGAACGAAGCATAATATGATCGTAGCATACTTTGCAGAATCTTCGCAGCTCTAGAAATGTGAGGGTCTCCTCGCGAGCAGGTAAATCCATGACGAACAAAGACCTTAGCTAGTATCTGAAAACTGAATAACCAGACAAACGGTGACCTATCTTGCTAAAAACTTTAATTATGAAACCCCCATATCATCAAGGTGTATATCTATCTGTTTCGTTGTGGCAGACGGACCTCCGACTAGCGCTATCCCGTACCTCTCGCTATCACCGTAAATACACAAGGCGACAGCGCCAGACATCGATACGGTGTTGTACGGTAGAAGGATGTCGTATAGCATGTCGTACGACAGTATGATGAAATTGTGGGACCAACCAACGACCACTTAATCTGTATCTGTATATGTGTTTATGGATTCTCCACAGGCCTTAGCCTAAATCGAGGGAGTCTCCGTCAACAGCTTATGAAGAAGAAGCTGAGGAGAAAAATAAAAATAGGAAATAGAATGATGCGGTTTATCGTATTGTGAGTGATAGTCAGGCCAAGTTTCCGAAGATCACTAGCGAGTGCTATCCCGAGCATAATGTTAGCATTACGAAAGCATCGACAGGATGCCTAGTACAGGAGAGCCAAGTTGCTGAAAGCTCCACAGGCAACCATGCATTCGGCCGTCAGCAGCAGTTAAGCACAAGCACACTATCAACGTAAGGACACTAATTTCTTTATTGGATTGTATCGTATTCTATGGACTTACCTCATTGGCTCAACAGCTTAATGTATTGCTACAAAAACGCCAGAAAATCCGAATGTTGCATGATTGAGCAATGGATGCGTGTGACATGTGGCCAATCAACGGAAAAAAAACATTTCCATCACTTCAACGTACGATGAGCTAGGCAAAAAAGCATAGCGTAGGGCCCTGAGCTTCCAAGCTCTCTCGTAGCACACTGCAATGTAGTAGTCGCTGATGACTGTATTGGATTCCCTTTGGGTCCTGGACCATTCGCGGACGCAGCGCACGGCCAAAGCAGGTCAACGCCACAGCGACGAGCGATCAACTCGAACTCTTCAACTTGCAGCTACGGACGCAGGCCTGACCGAATGATGATAAAACTCCTCACCGCGGTGGGCTTGACGGATGAGTGGCAACCCAGGTCCGGCGCACGCCTTAGTGGAACTGAGGGAGCCCAGTCGCCAGCGGTGCTGACGTGGAACCGGGCATTCTCCATCTGCATTCAATAATTATTTCAAAATGAAACTCCATCAAACCCACCCACCCCCAAACGAAAACATATCGTTTTGAAAATATGATTGCTATCCTTGGACGGCCCCTAACGCATGTACGAAGTCATTACATTACACCAAGAGTACATAACCCCCCAGGGATAATGTACTCTTGATTACACCCGCACCATAGCCTAGATGAAGGCGACAGCTGAGCGCCAGACATCAATACGGTGTTGAACGGTATAAGGATGTCGTATAACATGTCGTACAACAGTACGATGAAATTGTGGCATGAATGATGAGCTAGGCAAAACGGCATAGCGTAGGGCCCTGAGCTTCCAAGCTCTCTCGTTTGGTATTTGTTTGTTTGTGTGTTTGTTTGTTTGTGTCACGCCTGGCGCTATCCGTATCTGACGGCAAAAAAGCATAGGATGTTATAAATTTTTCAATTCTCCTATTTTTTTTTCAGGCATATCCTGGGATTCGAACCCGCACTATCGCCCTACATGCATTCCCCCATACACTTCGCATTCATGCCCATTCTTCCAAGTTGCTTCACGTTATTATCTTGCGTTTGAAAGCCCTATTTGAATATAGCTAGACGGTGTCGTATTACCCTCGATCGTACCTGTCCCGTACCTATCCCCTCCCCTACCGTACCGTGCCATCAAAGACGGCTGGCCACAATGCATATTCAAATAGGGCTTTCAAATGCAAGATCACAATGTGAAACAACTTGGAAGAATTAGTATGTATGCGAAGTGTATCGGGGGCTGCATGCAGGGCGCGCGATAGTGCGGGTTCGAATCCCAGGTTTAAAAAAAAGGATTTTTTAAAGAATTTATAACATCCCTATGCTTTTTTTGTCTAGGTCATCAAGGAAAAAAGCATAGCGTAGGGCCCTGAGCTTCCTAGCTCTCTCGTTATTATTATTATTAGACACAATCTCATAGCATGTGACAAGCATAGCTAATGCAGGGACAGAATCCCCTGAGACAAGGGCGTTGAGCCAGCCACGAAAAAGCAAATATGAATGTTAAAGCGGAAAATGAATGGAAAATTACAAAGAAAAACGATTAACGGAAGTGAGGACTATCAAAATTCGTGCATCACCCAGGTGTTCGAGAATGTTCTTCGATGATAATTATTGCGTCTAGTTCAGTTGTGATAGTAGATCTTTAAACTGACCAATAGAAGAACAAGTTTTCAGACCGTATGGTAATGACAACTAATGAGAGTAGCCGGAAAACAAAGGGGACTTTAGAGACTGGGCTGACTTAACAAGAGGCAGGATGAGCGCGTTACGGGTTGAGCTTGTCGAAAACCAATTGTACTTCATCATGTGTGAAGGGGTTTTATGAAGAAATATAAGGAAGGCAAGAAACATGATTCTCATCTTGATTCGTCGCACGAAGCTGCGGGTTGAGCCATGGGGGTCTGGGGTCGAATCACGTTGTTTTATTTTACAAAAACACACCGCTGCCACCAATGTAATGGGTAGCCGAGTGGTAGGCGCGGTGAAATCAACAAGAATTACTTTTATTCTACTTTCAGGTACACACCTGAGATATAATTGTTAGTGAAAGAAGAAGCGGCAAAATAAATAACTTTCTCTCCGGTGCTCACCTAGAGGTTGAATCCTTCTTCTTCGAGTTAGCTTTCATTGCTATCTAATCTAATCTAATATTCTTTTCATCAAAACAGAAATGCTCAGCCGCTTTTATGCAGCAGACGCCGTACGCTTACATACGGAGATACACTAAATATACATCAGGCAAAGCTCCGTATTAGTTCCGTACTGCTTCCGTATTGGTCGGGCAGGGATACTACAAGAGGCAGGATGAGCGCGTTACGGGTTGAGCTTGTCGAAAACCAATTGTACTTCATCATGTGTGAAGGGGTTTTATGAAGAAATATTTTATGAACCAGTGTACAGAGATGGTGCTTATGACGAACGGAGGGAGGAGAAGTGTGTGCAAGTCGATAAAGGGCATCCGAAGGAAAACATTGATCCTTGTTGTAAAGAATTTTAAGTATAAATCTATGGTGGACTTCAAATTGGTTCAGAGTTGTGTCAGAAAGGCCACACCAAGCGGTATCGCAATAGTCGAATATAGGGAGAATATAGCACTGATAAAATAATAGTTTACACTGGATGGGCAAATGAGTGCAATGTGGTTGTAGTACCCCTAATGCTGAAGTGGTTCGCTTGCATACACAGTTGACATGTGCAGCCCAAGAGAGTTTGCAGTCAAACATCACACCTAGATGTTTGTGCTGAGTAACAACACGGATAGGCATAGTCGAGTCAGGGAAGTATAATGGTTGATCAGGAGGGGATGAAGAAATATACATGGCTTCTGTCTTGTCTAAATTGGGCTGGAGTTTCCACGTTTGCATCCACATGACAGTGCTGTTGATGCGATGCTGCATGGTAAGGAGCAATTGTGCAGGGGAGGAATCAGAACAGATAAGGCCAGTGTCATCCGCATACAAACTAACATCGGGGACAACTGAAGGTAGGTCATTAACGTAAAGCAAGAATAACAAAGGACCCAGAATGGAACCTTGGGGCACTCCAGACGTTACAGGGAGGGGATCAGACAAGAAATAGGACAAGCGAACAGCCTGAGAACGAGAAGACAGATACGAGGATATCCAACGCAAGGCAGCATCCCCACCCGGAAGGTGACCTCCACCTTGGCAAGTTAGCCACGATGCCAAACGGTGTCGAATACCTTAGCCAAGTCGAAAAACACCATTCCCACGTGCTCCCCACAGTTCCTCTTTGTCGCTATGTCTTGGACAAGTCGAGTCACCTGGTATTGAGTTGAGGCACCACGGCAGAATCCCGACTGAGCTGGTGAGAGAGCCGGAACGATGCGCAGGTAGAGGGAATCGAATACAATACGCTCACAAAGATTGGAAACTGTGCGCAGCAGAGAGATGGGGTGGTAGTTTGCCGGGCAAGCACAGGAGCCTTTATTCTTGTAAAGCTGTGTCACGATGGCGGATTTCCAATCCTGTGGGAATGTACCAGTTCGAAATGACATATTAAAAATAATGGCGAGAGGATAGGCTATTGATGGTGCAAGAGACTGCAGCACTTCATTCGGGATCCCATCTGAGCCGGGAGACTTTCCACATTTCAGGCGCTTCAGATATTTCCGAACTTGAAACGTAGTGACAGTGATTGTACGGAACGGAACAGATATGAAAGGCGACTGGGACAAAGGGGGAATGCGCCACGAAGGATCATCAGGTAGCCCAAATGAGGTGAACTGAGTGTTCAGAACATCAGCTATGCTCTTGGGGGACGTGGCGACCGTACCGTCGGATGCTATCATCGTTTGGGGCATGACACGGCCGGAAGTGTGCCGCTGTGCTCGCACAAACTGAAAGAGTGTAGGTCGATTCGGTGACGTTATTGATGCTTGGATGGAGCGTATATATTGACGATGTGCTTGCCGAGACAGGTGCTTTACAGCATTCCTTTGTCGGTTATAAGCTGCATGATTTACTGCTGTCGGATATTTTTGGTACACATTATTATAGATCACGCTTGCGCTTTAAAGCAGACCTGAGCTCAGCAGTAACCCATGGTGGAGATTGCATGCGGGGTCGTGGAGATGTCACAGTGTGGGTGGCTCCGAATGAGGTGAGGTGACGACGGAAGGCGGACTGGAGCTCACAATCAAAGTGATGAAGTGCGTCATTAACATCAGTGTACGAGTTCAGAGAGGACCAGTTGTAGCCAGCTAAATCAGCGTTGATTAATTGCCAAAGGTGCGAAGGTACTTGTTCGAAGCGATACAGTGAAGAGGGAGGACCAGTGGAAGAGTTGGGGAAGTAGTTCGAAATAGGGTCGTAACATAAGGTGCAAACAATCTGTATATGGTCAGACATACCCAAGGGAGGTGCTTGATCAATTGAGCGCACGAGGCGTGGCCGGTTGGTGATCACCAAGTCCAGACACGAAACAGAGCCATTCGGCGAGGAATGAGTGGGGAAGTCAACCATCTGGTGGAGCCCAAGAGCAGCAAATACTGTGCTAAGGAGATCACCAGCCTTCGAGGTAGAATCGGTGGGACACCAGCTTGAGTTGTGGGCGTTGAAATCGCCAGTCACTAACAGATCATAAGAATCTAAACAGACTGACTGTAATGCCTCAACAAACATGTCACAAAAGTACGACAATTGCATTGTGCTCTGTGAGGGTGGTCGATACATGCAGCATAGTAAGATGGGATTCTGAGATTGAGTAGAGGGGGAGCCAAGTTCAAGCCACACAGACTCGCAGCCAGGGCGTTGAAGGTTGGCACGAATGGAGACGTACGGAAAGGAGTCCGAACGGACAAGTACGGCAACACCCCCATACCCACGGCTACAATGTGCTGACCGATTGTCTTCCGGAGGTCGATCTCTGCGGATGCAGATATAGCCTGACAGTGAGAGCGGGTTCGAAGGACAGAGCCACATCTCTGTTAGGCAGATTATGTCAGGCTTAGCACATTCGGCAATAACGCAGAGCTCAGACAACTTGTTGACAACAGAGCGACAATTCAGAGATACTAGGGTTAAATATCGCTGGGATTTAGGGGAAAAAGGGAACGCTGATGGATTTTTGTATTTGTATTTGTATTTATATCATTATCTCATGGCACATCATGATGACGGCCAATAAAACTGAGACAAGGGTGAAAGCCAACCACAGCAGTAAAACAGATAAAAGAATACAAATAAGAGGCAAAGAAGGCAAAGGAGGAGACAAACCAGCAGGATATACATGAAACCTATAATTGAGCAGAGATTTTAGCAACAAAATTATCCATCGACGTGCTGGTCTTGGCCTGCGTTGGTAATGTTGCCCAAAACACATAGCCAGCAAAGATCGGGGATCTAGTGAATAGGGTGGAGGCAGCGCGTGGGAGACTGAGTGAGTTCCGGGTGTTCCGTGTTTCGGAGAACCAATTATAAGCCTGCATATGCAAGGGTATTTTATTTAGTAATATTTTATGTATGAGAACACAGAGGTGGTACTTATGTCGAGTGGAAAGGGGACTGATCTTGGCAATTTCGTAAAGACTAGCGGAGGGAAAGCGACGATCTTTGCTAAATAAGATTTTAAGGAGCATGCGGTTATGGGTTTCTAGCTTGTTCAATACAGTAGTAGTTATGCCACACCAAGCAGTATCACAGTAGTCAAGTAAGGGCAATATATAGCAACGATAAAACAAGCGTTTGCAAGAAAGAGGAAGATGTCTACAGTGGGCTTGAAGAGCCCCAAGGATGGAGCTTGTGCGCTTGCAGACATACTGCACATGGGGTGACCACGACAATTTAGAGTCAATAATAACGCCAAGATGCTTATGCTCTTCAACAATGCGAATAGCAACACTTGAAGAAGGAAAACAAAGTGGCAGGGAAGGGGGAGAAGGGGAAATGTACATAGCTGCCGTTTTATCAACGTTTGGCTGCAACTTCCAATCATGCATCCAGGTTATAACTTTCCCAATGCTATCTTGCATGGCTTCGTGCAGGCGTATAGGGCAAGCATTGGAGCAAAGCAGAGCTGTGTCGTCAGCGAAAAGGCTGACACCAGGGGCAGTATCGGGGAGGTCATTAATATACAGGAGAAATAGCAGTGGCCCAAGGATTGAACCCTGGGGGACTCCAGAAGTAACGGGTAAAGGCTCCGATAACACAGTTGAGAGGCGTACAAGCTGATGTCGGTTAGAGAGATACGATGAGAGCCAGCCGATAGCCTTGCCATCAATGCGATATACTGTTCGCAGCTTAGCTAAGAGACCCCTGTGCCAAACAGTGTCGAAGGCCTTTGCGAGATCGAAGAAAACTAAACCAACATGGTTATGGGCGTTCCGGGCGGTGTGGATGTCTTGCACGAGGCGGGTAACCTGGTACCTGGTGGAGTCACCCCGACAAAAGCCCGACTGTGCTGGCGAAAGTGAAATGCGAACATGATCATAAATGATGTCATATACAACACGTTCGCACACTTTTGATAAAGTAGAGAGCAATGAGATAGGGCGATAGTTGCTGGGGGTGGTGTGTGGTCCTCTATTTTTGTAGGTGGCATTTTAGCGCTGGACATGCAATGTGTGCGGGTCGGCCAGAGGAGGGCTGAGCGGGTGTCGAGCGGGTGGGCTAGTTTCGATCGTGGGGTAAATACAGGGGCGTCGGGATTTAGTCGTTGTTGCTGCATCGTTGTGTATGTTGGTGTGTTAGCATGACAGTTCAGGATTGATCATCACTGCCTCGCGGCGAAGTAGAAGACGACTTGTTACCTTGGGCATCTAATCAGGAAAGCGCCACTTTCGCACTGTGTGCTGGATGGTGGCCGGTGTCATATAGTAGAATGACCCCCGTAGTGGATGGCCCCCCCCCCCGGTCATTGTACTATATAGTAGATTGCCCCCGGGGTCACTCTACTATATAGTACAACGACCCCCCTCAGCCGCTATTTTAGTAGAGGTCCGTGAACTCCTGAACTCTTGCTAGTACTACACCGTATACGTATACACGTGTAGATCGACCCCGAGGTCATACTCTTTCTCTCTGACAGATGCACACATTGGTTAAAATTTAATCAAACCTGGGGATTGTCATTCTCCTCTTTCAAGGATCAGAAACAAAACTCTTATTAGTTTCGCTCCCATGTCATTGGGCAACTCTGCCCGTTTGGTTCATGCGAAGTAAAATAAAAACCAACCAACCAAACTCGCTCAAAGTGCTCGGGGTAGTAGTAGTAGTAGTAGTAGTAGTAGAATTTATTATTTTGATAGGGAAGGCCGTGTGTTGGGAATTATTGAGCACTCTCTTGGACAGCCTGGAACCTCTCTGTTTTAATATCAATGCACCTATCACACACACAATAATCCAAAAGGAGCAAGGAGCACACAGAAAACGCAAAGGAACACTGAACTTGCAAACTTTCTTCCAACTCCAAAACAAAAACAATCCAACACAAGGTGGGATGTTCATGTCTCGTCAAGAGGAAAAGTGCGCGACCTATGTACAAATGTTGTGGACTTTTCACCACATATTCCCACAATCAAGAGTACATAACCCCGGACTCTTGCCACAATCCATAATGTCCACGTGGAATCTGTGGTGTAAACTCCATCCCTTTCTACCTGCACGTGCGAAACGACAAGTCTGGTGGACTCTGTAGTAGAATGACAGGGGGCAATCTACTATAATAGTACGACCCCCCGGTCATTGTACTATATAGTAGAGTGACCCCGGGGTCACTCTACTATATAGTACAATGACCAGGGGGGTCCATCTGCTGGGGGGTCATTCTACTATAGTACACCGGCCAGAATTTGGAGTCGAGAACTTTGTCCTCGTCCGATGCTGCCACGGTTACGCGAGCATGGCAAGTACCCAGGTACGTGTTTTCTGAAATCGAACAGTTCAGTACGTCAACGTGGCGGGCCTTGCACAACGCTGTTATTGTTGTTATTGTTGTTGTTGTTTTCTTTATTTGAATTCGCTAAAACCAAACGGACAGAACTGTCCAGTGACAAGGGAGCGAATGATGAGCGCCATAATCACTATGCATCAAAACATCTCAGGACAAAATGAGACAGACTATATTAAGGGAGGGTCTGCACAACACTTTTACATAAAGGGGAGTACGAGAACAAAGGCGCGGCAGAAGTCGAAGCAAGAAAGAAATCAACGCCAGAGATATTTTTGTCCACCAAAAACAGAGAGAGAGAGAGAGAGAGAGATCCGAGAGCGAGAGAGAGACAGAGAGAGAGACAGAGAGACTAACATATGAAGGCTGAGCCTCTACAACAGGGCTTTACGTCTGAAAACAACCGCACGAATTTACAAGCAAGTTGTCAGAGAACAGGGAGAGAGACGGGCAGGCAGGCCAGCAGGCAGGCATATAATGAAAATATGGCGATAGTGATCCGTCTGACCTCAAGGGTTCATGCTGTGTGGAACAGCAGCAGTGCGAAATTGGGCCGGGTGCGGTATGGCCCGCACCTCGCTGGGCAACGCATTCCAGAGCCTAGCTCCTTGGAACGCGAGACAACCCTTACCCAGCTCAGTGCGGGTTGGCGGTGGTCTTAGACCTATAGATAATTGCAGGCGAGTAGGAGCGCCACTGGTTGGTAGCAACAGCACTTGCAGTGTGGGGCTAGCACGGGAGTAGCGGCAGCGCCAAACCAGGAAGATGAGCTTCTGGATGAAGATCTCCCGGACACGGTAGGCGCCGAGTTGGACTAGCAGGTTTCTGGCAGAGGTGCGCGGCGAGCATCCGTACACAGCTCGAGCCGCACGATTCTGCAGAACTTGGAGGCGGTCCAGGTGCTTACCCGCCAGCGATGCTGAGAAGGCATTGGAGCCATATGAGAAATCAGGCATTATCACAGACTTGAAGTACTGGATGCGGCTTTGCATGCTGAGGCAGCGGCGCATCCACCACAGCACACCGACTTTCTTGTTGAGGCGGGCAACGCACCTATCCATCTGGGTGTTCCAAGACATGGCGCTGTCAATGTGAACTCCGAGGTAGCGAGCAGAAGAGACAGATGGCAGCTTAGTCGCATGACACCATACGTCCAGTTCAGTTTGCGGTTCTAGCTTCCCAGCCGGTACTACCAATGCCTGACTTTTTGATGCATTAAGGATCAAACCTCGCTGCTTCAGCCAATATTGACTCTGCCCTGCAACCCGGACTGACATTTCCAACGTACAGAACAAGCTTCTTTGTACGTTCAGGCCCTGTTAGCACACGTGGGTCGGCTGCCCTGGGCTGTGGTTTCACGTAGCGTGACGTAACCCTACGGCGTGTGACTTCCGACCACTCTGCACCTGCAGCACTCGACCCTGGGTTGGATTGCTCAGGTGGGTGTGGTCTGGTGCCATGCATTGACAAAACAGGCAGGCTGCGAGCATGAAACTAAGAATTTCACCAGCCTAGCATTGCCCCTTGTTGTTCATGTGTACAGTGGTGTACTCGTTGTGTCAGTACCAGTGAGACCTGCAGCATCTATCACACCATACTTGAGGGTGGTGGAATTCTCCAAGTGCTGATCTTATTGGTTTGACTGATTTTCGGCAAACCCTAAAATATCTCCATGCCCTAAATTAAAACTAAACCAACAAGAGATTCGTGATGAATATCGGTGCGACTACGGAAAACCAGGAAAGTGTAACCACCAAAAATTTTAACGTTTTTCAACGGTTTTTGTAGTCTTTGCATGATTACGTGCAGAAAGTTTAACGATGGCTACCTGGTAGGCTCCGGCGGATTATGCTCGCGAAATCATTGAATTATGCTTTCATGGATTCTTGCATTATGCTCGTAAAATCCTCATATTATGCTTTGGCATCCTTGGATATATATTCACTTTGTTGTACCTTTATAAAATTATGGAGCCTCAAAGTTCGGAAAATTGTGCCTTTTTAATGCTTGCAAGTTGCAAGTGGCCATAAGTACAACAAAATACATGAGTATCCCCATACCAAGCTGCAAGGTGTCCATGCATGTTAGAGATCAACATGGAAAAGAGAAAACATTACTTCTTCTATTCATCACTTGATTTCTTTTGTACTTCAGTAATTTTTTTATTTCATTGCCAAATTAGTTTGAGTTACCTTTGAAAATGATCATGTTCAACTCACGGTCTTCATAATCATCATACTCGTAAAACCGATGTCACCCTCACCCTGCGAATAATCAGCTCATCTCTCCCGTAGCTCCACTTCTCCTTCCATCATGACCGAACATCAACTATACATCAATTTCGAGCAATATCCATCGACTGCAGTCATATCATGGCTGCTAAAATCCGGACTACCAGATGTCATCATCGGATTTCGTAACATGCATAATGTACAAATGTAATGTACATGTACATGTACACGGAGTTTTGCGGACTACCCGCCACTATCTCGTCCGCTACGGGATACCTGATGAAGGCTGATTCACTCGCATCTTCTGCTACATGTACTGTGTCAGTGTGAGAAAGAACTTTGAAGAAGACGAGTTCGAGCATACAATACCGTGACTGTATTGCCATGATTTCTACCCTGCTTTTCATTGAAAACACTATCTGCATGACCTCCGAACCCTTTACCATGCAGACCACTAGCACTGATCAGGTGCATTGTACACAACAGTATAGCCTACATACTACAACTGTGGTATAATCGTGTAGTTATGCTCCTACCTCCGAGAGGATGCCAAATTATGCTCCAAATTTTCAACCACCAAATTATGCCAATAATTATGCCGGCATAATCCGCCGGTTCCTTCTACCTGGTCACCGATCTGTATGCGCATCTTCACACAGACTTCTAGCGATAAAGTTTTTTTTTAAAATAACGAAACAAAATCTGTCGTTAAAACGTTAGACTTTTTGACTCGTTAGACTTTCCTGTTATACAGTAACCCTTATCAATATCAACGTGTACATGTATATTGGGCGCTTTCGATTACACGCATTTCGGTAAATAGTTATTGTTGATGCACAGTTCGATTACACAAAAAGTGACAAATTTCGTCGCTAGAATTGATTTTATCCAATTCCGTCAAATCCACCAATTCTGAAAAGAGGACGGAATTTCTCTAGTTCTGGCGCCAGAATTGCACACTCCGTGTGTTACCGGTAGGGCCCGGTGACCAGACCCGTAAGTTACGGGTCTGGTCATGCAGCATTACTCAAGTCAAGGAAGAGCCTCCCTGGCCGGTGTGGCGCCAAAGCAGGGCTACAACTGCATGTAGTAGCTACTTTTGTCTTCCCGATAAGCTAATTGCCGCTGTTGAGTTTCCGCTGGCAGCTGATTATTAGACCAGATCAGTTTGGGTGGTCCTTTCGCACACCCGTTCAGCTTTATCGAAGCCCAATATTGTTGCCGACATGGAGCCTTCGCCGGAATGGACCGGTACGCGAAGCTGGGTCGACGGGCGCGTGAGGGTGTACGTGATATCTTTTTACGGCCAATTTTGTTTGTGATATTATTATTTTGCTTGTTCGCGTTGGCATCAATCTGCATAAAGCAGGTATATAGCCTTCGCTTAAGCTGCCATAATTAAGAAAGCTCATCCTACTGAAGTAAGCGAGAGGGCTAGAGGGAAATATAACGATAACGAGATACAGAATACAAAGAAATCCAATGAGTTCAACGTACAATTCAAAACAAGAAAGAAAGGAAAGAAAAACAGAGCCGAATCTACCGATTGATCCATCAATCGACAAAGGGGACTAATCCGTTAGTGTTGCAAAGTAGAAGCTGATTATAGTTGCAGATCTCCAGGCCAGGGCCAGCATATTGCCGATTCTGGATAGGTCTCCGCAGCATTTGATGTGGTAATTATCATAATGTTTGATAAAATTGTTAGAGTATCTAGTATCTAGAGTACCGAGTATCTAGTATCTAGAGTATCTAGTGTAATTGTATCCGTTATTATTGTTAAGGGTATCTAGTGTAATTGTTTAAATAATCGACGAGGAGACAATAGTCGTAAAATGGCAATAAATAAGATAAATTGTGCACTCATAGCAACAGCAAAAATGAAGAAAGTCAAGTTCCATAACGTTTTCTTGTGACTGTCATCAGTGGAACGCCGTCACATAAAAATGTAATAACTAAAACACACACTTATATACATGTAGCTAATATGGTTTCAGGTAGAAATACAGCAGGTAGAAACACAGCTAACAAGTACAAAAAGCGAAGTTTGCACCTTTGCAATGTGTGAATATAGTGTATGTGAGAAAGGTAGTGGCAGATGAATGTGATACTGTGTGAATGAATGTAATGGTGCGTGTGTATTACTTGAAGAGTGTGCATTCATTCACACAGTATCACATTCATCTGCCACTACCTTTCTCACATACACTATATTCACACATTGCAAAGGTGCAAACTTCGCTTTTTGTACTTGTTAGCTGTATTTCTACCTGCTGTATTTCTACCTGAAACCATATTAGCTACATGTATATAAGTGTGTGTTTTAGTTATTACATTTTTATGTAACGGCGTTCCACTGATGACAGTCACAAGAAAACGTTATGGAACTTGACTTTCTTCATTTTTGCTGTTGTTATGAGTGCACAATTTATCTTATTTATTGCCATTTTAGTGTAATTGTATCCGTTATTATTGTTAAGGGTATCTAGTGTAATTGTATAATTTCAGCCATTACACACAGCACACATTAGTTCCTTCCACTTTCGACGATCCTGGGCGAGCTGCCTCAGTGCAACTAGATCCTCGTGTGATGTGAGGGAGTTTGTGGATCTGGAATTTTTCAGGCCGTTGTTGATGGATCGCGGGAGTGTTGTTCTCGGGCGGCCTCGGAACCCTGAGCTTCCTGGCTGAAAGTATGCTGACATAGCCTGCAGGACCGGGGATGAGGTGTCTAGTCGAAGCATGTGGCCAAACATTCTCCACCTAGCAGACTGGATGATTCTGCTGAGTGGCTTGGAGCCAGTGCGCTTGTACAGTGCTTCATTGCGTATTATACGGGGATATTTGACCCCTTTGACTGCTCGTAACTGCTGGCGGTGGAACGAGTCAAGTTTCTTTTCTTGAGTCTCTGTCAGGCTCCATGTGCCGCAGTTATAAAGAAGTATTGGGAGAATAAAGCTGCCGTATAACCTAATCCGAAGGGGTTCACGGGCATGGTTACCTCTTAGCCATATCACCCACAGCTGATGTAAGGCGCATGTTGCTAGACGTTTTCTCCGACTGATATCTTCCTCCACTCCAAGCATCGATCCTAGTTTGACCGTGTTCCGCCATCGCTCGTCTCCTCTGTCCTTTTCTCTTTTAATTGTAGTATATTCGGTTTTGGCTTCATTCATTTTTAAATTGTATTCCGCTAACGAGGATGATAGTATGGGTTGATTGTCATGCAAATATTGTAGGCTGGTGCTGATGAAGTCTACGTCATCCGCATACGCTGTTTCATTGGGCAATTGAAGCTGAATATCCAATTTGTGATATGGCATGAATAAAATGCGTTGTGAATTCCAGTCGTTCGTTTACATGGCCGGAATTCGTACATTTTGGTCATTCGAGAATTACAAAACCCAGTTCCAGAATTGTGTAAACGTGTAATCGAAAGCGCCCATTCTGACCCTTTGGCTTTGACTGACCGACTGACGGTCAGTTTCTGTGAGCGCCCATATCCTCACGGTTACGAACTAGAGTTTGCAGACCACTGAAACAGAGATCAGATAAAGGTCATCGTGTGGCACGCGGCGGGTTAGCGTCAACTAGTGCCGGCTGAATCAGGGGGGGACTACTGAGAAAAATAATTGCACTAGTGAGCCGGGAGTCGTGTAAACCAGTCCCTGGGCTGGTAGTGAGTGTAGATCGAGTTCGCATGACAGCCGGCTAGCCTATCACGCGATTTCGCCATAGCCACACAGCTTATTGTAGGCTGTCACCATGGTCGCAATCATAGCAGATGACACCCGCTGAAATGGACAACACGAGGACCTCGCAGTACGGACTTCGAGATACGGTCATCAACTCCACTACTACTCGTACTACAGTGCTGGCAACTGAAATCCGACCCCCTTGCAGGCGCACCGCCCCGAACAAGGGGGTCGGATTTCAGTTGCCAGCACTGTACAAATCATGGCATGATAGATCTGTGTTTAGCGGATACGCAATAATGACTACAATCGACGACAACAACTAAATTACTAGTATCAGTTACGGTTCCTGGAGATGGATGGTGATGCAGGGAGAAGGGTTACGCTGCCTGACAACACGTGGGAAATTGTTTGATCCTGCAATTTCAGTTCGAGCACGGTGGACTTCTAGACGATGTGTCCTCATGGCTGTTTTTCAACGCTTAGCCTATCGCTGATATCCCTGCGTGGAATGTTCTTCCAGTGGAGTCCAGGTGGGACTTCGAATGCCCACACTCAATCACCTGGTTGATTGTTTCGGAACTGCAATAATACAGGTTCAAATAATTATTGTTTCATTTTTGTGCGTATTTCTTTGTATCTCTCTTTTTCTATACGTCGCACACCAGATGTACTACTATCACTGTCTTTCTCCTGCTATCTCTCTCTCTGCTTGCTGTTTTTTTTGTTTTGTTGCCACTGTCCCTCATCATACCCATGCTTGGGTGGAGGGCGGCGTGATCCGTTAGGGTAGCTGTCAATACAGTACAGTACAGTTTGTGTGTGTGTGTGTGTGTGTGTGTGTGTGTGTGTATATGTGTGTGTGTGTATGTGTGTGTATGTACGTGTGTGTATGTGTGTGTGTGTGTGTGTGTGTGTGTGTGTGTGTTTCCATCAGCTGCAGGTAAGGCCTACCACTGTGCCAGATAGCCTGTCAAGTTCTGCTTCTGCCACTGCCTCTGCTACAACAGCTACGGTAAGTTGTGCAACATTATTCTCTGTACTGCCGGTTTCACACTAGGCCGATTTATCAGCCCATGCTTCTACATGGACTCGGACATGAAATCGGTGAACTGTGTGGGAGCAGTGTGACTACCTGTTCACAAGCACAACTGAACAGTGACCTAATTCACTTGTAGGGCTGTCTGTGCACAGACATACAAGTTGTACACAGCCACACTAGAGAGTGGTAGACGCCAGGGCGGAGATGTGATCATTTCTATACACACAAGCTACAGGGTCAAAAGCATGAAAGGGCTAGTTTACAATCTGCATCGACTCTCTCTGCTGTCATGGTGAAATTCCTTGTTGGAGGCCCGCTCCAACATGTGAAAGCACTAAAAGTCAGCGCACCTTTGGGTCAAATATCGATCCTGCGATACTTGGTCGAAAAATCGTATCATAAGAAAATCATAGCAGATTTGTCAGAATCCTGTGTGACAACGGATTTCACACCAGATGATTTTCGCCTTGATTTTGATGATTTTTCTCGTATAATTCCATGTCAGCCAGGAAGTTGTACTACACTTCCCGGTTTGTACGGTAGCACGGTTGCATTCTCGTTTCTGAAAATCACATTGGACGCCGTCAATCAGCGTCATGAGTTTCCCATCGCTTCTAAAGGCGTGTTACGTCGCGTCTCATCGAATGTGAACTAGTCTTTAGCATCCCCCATGTAACCCCTCAACCTGATTGCAGGTAGTAAAATTCATAATGCCCTCCCTGACATGTACCACCCTATAATTATACCAATGCAACTTTCACATAACCGGGTATCCTCTAGAATCCACTCCGATATCCGGTCACTGTCGGGTATAAAACTTCTAAGGTAACAGACCTTTTGTTTGTGTGTGTGTGTGTGTGTGTGTGTGTGTGTGTGTGTGTGTGTGTGTGTGTGTGTGTGTGTTGGTATGTGTGTGCTGGTGTGATAAACTGCAGGTACCTGTTTCTAGTCCCATTGCTGCACAAGACCGCCAATCAAGTTCAGCTTCTGCCACTGCCCCTGCCACGACTGGCTCTCCTGCAGGAACTAGAGTAAGTGAAACGACATACCTCTGTTGTACGATATCCAACAGAGTCAATGTCGGTAGCGAACAAGATATCCGCACAAGGACAAACATGCTATTTTGCCCAAATTGGGCTCCTTTTTATCCCAGATTGTGTTTCATTGAGCCACTGTGACAGTTTGGTGCAGTTTGGTGCATAGTTTCCAGTGTAACAAGCACCTCATGAATATTGGATAGCAATGTCAGTCAGTGTTGTATCATGGATAGATACATTGTCATTCGCAATTCGTCATTCGATTTTGCAATAAATCCTATCGGACCATAGATTGGTGAAGGCTCCTAGTGGCTGAAGTAGTTTGCACAGCAGACACCAACCCAAACATGAGGACATGCTGGACTTGTTGTGGAAGATAAGGAAATCAGACAACTGTAATCTGTGCCAGCAATCAAGTTTATAATTATGGTGGGCTGGACCATAGTGTATTGAACGTTTCTGTAACTTGGCTTGACGGAAATTGATGTGTGACTGACTACAGGGGTTGATGTTATTGTGTGTGCATGCACTCACATCATGTGTGTGTGTTTATGTGTGTGTGTATGTGTGTGTGTATGTGTGTGTGTGTGTCTGTGTGTGTGTGTCTGTGTGTCTGTGTGTCTGTGTGTCTGTGTTTGTGTGTGTGTGTGTGTGTGTGTCTGTGTGTGTCTGTGTGTGTGTGTGTTTGTGTGTGTGTGTGTGTCAGCTGCAGATGAGGCCTACCACTGTACCCGAAAGTCTGTCAAGTTCTGCTTCTGCCACTGCCTCAACTACAACAGCTGTGGTAAGTTGAGCAACAGTTTTCTCTGTAATGCCAGTTAGGCTACACGTTTCTATTTCTATGCTTCTCGTCACCCGCGTGCTTACGATTCAGGAGTCTGGAAGAAAAAAAGAAAAAACTGTGCTGCACGGACTGTGCATGTGGGGACCAGCACACTCATGCACATGTACATAATGTGGCCTGGCCTGCGCGACACTTGATGCAAGGACGGCATTGTTTAGTGCGCAATCTAGCTGCACACGCATAAATTGTGACAGAAGCTCCTACCACATACTATTTGCTGATTATGGATGCTATTTTGCATGGTTTATTGATGGATTTTAGTGTGAACACTGGTCTAATCAACTTTTTTTTATTTTTCGGTCATTTTTTCCACCTCTCGCATACGTTTTTAGATTTTCAGGTGACGAGAAACATAGAAATAAAAAAACGTGTGACCTTATACACTAGGCCAGTTTGTCGGCCAATGCTTCGACACCAACTACAATATGAAATAGGCGGACTGTGTCTGAAGAGTCGGACTACCTATTCAAAACATAAAACAGTGAGCTATTTCACTTCTACACCTCTCTGTGCACACACATACAAATTGTGCACAGCCACACTAGAGAGTGGTAGATGCTAGAGCGGAGATGTGATCGTTTTTATATACACAAGCTACAGGGTCAAAAGTATGAAAGGGCTTGTTCACAGTCTGCGCCGACACTCTCTGCTGTCATGGCGAAATTCCATGTTGGAGGCCCGCTCCAACACGTGAAAGCACTCAATATCAGTAAACCTTTGGGTGAAATATCGACTCCGCGATACTTGGCTGAAAAATCTTATGATAAGAAAATCGTAGAAGATTTGTCAGAATCTTGTGTGACAACGGAGTTCACATCAGGTGATTTTCGCCCTGATTTTGAACCATTTTCTCGTATGATTCCATGTCAGCCGGGAAATTGTCCTATCCTTCCCGTTATGTGCAGTAGGACGGTTGCATTCCCGTTTCTGGCAATCATATTGGTCGCCGTCAATCAGCGTCATGAGTGTCCTGTCGCTTCTAACGGTGTGTTACATCGCGCCCTTTCCATTGTGAACTAGTGTTTAGCACCCGCCATGTCACCCCTCAACCTGATTGAAAGTAGTGGTGCTTTCTTGCAGGTTTGCCGAGTAGACGGTTCGATGGACTTCTCGTGTCCTCTGGATGGCAGTCGTGAATCAGTCAAGTTAGAATTCAAGTCGGCAGGAAACCCGCGAGCTCCCATGTAGGGAGCAACATACTCTTCGGATATAATATGTTCACTTACTTCCTCCGTTAAGCAAAACTTCGTTGCGTTTTTAGTGTTCTTGCCATGATATTTCTGTCGGCATTAGACATACATGTCAGTGATCTATCTCCTACATAGAGTAGCTGAGTTGTCGTCCATTGTTCTGACAGGCTTTTGAACCTCTGAAAAGCGTGGAGTCCTTTGAAAAATCGGCGAAGCAGAACCGTTTCTCGACAGGATGTCACCAGAACACAACCCCAGGCGCGCGCGCATGACACCAAAGTGCGAAAATGAGAAACAGCTTGAAAGATCGCGTGGCTCGAAGAAGTGTCCAGGAGCCGGCCAGCACTCAGGCACTGCTGTACGATTACTAGACCGAGTCGATGGTGCGCATCCGCACACAACCAAAATCAATGCAATTGTGTTTGCAGCGCAGGGAAAATCAAAAGCGTTCGGCATTCAGGTTGTCGTTCAGTCGGCGCAAAATCCTGATCTCAACGTCGACGACTTGGCGTTCTTCCACAGCCTGTAGACAGACATGTCACACGTGGCGAAGAAAACCAGAAAGGAGCTTCTTCGGGTGTGGAAACGTGCTGGCACGACACACCACTGCAAAAATGGCGAGCGTTTGTTTGGGTCTGTCTGGCTCTTTCCATGGCGGTCCGGAGAGTGACCACAACTATCAGCGCCACCGTGGAGGTCGTCAAGGTCACAGTTCGAGCGAAGAACTTGGCGATCTCCACGATCAAAATAATCGTGTTTTGGAAACTTGTAAAGGCTGCGTAACAAAAGCTGGCAGCGCTGGCGGCTACAGTCAGCGAGGATGCAGACTCGATGTCATCAGGGAGTGAATCGTCATAAGATTCAGACGAAGAGTGAAGCTGGACTGCTTTGAAACGAGCTGTGTGACATCTGTAAATAAATATCTTTCATATGCTGCCTTGTTTTCCACTTTGCAAAGCGTGTTCGTAGCCATAGAATGATTTGGACAGAACTGTAAAATCGCAACGAAGTTGCTTAACGGAGGAAGTAAAAGTTTGATACCCGATAGTGACCGCATGTCGGACTGGATTCTAGAGGATACCCGGTTATATGAAGGGTTTAGAGGTACAATTATAGGGTGGTGAATGCCAGGGAGGGCATTATGAATTTTACTACCTGCAATCAGGTCGAGGGGTGACATGGCGGGAAAGACTAGTTCACATTCGAAAGGGCGCGACGTAACACGTCGTTAGAAGCGACAGGACACTCATGACGCTGATTGACGGCTACCAATATGATTGCCAGAAACGGGAATGCAACCGTCCTACTGCACAAAACGGGAAGGAAAGGACAATTTCCTGGCTGACCATGGAATCATAGGAGAAAATGCTTCAAAATCAGGGCAAAAATAACCTGATGTGAACTCCGTTGTCACACAAGTTTCTGACAATTCTTCTACGATTCCACTCCCTGCTCAAAGCGCTCTGGATGGCAGTCGTGAGTCTGTCAAGTTAGAATTCAAGTAGGCAGGAAAACCGCGAGCTCCCATGCAGGGAGCAACACAATCTTCCCCTACCATCACCGAAGTCCCACCAACCTCTTCTTCACATTGTTGTCCCCAGCACGGGCTTGCGAATTAGATGGTTTGGAGGCAACAACGTTGTGAATGGCCAACTGTCCTCAGCGCTTGTTCAGCACCTCCATGAGCGACACTGACTCACGCTGCTATCTGGTGTTCCCGAGATGTTTGTCGCCCTGGAAACGGAGCGTCTCTGTAAATTTGTATCCCTGGTGATGTTTATGCCTGGAGAGCACTATATAAGTGGTGCTCTTGAGGCCCAATTTTCCTAAGCCTACTCAAGCTCAACTGATGAGGGGTGAATTCCCCAAAACACTGTGTATTGAGCAGGGAGTGGTGCTTTCTTGCAGGTTTGCCGAGTGGATGGTTCAATGGACTTCTCGCGTGCTCAGGATGCCAGTCGTGAGTCAGTCAAGTGAGAATTCAAGTCGGCAGGAAAACCGCGAGCTCCCATGTAGTGAGCAACACACTCTTCCCCTACTAACGCCGAAGTCGCACCAACCTCTTCTTCACATATTATATCCAGCATGTTTTTGTATTATTTACTTGTATTATCATGCGAATGAACTTTTTGTTTGCTTGTGTGTGTGTGTGTGTGTGTGTGTATGTGTGTGTGTGTGTGTTTGTATGTGTGTCCATGTGCCTGTGTGTGTGTGTGTGTGTGTTTCTGTGTGTGTGTCTGTGCCGGTGTGATAAACTGCAGGTACCTGTCTGTAGTCCCATTGCTGCACAAGACAGCCGCTCAAGTTCAACTTCTGCCACTGCGCTTGCCCTTGCCCCTGCTTCTCCTACAGCAACGAGAGTAAGTTAAATGACATAACCTACATGTATATTGTAAAATTTCGTAAATAAGCCCACCCTAAATAACGCCCATGTCCGATAATAAGCCCACCCCGAATAACGCCCATGTCCGATAATAAGCCCACCATAAATAACGCCCATGTCCGATAATAAGCCTACCCTAAATAACGCCCATGTCCGATAATAAGCCCAGTTTTAAGTGGTGTACACTTCAAGTCCGTTTTAGCGCCCATGCCCTAAATAAGCCCAGGGCGTAAAGTGGACTCAAAACGACCAGCGAGCGAGTGTGCGTTCGCGTACAAACTGTAGAACAGTTGTAGATCGAGTGCGTGCCATCCAACTGCACGCAGAACAGTGCAGAACTCAACACTGGCACGGCGCGCGCGCGCGCGCGCGCGCGCGAGGACAGCGATGTTCCTTTGGAATGTAGCAAACTGCCAAAAAATGTAGCAAAACATGTCGCGCTTACCTGTACCTAGTGGCTCGTGGTGATGCGTGAGGACGAAGCGCTTCCCTCCGTTTTGACTCCTGGCGGCTTTTTGTTTTCACATTTCTGTAGTGGTCTTGAGTGCCAGGTAGAAGTTTCAACAATGAGTTGCTGATTGATTGATCTCCTGCAGATTGCATTCGAAATGACGCCCATGCCCTAAAATGAGCCCATGCCGAAATATACGCCCGGTTTTTGACACTCTGCAAAGTATACGCACGGGGCATATTGACGGAATTTTACGGTATTGTAAAGCTGTGTTCACAACTGGCGCGTGGACGCGGTACTCTTGCGGTTCATGCGTACCAAAACGCGCGCTCAGGCATTCACAAAAAAACAGCAATCAATCCGAGTCGTATTTAGCGCGTGCGACATCTTCGAGTACTAAGTCTTGACCCCGCCAGTCAATGTGACTGGCATGTACGCTGGTACGCGCCTGATACGCGCTGAAAATTCCAGCATGTTGATATTTCCATTTCGGCGTGTTTCCATGGCGCTCCAAAAGCCAGCAAAATACGCACGAACGAGTGGTTTCACACGTACACGTGCCAGTTGTGAACACAGCTAAAGTTATTGAACATCAGCATTAAATGTCGTTTAAAGGGGAAGTTAAGGCAAAAATTAAAATTTCACCAGTTGTAGTCTTCGGGGTGCTGAGTCGAATGGTCGTGGTCCGAGGAAGCTGAGACGCTCCCTTCCTACTTGAATCCCAATCGAACTCGCGCACTTCCACCAAAACTGGGTGACTGCGCCCTACTAGATGGGGATTTGTATGCAAAATGTCACTAAAAGCGCCATTTCGTTCTTATAAAAGCACGGATGACCGCGATTGGCCCATATGTTGTAGTCTTTTGGACGCTGAGTCGACTGGTTTTGGTCCGAAAAGGCTGCGATGCAGCGTTCCTCCTTTATTCCCAATCGAACATGGTTGAAGAAGCGGTCACGTGGTCCTGGGTGCCCAAATCACCTGGTCACCACGCCAGCAGGTGACAACTTTCACACCAAGGTTCAACTCGAGTGACAGGACTGCACCCAAAAAAGGTCAAACAGGCTAGTAAGTTGTACCCTGCAGGCACGGTGACCAGGTGACTGGTGTACGCAGGAGCACGTGACCGCTTCTTCAACCATGTTCGATTGGGAATAAAGGAGGAACGCTGCATCGCAGCCTTTTCGGACCAAAACCAGTCGACTCAGCGTCCACAAGACTACAACATATGGGCCAATCGCGGTCATCCGTGCTTTTATAAGAACGAAATGGCGCTTTTAGTGACATTTTGCATACAAATCCCCATCTAGTAGGGCGCAGTCACCCAGTTTCGGTGGAAGTGCGCGAGTTCGATTGGGATTCAAGTAGGAAGGGAGCGTCTCAGCTTTCTCGGACCAAGACCATTCGACTCAGCACCCCGAAGACTACAACTGGTGAAATTTTAATTTTTGCCTTAACTTCCCCTTTAACGACCAAAATATCCGCATGAGGCCAGATTTGCTATTATTTTGCCCAAATGTGGCTCTTCTTTTATCCCAGATTGGGCCTCATTCCCTCACTGTGACAGTTTGGTGTAGTTTGGTGCATAGTTTCCAGTGCAACAAGCACCTCATGAATATTGGATAGCAATGTCAGTCAGTGTTGTTCATGGATAGATACATTGTCATTCGCAATGCTTTTGCCCCCAAACCAGCTAGTCCGAAGGCTTTGCAAAGCATTACTAAACCAGATAGTGGAAACCACTTTGGCGTTAATTGTACAAAAGTTGGATGATCCCACACCGGAGGTCGCGTTTTGGTGGATGATGAAGTTTGTACAGTGGACACCAACCCAAACATGAGGGCCTGCTGAACTTCTCAGGGTTCTCGATAAGGCGACATAGCGCGGCACCAAGCCCTCTTTCACTTTTTGACTGCCCCTTTCAGAGAGAATGCTCCAACCTTCAGAGTGCGATCGCCACCTTTTTATATGCATTATACTTACACATCCTGTTTTAGCACAGCAGAGAATGGAGGCACAAGATGGCGGTAAAACTCACTAAATTGTGGATCAGATGATCACCCCACCCCTCCCCCCTTTCATTTTTGTTTTCGCTATAACACTGCTTATTTTGGAAGATTATGACGTCAGACAACTGCAATCTGTGCCTGCAATCAGGTTTATAATAGGGCTTGAAAGTGCTACGTCACAGCATAGCAACAATTTCAAAAATTCAAAACTGGATCCTCATGGATCCAGTGTTTGTATGGACCTAAGCACATTTCAAGCAGTCTTACTCACAGCAAGGTGATATAGCCGGTAAAATTTACTGGGTTGGCTGATGAGGATGGGGTGACAACTGGTGGCGAAGATCGGGTAATGTTTCCATGGTAACACCACAATGCACCCCTTCCCTTACACACTGGGTAGACATGCGGAGTGTTACATGAATTTGTACACTCACGCTGTACATGATGTCAACTGCGACTTAGAGTATTATTATGTACCCGTCTACCCCGAGATCCTCACGAGTAGCACGGGTACCCAACTACTTGTGCATACAACTACCGTAAAGTCGCGGATAAAACCCGGGCTTATAAGCACATAAGCCGCTTCCTGCATCAGGCTTCAATGCAAACCAGGCCTGTATGCAAACCATGCTTACATGCACCACTGACATTTTTGCCAGGCTTGTATGCACATCGGCCGATCCGGGCTTGCATAGAAGCCAGACTTCTACGCGCAACACGCGTAGATTTACCACTGACTACCGGTATGGCGGCAGTTTTACTGTGCACTGTAAATAGTGCATGCACTCTTGACCTACCCGATCCGCGCTTGCATAGAAGCCAGGCTTCTACGCGCGACAGGCTTATATGCATTGACCCGTTTGATTTCCAGGCTTCTATCCGCGATGTGCTTGTATGCAAACCCGGCTTTTATCCGCGACTTTATGGTAGTTGCTATGCACTCACACACTGTAGGCAATAGCAAAGTCACACGTTAGTGGATCCAAACGTAGAAATCTGACGTGGACTTACTACAGACTGGCCGTTTTGATGTCATCACTTTCAAGCCCCATTATGGTAGGCTTGACAATAGTGTTCTGAAATTTTCTGTAACTTGGCTTAAAGGAAATTTATGTACGACCAACTGCTGGGTTGATGTTTTTTTGTGTTCGCATGTACAAATGTGTGTGTGTTTGTGTGTGTGCGTGTGTGTGTTTCCGTCAGCTGCAGATAAGGCCTACCACTACCTCAGAAAGCCTGTCAAGTTCTGCTTCTGCCACTGCCTCTGCTACAACAGCTACGGTAATATAAACAACATTTTTTGTCTGTAATGCCGGTTTCACACTAGGCCAGTTTATCGGCCAATGCTTCGACACCGCCTCCGACATGAAATCTGCTGACTGTGTCGGATGAGTCAAACTACCTGTTCACACATTCAATAGTGAGGTATTTCACTTGTAGACCTGACTGTGTACACACATACAAGTTGTACACAGCCACACTAGAGAGTGATAGATACCAGAGCGGAGATGTGATAGTTTCTATATACATAAGCTACAGGGTCAAAAGCATGAAAGGGCTAGTTCACAATCTTCACCGACTCTCTCTGCTGTCATGGTGAAATTCCTTGTTGAAGGTCCGCTCCAGCTTGTGAAAGCACTAAAAGTCAGCCCACCTTTGGGTCAAATATCGATCCTGCGATTCTTGGTCGAAAAATCGTATCGTAAGAAAATCGTAGCAGATTTGTCAGAATCCTGTGTGACAACGGATTTCACACCAGATGATTTTCGCCTTGATTTTGATGATTTTTCTCGTATGATTCCATGTTAGTCGGGAAATTGTACTACACTTCCCGGTTTGTACGGTAGCACGGTTGCATTCTCGTTTCTGACAATCACATTGGACGCTGTCAATCAGCGTCATGAGTGTCCTGTTCCTTCTAAAGGCATGTCACGTCACGCCCTGTTGAATGTCAACTGGTCTTTAGCATCCCCCATATAACCCCTCACCCTGATTGCCAGTTTAACAGTAAAAATTCATAATGCCCTCCCTGACATGCACCACCCTATAATTATACCAATACAACTTTCACATAACCGGGTATCCTCTAGAATCCAGTCCGATATCCGGTCACTGCCAGATATAAAACCTCTCAGGTAACAAACCATTTGTTTGTCTGTTTGTGTGCATATTTGTGTGTGAGTGTGTGTATGTGTATGTGTATGTGTGTGTGTGTGCATGTTTGTGTGTGTGTGTGTGTGTGTGTGTGTGTGTGTGTGTGTGTGTGTGTGTGTGTGTGTGCGTGTGTTGGTGTGTCTGTGCCGTTGTTATAAACTGCAGGTACCTGTTTCTAGTCCCATTGCTGCACAAGACAGCCAGTCAAGTTCAACTTCTGCCACTGCCCCTGCCGTGACTGGCTCTCCTGCAGTAACTAGAGTAAGTTAAAAGACATACCTCTGTTGTACGATATCCAACAGAGTCAATGTCGGTAGCGACCAAGATATCCGCACAAGGCCAAATATGCAATTTTGCCCAAATGTGGCTCCTTTTTGTCCCAGGTTGTGCCTCATTAACTCACTGTGACAGTTTGGTGCATAGTTTCCAGTGCAACTAGCACGACCTGAGACCTAGAACACATCTCCAGTGCGCAAACCAACAGTCTTCCAGCTTGGAAGGTTCAAAATTATGGAAGGACCAATGAGGGGAAGGTTAGCGCAGAGAAAATGTACACAAGCTAAGTCCCATGGCAACAAAGAATGCCGACCGTTACAGGACGCTAACGAGACCAGTTAATAACATGACAATGCGGTATAACTACAATTTGGAGCACTCTTTTTTCGCTCTTTGTTTGCTTTGGCGTCGTTCGCTCGGTGTGTCGAGGCTGTTGGTATGCATACTGGAGATGTGTTAGAGCTAGGTCTCAGGTCGTTAATCTAATGTCTCAGTGGCCTGTCAGTTTTGTACCCTGTTATCGCACTTTCTGACTGCTTATCATCTTGTTACAGTCGTGGATAGTTGCTTCATAACTCATTTCTATGTGATTCCTTCTCTCTTGATGGTGCCTCTCTGCTGCTTTTAGGCACAGGCCACAGGAGCTGCAAGCACAGCTGTTTCATCCGTTGGTAGAGGATATCATGTCTTACCTGCTATGCCAACCCCAACACAGATTGCAAACATCAGGATACGCAGAAAGGTAAGATTGAACGAGTCCGTTGTGTTTTCAGACTTAGGGGTAGCAATTTTAGACAGGTGTCAATACCAGATACTTGGAAGCACTTTCAAACAAGTGTGGATAGTATGTATACCTTTCCTGGGTATAATTAGTGGTGTGCACGGGTAGTCGGGTACCCGTGCTACCCGCGAGGACCTCGCGTAGACGGGTACAGAATAGTACCTGAAAACCCGAAGTCGCAGATGACATCATGTACAGTGCACGTGTACAAATTCATGTAATCACGGCAATACTCCTCATGTCTACCCAGTGAGTGCGTTTGATTATGCCCGCGACTCGATTCTTGAATGGAATCTCGCCGTTTGATTTCATGTCACGAGCTCTGGAATTGATTCGGAATCCATTCACCTATTCACATCGGGTGATGTGAATAGCCAGGGGCGATTCATGACGGTTCGCGGGCATAATCGAACGCACTCAGTGTGTATGGGAAAGGGTGCATGGTGGTGTTACCATGGAAACATTACCCGATCGGGTACCCGTGCTACCCGTGGAAAACTACCCTAACCCGATGCCCGAAGAAAATGCTACCCGACTCAGCCCTAGGTGTAATCCCCAAAAACTATCCCAAAAAATCATAGAACATGCCATGGATTTTGTAACTAATTATGGCTAACAATGGAATGGTCTAGGAGCATGGGTGAGAAACAGAAGAAACAAATATAGTAAAACCTGGTTTAAGCCACCACATTTACGGTGCAAGCAAAAGTATAAAAAAGAGAGTAACTTATCGTGTCCGTTCCCGAAGGGAACTGACGACGGCCGCTAACACCCGGTAAACCCTAGCGGCAGATGCAGCGCCTAACGGTGGGGGTGAGTGGATAAGTCTCACAACCACTGGCACAAGTACCGAGAACGACCCCATTAGCTGCATCCATGTAAAAGCGGTCTTTAAAACCAGGTGGTCTTTAGAACCAGGTGGTCTTTAGAACCAGGTCTCGCAGAGTCTGTGTAGAACTGTCAGTGCATGTAAAAACGGTGGTTAATAGCAGGTGTTCGCTAACCCAGAGGTGGTTAATAGCAGGTGGTCGCTAACCCAGAGGTCGCTAACCCAGAGTTGGCTAACCCAGAGGTCGCTAACCCAGAGTTGGCTAACCCAGAGGTCACTTACACCAGGTTTTACTGTAATAGCTGCAACTCATGTTTGGAAACAAAAGGATTTTTCCAGCCGTGCTGAGACCCATGGTTAATTGGGAACTCCTGGCCTGGCCCCGAGAGAAGCATGGATGCAGCAAATGAGATTCTACATCTTTGACCACTATAATGGTGGGTGTGATGTGCTCTCCTCCTGACTCTTCAGGGGATGCATCTGCACCGTGATCCTCGACGGTTGTGGAGTTCCTACGAATGTGGGAAACTCAGGCTCTATCTGAGTCTCACATGAAACGTGGAATTCAGTTTTTGATTTCGAATTTGCGGCCAAAATGTGGTGTTTAATATCAGTATGCCGTCATTTTGTGGTGTGTATGTGGTGAAAACAATCGGTCTACAGGCTCTCACTAGACATCTTCGACTTGTGCTAACAAATAACTGATTAATTTCAATCGCATGACGTACAACAAACTTTCGGGTATAACCAGAGGCAGTATAGCAGAGGTTGCCTGCGTCAATAGAGAGGTTTTGCGTTCCAAATTTCGGAAATATTTTCGGAATGTGGCGGCAAGAGTAGAAAAAGTAGTCGAACTTTCGGAAGTGCTGTGGCGAAAGTGCATGGTTTTCGGAAAATGGATTTTCGGCTCTTTCCTGTTTAGGAGCGCATATTTGAATATTTTTCATGTGTGTATTTTTGTTTTCTGCTGCTCTCACTGATTATATTTGAAAAATTTCCACGTGTGTAGTTTTGGTTTTTGCTGGTTTTTGCTGCTCTCGCCATGTTGACTAGATGTTCTCACACTCCATCACACTCTATCTTCCTTTGCCATGGAGCCTACTGACAGTACAAGCAAGAGTACATTTTTATGTACTCTTGGTACAAGACATAGTTCGTCAACCTCGTCTTCAGCCGTTGGATCACTCGGTCCACCATCGGTCCGTCCTCGCAGCCTCGTCTTCGAACCGCACCCAAATTCAGTTTGACCTGCCCCGGCTTCCCGGCATGCATTTGATCCTGCTCAGGCAACTCCTATTTTGTGCTCAACCCCTTTGTTCGCAGCTCTGTGGGATCCGAGGAGACTGCAAAACTTCTTGCCTCGTCTGACCCAAAGTTTGCTGCCACACGCTGCTGCTGTTGGACCATGGTACCAGCATACCTCAAAACCGGATTTGCAAGATTTGGACGGAAACAGTTTTCGGTTTTGGCGCCTTCGACTCTCTCCATTTCGTTTTCCATGGCAACCCTTGGAAACGAAGTCGAATCAGATTTTCAGAATGCAAAACACTGAAAATGCCGTTTTTAAGCAAGCACTTTTTCGGAAAGGCACAGTCGAAAAACAATCCGAAATTCGGAATGCAAAACCTCTCTAATAACATGAATATATGTTCTGGTTAGAAAAATACCAACCAGTATCTGCTCCAGGACCAGGTTAGCCAGGTCAGTGACCCGATTGCGGGGGGGGGGGGGGGGGGGGCAGGGGTACTTTGACCTGGTAAAAAATAAGAACACCAGTCACTTGTGACTGACCCTTCAAAAACTGGCACATTCTGCTCTTAACGCAGTGAAATTGTCAGAACCATACAAACATTATGGCATGCACTTCCTTGACCTCTGCTCTATTTTTTTATCTACATACCAAACATGAATGAAACTTACCAGAAAAAGCACCGACCTCTGTAAAATATTCAGCCAGCACTACCTGCCAAAGGCTACTGGTGACCCAATTCTCTGCAGGTCGCAGTACAGCTGGAAAAATCCTTCCGCTTCCAATCATGACTTGAACCGGGTACCTCTCATTTCTACATCATGGTCTAATACCAACGGACTGTGCCTCCCTGCCTATCTTCTGCAATGAAGACCTTGCATGTACATTACAGTAGATTTGTAGTCATTTCTGTTTATGTATCTTATTATGTGCGGTTTGTATGTGTACATGTATGTGTGTGTGTGTGTGTGTGTGTGTGTGTGTGTGTGTGTGTGTGTGTGTGTGTGTGTGTGTGTGTGTGTGTGTGTGTGCGTTGTGTGTGTGTGTGTTCTTTGTGTGTGTGTGTGCGTGTGTGTTCGTGTGTGCATGTGTTTGTTGTTGTTGTTGTTGTGTTTGTGAGTGTGTGTGTGTGTGTGTGTGTGTGTGTGTGTGCGTGTGTGTGTGTGTGTGTGTGTGTGTGTGTGTGTGTGTGTGTGTGTGTGTGTGCGTGTGTGTATGTGTGTGTATGTGTGCGTGAGTGAGCGTGTGTGTGTGTCTATTGATGTCTGTTTTTGTGCCTGTGTGTTATCCGGTATGTGGTTTTCTTTGATTACGCAGTGGAACAAGTCTGAAGGACAGAAGCATGGTAATCATGCCATGCTTGCCACGTACAGTGACAAACTGGTTGCTGTGTGGCGTGATGGTGTGTACATCTCCAATATCATGGAGACATCAGACTTGCAGACATGGCACAGTATTGACCTACCAAGTGAATACAGTGAGCTGCAAGCCCCATCACTGGCATCCCATGGTGGTATGCTGTACATGCACTGTAACACATACACCAAGAGCACCAACACACGGGTGTACTCTATTCTGCAGTACTGTGACACACCAGATAACGGTGATGGCAGCCGCAGTGGTGGTGATGGTGGTCAGTGGACCAAACTTACGGACGTCCCGTCGCACTGTAAGCATGCCTGGTGTACTCTACATGTAGGTGCTGATGCTATTTCTCTATATGGTGGCAGGCATTATGGAACAGATCAAAATAATGTTAGTATCTATTCTCTAGCTAGCAAGCAGTGGAGCTCTTCTTCTTCACCATCCAATACTAGCCTAGTATTGCCTTCATTGCCACCACCATGCAGCGAAGCATCACTTGTTACATTCCCTGATTCACTGTACTTAGCTGGTGGTGTTACTGGTTGTTTTCTCAAACACCATGATGGTAGGTGGGTGTCCACCACTCCACCTGATGGTGTTAAGCTGAAGTTTAGTGCAGCATGCGCACTGTCTGACCATTGCATGGTTATTTGCCCCAACACTCCTTCTGCCAAGTGTGTGGTATATGATATTTCATCTGGTGAGGTCTATCCACTACCAGCTATGCCAGAGTACAGTTGTTACACTCCATCACTCACACTGTTTGGCAGTACACTGGTACTCAGTGTAGGTGACAGTGACACTCCTGGTTCTCTGTACACACTGGATATGAGTGTGTGAGTGTAGTAGGTTACTAACTACAGTCAATCACTGATGATAACTACAGTATGCAAACTGTACTGCTTTTCACTTTCTTTCTATTATCAGAAAGTTGCTAATCTTTGTTTTCACATCTCTCTGGTTGTCAAGTAATTGTCTAGTTTTACGCTGCCTAATCCCCTGTAACATATACCCAGATTGGTTGAGTGAATATTACTCTTACCTCTATAGTCACCTCCAAACTTACCCATTCTTTCCTTGATGCCTCCACAGCAGGAATGTGAATTGTGAACTGAAAACTATTTTTATTGTGCGTCTCCCCTGAGTCTGCTATGTTCTAAGTTCTGTTTCTGACATAGAGCACTTTCTGCAGCTCGGGGATCAACGGATTTGTTGATTAGGTGTGTGCATTTTTATGTATGCTTTGAGGGCAAGGGTTAGGAGGGGGAGGGGGGGGGCTTGTGGAGTTGCATCATGCATGGTTTCCATAGTCGGAGAACCATATGTTCAAGAAGCTGTTCAGTGAACACCTGATACTAATGCTTGTCTGCATGTTTGCACTTTGCATTTCGGATATCCATAACAAAGCCATGTCTGGTTTCTTGAAGAGAGAGACGAAGACAGAGACCGATACAAAGACAGAGCTAGAGACTAAAGGCCTATTCAAACTTCATTTTACGTACGGGAAACGCGTCGCAAAGGGGAAAGCCATCGCGGGAAGGTCGCGCGATGAATTTCCCGTACGCGAAATGAAGTATGAATAGCCTTAAAAGACAGAGGCAGAGGGGAATTGATATACAAAAGAAAATGCGGAGGGGCAAGGTACGAACCCTGGGGAACACCGCAGTTTAGCATATATTGAGAAGAGGGAGTTCCATCCAGCTTCACATTTAGACTACGGTCAAGCAAGTAGGACCCAAACTAGGCGTGTGCCTCTGGTGCCATGAATGCATTCATGTGGCCCAGGAGCGTAGGATGATGTACTTTATCAAACGCTTTCTGGAAGTCGAGAAATGCACAGTCAAATCTCTGGCCTCTATCAGAGAGACGGGCAATCTGATGGGTCAAAAGAATGAGTTGATCCGTAGCTGATCGTTGTGGAACGTAAGCAAATTGACTGGGCGGAATTCTGCAATTACGGTAAAGAAAGCTGTTCAGGTGATGGGCTATGCGGGATTCGAAGAGGCGGCTGATGGGGTGGAGCAGTGAAATGGGACGGTAGTTCGTGGGCAAAGAAACACTTCCTTTACACTTGGAAAGAGGAATAACCGTTGCTGATTTCCTTGCACTGGGAAATTGTGATGTGGATAGACTGGAGTTGAACAAGTAAGACAAGGACTCGCATACTAAATCAGCCATGGACCGGAGTACTGGAATAACATAATTACTTGAAGTCGATTTTCGAGACGAAAGATCTGTAAGGTCTTAGTGGACTTGACCTGGTGAAAATGTTGGCATCTGGAACCGAGGAGTGGTAGTGTCAAGGGAGGAATCTAAACAAGGGAATTGATTTGCTTCTTGTGGTAACGTACACTGATTGGCGAAATGCTGTGCAAGAAGGTTCACCTTTTCCAATTGCGTGTTAGTCCGACGATCGCCATCTTGCAAATCTGGTATCAATGGTTTACGAGTTGAAATGTTGCAAAAATCCTTAACTCTCCTCCACCACACATATCCATCTTTCGTGCAACCCTTCGAGATACTGGCAGCGTTGCGATCAAGAAAGGCAGATCTGGCAGCACGGATTTTCTTACGATAAATATTCCTGGATACACAGTACGCTGCCTTTGCTTCAGTTGATTGTGGATTTCGCAAATAAGCATGGTACAGTCTATTCTGTCGCCGCTGAAATTGACGCAGGTCAGGTGTGTACCATGTCTGATTTCGCTGATCACGCTTACGCACCCAGGTTGATGACCTTTCAACTAAATCTAGGAAATGGGATTCCCATGCTTTCCAAGAAGCATCATCAGTTTCACATCCATAGAGGCGCTCAAGGAATGGTTCCCTTTCCATCAGGAAACGAAGCCTATTAAAATCAATTGTTCGATGCAGTAGAGTTGTCCGTTGTGGTGTTGGTGCACGTAGTGTAAGAGAAACGATAACGGGGCAGTGGTCTGACAGGGGTGGGAGAGTGGTGATTGACGAGATGATATCTGGAATATTGGTTGCTATGATGTCAAGTAGAGGAGTGCAACCACTGCGCATACTGGGGCGTTTACCATCCTTATTGATAACCGTGAATCCATATTGCACAAATGCCAGTTGCAGTGCTCTACCACTACTGTCAGTGACGTCAGAGTTGTTCCATGCACAATTTCTTGCATTGAAATCACCTAACGCTATACAGTTGTGGTCATCGAATACATGAGAGGGCTCGTTAAATAAATTCGTAATTGCAGCAATTGGTTGTCGTGGAGGTCTGTACCAAACAGATACAAACAGAGGTCTACCAGGAAGCTTTACCTCAACCAATAGCATTTCACAGCTGTTATTCCCAGGCTGTTGTCGAACACTGCACGTATATTTTTCCTTGACAAATAGCGCCACTCCACCCCCACCAAGTTGGGACCATGGTAGGGATGTGTTGGCGCGGTCAAAACGGTACAATGTGTAACCAGGAATCGCAATAGCCGCATCTGGTATATTGGGCTTGAGCCTGGTTTCTGTCAAGCAGATAATGTCGACCGATTCTGACTTGACTAACTGTACGATTTCCGCTTGCTTGCTTATAAGGCTGCAGCAGTTAATAGTGCACAGTGTTATTGCTCTAAATGCGGTTTTTGGAGATCCCCGTAGGTCCTATGCAGAAGAATTACCTGACAAAAGTCGCTGGATATCCTGCTGGGATACCGGCTTTCCCTCAACAAGAATTATGTCAAGCGGAAGGGTACATCTTATACCTTTGGCACGGAGCTGCTTGAACGTGAACCAGCCGGGGTTTGTTCTCCAAGGGCTTCCTTATTCGTCTCACGGTAATGGCAGTTGGGTTCACTTTGGGCACCAGCCCGCTCACAAGCTGGGTGAGATTTTCAACATCGGACTCCGGAAGTCCTGAGATGATCACGTTATCTTGGAGGTCATGTTGCCGGCGCTCTTCCAGGACGATTTCCCATACGGTGTGGTCGAGTTGGGGCCCTGCAACAGATGACGGGTGCGTTCTGGATGCATCGGATCTCCCAAGAGACTCCACAGTGCATGTCAGTTTGCGGTTGCGGTGCTCAAGCACTTCTACTCTTTCCTTGAGTTCTGTGCATGTATCCTTCAATTCTTCAACTTCAACAATTATGGCCGCCATTCTATCATCAAGAACTTCGTTCATTGTTTTTCTGAATTCCGAGATTAGTAAATCAAGCGAAACAACACCTTCTACATTGATACTCCCTACCGATTGTAAGCCGCAATCCGGAGCGTCGCGTATCCGTTTCCTCGCACCAGCTTGCAAAGGTTCCTTAGCTTCGCACTGCACACTGCACAAACTCTCGGCAGGGCTAGGTGCCTTGGCTTTATGGCCATTCATCCTGACAGGACTCGGTGTCGGTGGTACAATATCTGTTCCACTACATATGCCCTCCGCCACCAGCGTGGGTGGGGCTTTGAGCACGACGCAAAAAATTGCTAACCACTCTCGACATCGTAAAGAATCCTTAATTTTAGAGCCGATGTTCGCGATATTTTGAAGGAGAAGGCGAAACGCAACCTGTGCTAGTCCCAGTAAAAACAACATGCCATGTTCGACCAAAAGCTGATCCTACAATGAGCGATCGTGATGATTCCACAGGTAAGAAGACAAACAAACGAGTCAGAGCTCGCCAGGCAGGTAACGCCGAGAACATGATGATATCACACGGAGCTGGTGATCGGATGGAGGTGAACGGGACCAGCAAATCCACCGGGCGTTTGTCCAGGGCCACTGAAGACCAGGTTTCCCAGGGTGCCAGTTTCTCCATGATGGCGAAATGCGCTGCCACAAGAACTCCAGCGAGAATGAAAGCACAGCAACCAACGCCTCGGGCGAACGGAGGAGAGAACACTGAACAATCTGTGCACAATGATTTTCTCTTCGACGGCACGCGTTGCTGTTCTGCTGCATGCATGCGTTTTTCTTGTTGTTTGATCTTCACACATTTTCGCGCAAGCGGTTGCGCGCCGCGGGGACTCGGGGTTACTAAAATCAGTACAGAGCATCTCCCCCTTGGTCGATTTGGACAATCTATGGCTCAAAAATTTCAGGAGACCCTGGCAAAGAAATTTACCGAGACGTTTTTGGATACTCCTTTCGAATGCTGTACTATATCTCCCGAAGTTTACGCATATGCTCTGGCATACCCGTGTGAGTAATGAAAATTTGTTGCGGTAAATCTTTTGGAACACCTGTCATCTGTGCCTGGGCCAAGTCCCAGCTTCGTAGAACCTGGCTGAAGTGCTGCTAACTCCTTCAACCCCCCCCTACTTCGAGCAAAAATGCGACGAAATGCTGACTGCTGATTGGCCAAGCTGGCATTTTGGAGCACGTGCACCGCCCCCATCTAATCGACGCTTTTCTTCGCAACTGTGAGCCATGATTTAGTTGACTCCACAACAGTAGTGGTGAGCTCTGGCGACATTGCCAGCCTGACGGTCAGTACACCGTCAGCGCAGTCCCAGGCAAACTCAAACGTCGCATCAGCGTCGCGTGCCAGCAGCAGCAGCAGTCCATCACCATGATCACAGGGTGGCAGTTTACAACGCCGGATCCGCGGAGACACCTAACAGATACGCTGTACTCTGTACAGGTAGGGTGCCAGTTTTCAATGAATGGACTGACAGTCTGCTGTAGTCTACGAGCACAAATTTGTCAGTAAAGCAGATACACTGTACTTCGCAGCTAGAACTGTACAAACAGTACTGCGCGTGCACATCAGAACCATGACATGACTTGTACTGTGTACTGCGTTCAGATCAAAATTTGCATACACGGCACTATTATCTGTGCAGATGACTTGTGACGTCTCAAGCTGAGATACAAAACCTCCTTGTCAAAACACCCTTACAAAGTTACATGCCATGGACAGGCTACTCAGTAGTAGTGACTGCAGTGGTCATGTATACGAGAGAGCTTGGAAGCTCAGGGCCCTGCGCTATGCTTTGTTGCCTAGCTCATCGTGCATGTTGTTAGAACTGATGGAAATGCTTTTTCCTTTGATTAGCTACATCATTGTATTGCAAAAACGTTTCAATGAGATACTGAAGTAACGTCTTCTGCATAGCTATGGAACCGGCGCTGACTCTGCCGATCACGGGCGTTCTGGAGTCGACGGGATGTCTGTCCTGACGTTTCCTGGGACCGGCGCTGACTCTGCCGATCACGGGCGTTCTTCTTCTTCTTATTATTATACTGACGTTAACTAACATCCATTCTGATTACATTTACTCGTCTTCCTACTTCGTATTTCTTTCCAGAAAATCTCTCCATACAGCAGGGAGTCGTTCACATAATATGACTCCCTGCTATACATCTACATTATTATTATTATTATTATTATTATTATTATTATTTCCACATAATATCAATATCAATATCTCTCAACGGAAGTGTCCTTGCTGGTGTCTGTATGGTTCGGCTGAAGAGCGCGTGGTTGTGATGAGTTGGGAATGCAATGAATTGAAAATATGGCCGAAAGCTCTGTCGCAATATTTAGTTCTGAAGTTTTAATGCGCCGTTAGTGGCAGAGCAGAGTGGACACGAAGAGTCGGTGAAGAAAGAAGGAGAGATGACAAGACGAGTCGGTGAAGAAGGAAGGAGGAAAGCAAGACACATCTGCAACATCTTTGATCAAACTGAGCTGAGCTGCTGATACGAAGCGTCGACCAAGCATCCCTGACTGGAGTGAATGCCCCAGCTGGCCTCTCGTTTGTCAGTGGTTGCTACTAGACCTGTTAGTATCACACTCACGACTACAAGTTTCCTGGTGTGCATCAACATCGGCATCAGTGGGGCCTCCCGCTGTCGATCCTGTTGACGGGCGGACAGGTCGATGTGAATCCTGAACGGCAACCGAGCCTGTCGCGTTGGGGGATCTCGGCGGTGAGTCTCGCCTCGCCTGCATACATGGACATTGCAACATCATAATAATAAACAACATACAGTACATGTACTTTCCATTGGCATCAATATTCCGAGTAAGATTTTCGTCGCTTGTGTGGTGTGTTTCTCCACCAATGAGCGCGTACTATGATTATTTATCGCTGTTCTCACACTTTACCATTTTAGCAGCTTGCATATGCCATTGATATTATGTGGAAAGCGCGCACTTGCGCCATTTCTGGTGTATAAGAATGATCATTCATCAATTATCATCATTATCATCCTCTACTGATGAGCTCCGACAGGGAGCGAAACAGCTGTCTAGAGGCGTGGAGCAATATTATCTCTCAACGGAAGTGTCCTTGCTGGTGTCTGTATGGTTCGGCTGAAGAGCGCGTGGTTGTGATGAGTTGGGAATGCAATGAATTGAAAATATGGCCGAAAGCTCTGTCGCAATATTTAGTTCTGAAGTTTTAATGCGCCGTTAGTGGCAGAGCAGAGTGAACATGAAGTGTCGGGGAAGCAAGAAGAAGAGGTGACAAGACGAGTCGGTGAAGAAGGAAGGAGGAAAGCAAGACACATCTGCAACATCTTTGATCAAACTGAGCTGAGCTGCTGATACGAAGCGTCGACCAAGCATCCCTGACTGGAGTGAATGCCCCAGCTGGCCTCTCGTTTGTCAGTGGTTGCTAGTACTAGACCTGTTAGTATCACACTCACGACTACAAGTTTCCCGGTGTGCATCAACATCGGCATCAGTGGGGCCTCCCGCTGTCGATCCTGTTGACGGGCGGACAGGTCGGTGTGAATCCTGAACGGCAACCGAGCCTGTCGCGTTGGGGGATCTCGGCGGTGAGTCTAGCCTCGCCTGAATACATGGACATTGCGACATCATAATAATAAACAACATACATGTACTTTCCATTGGCATCAGTATTCCGCGTCAGGTTTTCATCGCTTGTGTGGTGTGTTTCTTCACCAATGAGCGCGTACTATGATTATTTATCGCTGTTCTCACACTTTACCATTTTAGCAGCTTGCATATGCCATTGATATATGTGGAAAGCGCGCATTTGCGCCATTTCTGGTGTATAAGAATGATCATTCCTCCATTATCATCATTATTATCCTCTACTGATGAGCTCCGACAGGTAGCGAAACAGCTGTCTAGAGGCGTGGAGCAATATTATCTCTCAACGGAAGTGTCCTTGCTGGTGTCTGTATGGTTCGGCTGAAGAGCGCGTGGTTGTGATGAGTTGGGAATGCAATGAATTGAAAATATGGCCGAAAGCTCTGTCGCAATATTTAGTTCTGAAGTTTTAATGCGCCGTTAGTGGCAGAGCAGAGTGAACACGAAGTGTCGGGGAAGCAAGAAGAAGAGGTGACAAGACGAGTCGGTGAAGAAGGAAGGAGGAAAGCAAGACACATCTGCAACATCTTTGATCAAACTGAGCTGAGCTGCTGATACGAAGCGTCGACCAAGCATCCCTGACTGGAGTGAATGCCCCAGCTGGCCTCTCGTTTGTCAGTGGTTGCTAGTACTAGACCTGTTAGTATCACACTCACGACTACAAGTTTCCCGGTGTGCATCAACATCGGCATCAGTGGGGCCTCCCGCTGTCGATCCTGTTGACGGGCGGACAGGTCGGTGTGAATCCTGAACGGCAACCGAGCCTGTCGCGTTGGGGGATCTCGGCGGTGAGTCTAGCCTCGCCTGAATACATGGACATTGCGACATCATAATAATAAACAACATACATGTACTTTCCATTGGCATCAGTATTCCGCGTCAGGTTTTCATCGCTTGTGTGGTGTGTTTCTTCACCAATGAGCGCGTACTATGATTATTTATCGCTGTTCTCACACTTTACCATTTTAGCAGCTTGCATATGCCATTGATATATGTGGAAAGCGCGCATTTGCGCCATTTCTGGTGTATAAGAATGATCATTCCTCCATTATCATCATTATTATCCTCTACTGATGAGCTCCGACAGGTAGCGAAACAGCTGTCTAGAGGCGTAGAGCAATATTATCTCTCAACGGAAGTGTCCTTGCTGGTGTCTGTATGGTTCGGCTGAAGAGCGCGTGGTTGTGATGAGTTGGGAATGCAATGAATTGAAAATATGGCCGAAAGCTCTGTCGCAATATTTAGTCCTGAATTATTATTATTATTATTATTATTATTATTATTAATTCAACATCTCCTGGCTCGTCAGAAGACTGCCAATATATATGAGAAGTCGGGTGGTAGCCAACCACGGCGAACTGAATAATAAGGAGAGAAACAAAGACAAAGACATGACTGTATATACGTTATAATTATTATGCTTTCCGCCTACATGCGATTCCCGGGCTGGTCGACAGGCGGCCCAGCCAGCCAGCTAGTGGGATCTTGGCCTCGCACACAAATCCACACAAAATGTTACTGGACTGAATGCATTCCCCCATACACTTCGCATATATACTAGTACTGATTCTCTTGATGGTACCGTACTCTTGATGGTACGGGACAGGTACGGGATAGCGCCAGGCATGTCGATGGCACAAACAACAAACAAAAATATTGTGGCCAGCTGTCTTTGCTGGTACGGTACAGTACGGGATAGATACGGGATAGCGCCAGGCGTGACACAAACAAACAAACAAACAAACAAACAAACAAACAAACAAACAAACAAACACCAAATTAAAGCTGTGTGGACCCTGGCTAGCGCCAGACGTTACTGAAGTAACGTCTTCTGCATAGCTACGGGAATAAAGTCATTGTACATGTAGCTGTGCAAGACACGACTGTCGACTGTGATGGGTACGTGTTACCTCATGTCTACTGCACTGCAGTCTGGACTCTTCAGTGTTGCTCAACTATTACTTGCAGGATCCGGACTGTGTTCTGTATACAACATTAGTTCGGGAGCTGAAATCTGTGCGATGACGTTTTTCACCGGGGTATGCCAGTTCCGAGGGGAGACTTGAATCTTCGCACAAAGGAAGCTGACGGCATCTAGAGAGAGATTTAGGAACTTGGCCGTCACGATGCTGTGCGCTAACATGGGTGCGACGGGGTTTGTTCTCTCGTCGAACCCCTATATCGTTCCGTGGTTTCACAATTGTTGCACCGCTCAGCGCTTGAGAAATGCGAAAAAAATCAGAAAGCCCAGACTTACTAGAATCCACACGTTTGCATGCGAATGACTACATGACTGTATATTTTGCTAAACGTTCAAGAAAAATACGAGGAAACACGGAGCGAAACGTAAAGTCTTTCTGTCGACGAAACGTTTTGTTTTTTGAATTGTGTCGTTGAGGTCTGAAGTAACATGGCTGGTGGCTGCAGTGTAGCTGAAGGAGGACAGGACTGGTGTTCCTGAGATTGTCGTGCGTACACGTACTGGCTAAGTGATTTTGCCATTTGACCCTGCTGATGACAGGCAGGTGCCGTAGAAACTGCCCGTCTCCATCGAGGTGCCTCTGGATTGTGTTTTTTACCAATAGTGTTTTGTAGATTAATCATCACTACAAACAATTTCATGCTAGACAACAAGCGGCCGGAAAGTGTGTATTGAAGGTGGTAAGGTACACATCATGGCGGCTGTCTGGCACAATCAGTGTTCCTTGTGCGAACCCTTGATTATAACCCATACATGTACATGTACATGTAGAAATGAACGTAGAAACACATGACATATTTTGAATAACGTCTTTTGGCTTATTCCTTTGTTGTTGTGTCGCATGCTGCACAATGACATGCATAAATCGAAGTAGTCACTTGTCATTGCAGTACATCATGGGATGATTATTACCCCTACTTCAGTCAATCGTTTGTGTGCTGGATTGAGTACTGGTATGTCAAGGTTTTATCAATTTCCGCGAAGGAAATTACATGTAAATGTAACGGTAACACATACATGTTATATACTGCAGTTAGGCGCAAAATGAACGACTGTGCTCAGTAGTAAGGAAATCCCAAACAAAATCTTACACACATGTAGTTTCGTGCAAACGCCACACTAACTAAAGTCTCAACGGAACTAATCTATATCGCTCTCGCTTACCTTGTTCTTACCGAGACGTGCGTCGTAAATCTGCGAAGATAGCGGATCCCTTTCACGCTGTCCCAAAGAGCAAAACTATCTCATAAAGCTGAGCGCACACCTAGTCAACTAAGGTTATGAAGCAAATTATTGTCCCATCCTTCTTGAGACGGAAACAAGACACAAGCGTTTACCAATGTCGATTATGATACAGAACAGGACGCCTGACTTATAATGACCATGTGGCGTAATGTACATGATTGTAATCGTTCCAAGATCAAGATGTAGACACACATAATCCGGACATGGTGGATCCGTCCACAAACCCAATGCAGCATGCTGCAGGAGAGCCGTACTGCTGATCTATATGTACACGTATGAAAAATTCATAATTCTGATTCATTCGATTCAGACTAGGGGCAAAGGCACGTGTAAATGTGAATTTCCATGATACAGTGCAGTGTACAGTACAGTAGTACTAGAAGTAGTAGATGTGTTTCAAAATAATTATGTGGACGAAGGGCACGTGTAGTGACTTTTGTTTACGTTTTTTGGTTGCCACCATGGCATTTTAGGGATGATTGACAGTTGCAACTGCTTGGCGCATGTTTGCAACTTTCCGAGGCGCGAAGCTAGCTGCTCCTCAACATTGTTTCTTGTAGTAGTCCGCTTGTTTTTGATTTCTTGGGTTGGTATTGTTTCTCTGTGGATATATTGCCCTTCACGACCGGAGTGTTCATTTTGGCTCGCACTCAGTGTGTTTCAAGCATGGGCTAAGCCGGAAATGTGTATTTAGCTGAGGGAGAGCTGCTATTTACAGTCTTGTCCAATGCAAATCCGATGCACCTTGAAGTGGGAAAGAACGGAATAGCCCCACCAGTTCGTTCAAAATGAGCTAGTATACATGTATATGTAGACCCAAATCAAAGCCAAAAGAGTCGTTCGCGGAGGTGGACAACAAGGCACTGAGCGTGTGGAAGCGATGCGTCCAGTGCTCTACTGTCCATTCATCGGAGACAGTCCAGCTGGCTTTTGAAAGTCCGATTTGGGCCGAATTGAGGATAAGTAAATACTTCAAACCTCTTAGGCCGCGGTCACACATGAAAAGCTTGCACCGCTTTTGCGGAGGCGAAAAGCAGAACTACCCCAGCCGCTTTGGCGGACCACACGATGCAGCGGTCACACATACATGTAGACTACTGTGCTCCTCAACGCTCCGCTTTGGCGGAGAGAATGCAAATGCAGCACGACCTATAAAATTTTAGATGTTCTTGTCCGAGTTGAAGCGCCTTCGCTTGTACAAGTGCTGACAGGCTGCTGAATGTCTCCTGTCAAGTACACTCGTGGATTTGGGGCGCATTCACTGCGGCCCAGTACAGGTGTATTTGTATTGTTATAACTAGTTTGGTTTACATCAATATCAAATTCAAATAGTTGTATAGCAGGGTGTCGTTCTTGTGTCGTTCTTGTCCGAGTTGAAGCGACCTTCGCTAGTACAAGTAGAGCTATCGTGGATCGCTGACAGGCTGCTGAATGTCTCCTGTCCTGTCAGTCCAGGTGTATTTGAATATTAGTTTAGTTTACATCAATATCAAATTCAAATAGTTTTATAGCAGGGTGTCGTTGCCTCCTCCATGATCCATCATCGACCCCAGCGACTGCGTGGATGCCTGCAGTTGCAGTGAGGGTGTGGCAGAGTACTCTACTACTCCCTGGTTGCAGTCCTAGTGTTGCATACTCTGGTGGACGCATTGCTTGGAGAGAGAAGGAGAGAGTTGGAGATCGTCCGCGATCGGGGCCAATGAGTTGGGAGACGGATCCCTCGCCAACTATCCACTCATAACGATGCAGTATCGTTTGCGACAGGGAGTCGTATAGACCCGGGAGGCGACACGAGGCCTTCCGGGCCGACTATGATTGACTCGCGGCACTTTCTCCCACTTTTCCCTCAGATATCCCCGGTGCGTGCCCTGAGTTATAAACCAACTACTCCGCGTACTTATGCCATGGGACTTTGGGAGTGCACTCTTTGGGGAACGGACTCGTGCAGGATCGATAGGATCGTGGGAAATCGTAGCTCGAAAAGAAGAAGAAGAATGAACTACTTTTCCAAGTAATTAGTTGCATTTGATGATCGTGATTGAGGCAGAGAGTGCTGCTGATCGCGATCCAGATCCGGGTCAAGAAACCTCAACTGACGTAGATCTACGTTCTCTTCGCGTGAACGCTCAGTCTGTATTGGCTTGGGCCACAGGTATGGTTTAAATTCTAATTTTCTATGTTATTATATTTTTCAATTTGTCTTGAAACTTTCAACCTTGCTACTTAGCGGCTTCTGATCTGGTGCGCGTACTGCATAAAAAGTTGCGAATAATCATGAATTGGAAGAAATACTTGTGGGTTGATAGAGTGCAGTACTTGTTCAATGGTTTCTACAGAGCGTTCCGAATCCCAGCCGCTAAAGACCCACAGAAGGCAAGAAGCTTGCGTTGCAAAGCTGCTGTCCCGCCTGACTGCGGAGAAAGAAGACTCGTTTATGGTTGTTCTACAGCCGCTGCTGACGTCCATCAACTCTGTCCTGCTCCCAGCTGCAGATAGGCCTGGATTTCAATGAGTCGTGTCCCAACTCCGGTGTGAACGATTTCCCGACGTCAAGACGAAGTGGGGTCAAGTCATGGGTGTTGCAAGGAAGCTGTCACAAGATGATCCGGTATTGAACGGTAGGTTTTGTAAAGCTGCTCTAACATTTGGATCCTATAAATTATAACATTAAATTATTATTTGTATTCACGAAGCCATGCCCAAGACGTGCGACATAGCGTGCGTTTGTGTGTATGTGTGTGCGTGCGTGTGTATATTGTGTGCGTGTGTGCGCGCTTGTGTATGTCGTAAAATCCCGCCAGAGCACCCCTACCTCCGGAACCATTCGAGTAGATCCATTTGGGGAGGGGCGGATGGGCGAGTCCTGCTTGCCGCATTCAGTACTACATGAAAAAGTACTCACCCTAAGAAAACTGTGCGTGCGTCTCGTACACCCAACAAAAGTCAAGAGCTGGGAGTCGTACAAACCCATCAAAACCCTAGGGTGTGTGCGATCTCTGGTCAAGAGGGTGGGAACTGTTGCGTACATTTCCAACCAGGTCGTAGACGCGTCTGCAGTACAGTACGACCTCACACTTCACATAATCATACGAGGATACAACTCTATTGATAGATAAGATAACGTGCTTGTAGATCTCTGCCATGCCAAAGTTGCATTCAGTAGAGGTAGTAGTCTCTGTCAAACGTGTTTGCCATTGGCTCACGGCACTTGTAGCAGCTGATCGGACGATGCAAATGGACTCCCAGTCCACATTAGCTGGTTCTTGATATGCCTGCGAAAATATACCATGGCACGCACTTTCCACTGTTGATACATAGGGCCGGACGTGTGTTGTCCTGAGCTTGCCACGATACTTTCCGATCTGTCCGTCTCCTCTCTTTGTTAAGTGGAAATTATTTGAAGAGCTGATGGCTGGTAACTTGCTAGTCAGCTGGTAGGAATACGTTTGCAAGTGTTGCTGCTGATTTGTACATTAAATTGCCGGAGTGCCGTGGCCTTGAGTAGTCTTCCCCAGCAATGAACTGAAGAATTGCATGCGTATTGAATTCTCTTGTTGCCGGTTCATCGGCCCCTCTCCATGACACCGGACTAGACTGAATTACTGGCGTCTCTTCATCGGCCTGCTTTTCGCCTCGAGCTTCACAAGTCTTGAAATCTGGACCCAACATAATAAAAGTGGGACTCAATTGCGCAGTTCAGACGATAAATTGATGCAATAAGGGGTCATCGCAAAAGTGATTAGTCATCCCTGAAAAAAACATCATTCATTTCGTACTCGGACCTCCTCTCCACCCTCCGAAATGATTGGACGACGAAAATCGCATGCATGTACATGTGTATGCATAGTGTCAGTCGACTGAGATTTTAGCTCCCCCCTCCCCCCCCCCCCCCCCCCCCCCTGGAACAATCTTCATTTCAGGGACAACCAAAAACTTGTGTGACCACTGACTTTCTTTCTCTGTTATCAAGCAGTATGCATTATTTGTAACAGTAATTACTTGTCTGTGTCATGTGGATGCATTGTCTTATTTCCTTTTTCAGGCTACAGCACAACGGGGAGAACGAAATGTACGTCGCAATCAAGCTATGTCGTTGCCATCTTCTATGTGCCATGCGTTACCTGATGTGCCAGCCTGCTATGTCGGATACCGCTAACCGTGCATCGACTAGGCGCCAGGCGCGAACTGATGGTGGTGGTGGTGGTGGTGGTGGTGAGAAGGAGAGCTCTGTGCCAGAATAACTTTGCAGTTTAGAGAGCGTGTCTGGGCAGGCGTGTATTTACCCCCATATTGCCAGGTGTGTATTTACCACCATATGAACCAACCATAAGTGCAGTTGCAGTGGAGTCTTCAACTTCATTCTCCCGAGTCAAGCTCCTTGTGAAGACATCTAAGAAGAAGATTGCCTGATGAGTCCAGCCGGGACGAAAGGTACGTCGCAATCAAGCTATGTTGTTGCTGTGTCATCTGCTATGCGCCATACGCTACCTGATGTACCAGCCTGCTATGTCGGACACCACTCACCCTGCATCGACTAGGCGCCAGACGCGAACTGATGATGGTGGTGGTGGCGGGAAGGAGAGCTCTGTGCCAGAATAACTTTTCAGTTTAGAGAGCGTGTGTAGGCAGGTGTGTATTTACCGCCGTATGAATCAACCACAGTACGATCAGCTGACGTTATAACTTATAAGGATGATCTCGTGCAGCGATATTATTGATATTTTTAAAGTCTTTTCTAAGGACTCTCCACTGCAGCGTTTTCTTTCCACTCGGTTCTCTTCTTTTCATCGCTCAGCTTGCACTTGCAATGCTTATACATACTGATCAATCCCGTTCAATTTTCTGTACATTTTTCTCAAAATCCATAGCGTGGACGAAGTAGTGATTTTCCGTACAAATATGGAAAATACGGAAGGTGGATAGCACTGTGTTGAGGCAGCTATTGTTGACTTTATTTGGAATTAATTCTGTCGTATTTGCACACATTCCTGAGTGCATTGTATTACTATTAGCATCCAATGTGTGTTATCTGTACGAGCTTCTAACCTTGTGAACATTCACCGAAGGTTCGGTTGGTGGCGCACAAGATCTGCCGGGATGGCTCTTGCGGGCTCTCAGCCCTGCGTTCACTGCATAAAACTTGGCAGAACAGTTCAAGTTTCAATTTAGGCCATTTCCTCACTCTGTGACTCCCAATATTTCACATGTGCAATGATTATAAGTATTGTAGATCACTGGGACAGCGCCACTTTGTTAGCCAATGTTAGTCCTGAAGAAACATTGACTTCATTGCCCTAAAGGTGAGAAGAAATTGGGACTATTTGTGAAGAAAAACTTTGGAAAATGTAATTTCGAATAAAAGTCATTTCGTTTATCTGGATAGGTCCAATATTTCACGAATGTGCAATATAAGTATTGTAGATCACTGGGACAGGACAACTTGGTCTGTCGAAGTTAGTCACGAGCAAAAAAAATTCTTCATTGCCCTAAAGGTGAGAACAAATTGGGACTATTGTGAAGGAAAACTTTGGAAAATGTAATTTCGAATATAAGTCATTTCGTTTATCTGGATAGGTCCAATATTTCACAAATGTGCAATATAAGTATTGTAGATCACTGGGACAGGGCAACTTGGTCGGTCGAAGTTAGTCACGAGGAAAAAAATTACTTCATTGCCCTAAAGGTGAGAAAATATTGAGGCAATTTGTAAAGAAAGGATTACCTCATCTTAGGTGGTCAAAGTGCCTCAGAGTTCGAGTGGCAGTGCAAAGCCAGTGAGTAAGCCAGTGAACAAGACCCTTTATTAGTGAACTCCTCAGCGATGGCCACAGATGGCTGTATTTCGGCAATGGAGATCGAAAGTCTGACCACAATTGTTCAGCGAAAGGACGAAGACGACGCTATGTACGGATTTCCCGGGCGCTATGACCTATGTACGGACTTGTCCCACACCGAGCAGGTCGTAATATTTTGAATCGTTGAGTCGATCATGGTTGTGCACAAGTGATGCGCGTGTCGCCTCCCGGGTCTATACGACTCCCTGGTTTGCGAGATCTCCAGAACGTACAGTACATAGGCAAAGAAGAACAATATGAAAACTGAATACCAAACGGCAACCAAACAACACCAGAACTCAGCGCAGAAGTAGCACACCAAACTCCAAAGCCATCACCACGCAGGTTCCGCCAAAGCGGATCCGCGATAGCGGAGGTTCCGCTCGCATATTTTTGGCGTAGCGAAATCCAAACTTTCCGCCAAAGCGTAACTTACGCCTCCGCCGTTGCCGAGGCAACGGCGGAAGCGTAAGCTACGCTTTGGCGGAACCGCCAAAAAAAGTGCATAATTATGTGACCGAGGCCTTAGTATCTGGGTTCGGGATCTGCTTCTCCATACATTTTGCCATTGCATGCCTGTACTATTTTTGTAAAACCTGCCTGGGTTTCTACTTGCCCTTGTTCTTGGACTTCTCTGGCCTTGGATGTGGCAAGGAATAATTGCATGGGTCACACAATGTAGGATGTGCTGTTGACTGAGTTTGTTTTTCACGATATCCACAACTACAGACTTTTACAGGTACATGTACATAACTGTACGTGATGTATATGCGGGAGACAGCAAACAGTTTGGGTGCCAGTTTGCAATGCTGGACCCGCGGAGACACCAAACAGGTACCGGTAGGGTGCCAGTTTGCAATGAATGGACTCTCTGTAGTCTATGAGCCTTCGCAGTTAGAACTGTACAAACTGCGCGTGCACATCAGAACCATGACTTGTACAGTGAACTGCGTTCAGATCAAATGCATGCACGGCAATGTATAGAAGTGCACATGATTTGTGACGTCTCAAGCTGACATGCAAAACCTACAAATTAAGTACAATGTCCCTCCTTGTCCAAACATCCCTACGTGACATCGACAGGCTATTGACAGCAGTGTAGCCCTACATTCACATGTAGCTGTGCAAGACACGACTGTGATGTGGACATGTCATGTCATGTCTACTGCAGTCCAGACTCTGCAGTGTTCATGGTGTTGCAGGCAGGGTCTAGACTGTTATGCCTCTGGCCTGGGAAAACAACATCATCCACGTTCCCTCTTCAGGCTTTTGCGCATCGCTAATCTCAATGCATGTACAGTGTACATTGAACGTGTACATGACTTTGCATGTACAGAAATCTGTGGACAGCTAATGACGTTTCGCTCTGACTTTGCATGTTCATGTACATGTAGGTCTGTGCGATGACTTTTTCACGGGGCCCGGGGTGAGCCAGTTCGGAGGGAATATTTGCAGCTTCGCACAGAGGGAGCAGTGATGGCCTCTAGAGAGAGATTTAGAAACTTTGCCATCCCGAAGCTGTGCGCTACCATTGGTGCGAGGGGGGTTGTTCTCTCGTCGATCCCTATTTCGTTAGGTGATTTCACAATTTTTTCGCAGCTCAGCGCTTGGAAATTGGAAAATCAGCAAACCCTGAAGTACTAGTAACCACCCGGTTTCATGCCCATGACTACATGACTACATGACTACATGACTACATGACTACATGACTACATTTTGCTAAACGTTCAAGAGAAGCACGAAGAGACACGAAGTCAGGTCCAGTAGAAGATGTAGAAATGAACGTAGAAAAACATGACATATTTTTTGAATACCGTCTTTTTGACTTATTGCTTTGTTGACGAGTCGGGTGCTGCATAATGACATGCATTCACCGAGGTAATCACTCGTACATACATGTACATGTACATGTAATTGCAATTTCGTGGACATGGAAGTCCGGTAGCACGCGTAGCGGTCCCAAGGCCCTGGCCGTAGAGTAGGCACCGGCGGATTATGCCGGCATAATTATTGGCATAATTGGATGGTTGAAAATTTGGAGCATAATTTGGCATCCTCTCGGAGGTAGGAGCATAACTACACGATTATACCACAGTTCTAGTATGTAGGCTATACAATTGTGTACAATGCACCTGATCAGTGCTGGTGGTCTGTTTGTTTGTTTAGCTTTCTTTTACTTCACCAGAAGCACAGGCAAAATCTGCCTTCTCACTGGGCGTATTGCCACAGTTCTCGCAAAATGATGAAGGTGGTGATATAAGAAAAGGAGGAAGAGGAAAATACAATCATGAACAAGGCACAAAGAGAAGACGGAAACAAATCAATGAGGGAGTACTACAAGTAACGAATTGTAATTTGATGAATTTTTCATGAAAATAATGCAACGGATGGAAAGGTTCCAGGGTGAGGGAATGTTGACAGTTATGCGTTTTAGAGATCTTAGGAGAGGGTAAGAGAGTTTAAGATATCGTTTGTAATTGCTTTCTTAAATGCAGAAGGAATTGTGATGGAGCGGACATCAGGCGGCAGGCAGTTCCAGTACACACTACCAATGAACTGAACAGTGGATCGACCGGAAGGACTCGGCAAAAACGGGACACGAAGCAGACGTGAAGCCTGACGCTGCGTGGCACGACCATTGACTAAATCAAAGAAAGTGCTGAAAAGACAACTGATCATTTCAGCACCAAGACATCTGTGAACAAAAAATATATCTGAGTAAGAGTAAGAAGAAAGTCGACAGACTGCATGGCCAAGGGTTCGGAGGTCATGCAGATAGTGTTTTCAATGAAAAGCAGGGTAGAAATCATGGCAATGCATTATTGTATGCTCGAACTCGTCTTCTTCAAAGTTCTTTCTCACACTGACACAGTACATGTAGCAGAAGATGCGAGTGAATCAGCCTTCATCAGGTATCCCGGCTGGGGCGGACGAGATACATGTACGTGTACATGTACATGTAGTGGCGGGTAGTCCGCAAAACTCCATGTACATGTACATGTACATGTAGAGGGGACGGCTCGATACCGGGACGCTTTGACAGCCAATTTTGTATAGACCCAAACCGATCATCAGCGTTGATTTTTCACTCGAAATATGTTTGTGGAAGGAAACTGGCATGTTGAAGTTTGCTCTGGGGCCAGAGTCAATCGAACTGAGCCACTCCTTTGTGTTGACCCATTGCCTCCAAGTTGCCCTTTCGCTTCAAAAAAGTTCAAATCAGAGGTGGCTCCAAACCGGACACGTTTTAGAGTGCACGTCAAATTCACTCTGGGTCTGAAATTAGGTAATTGCTATCGCTCCACGACGGCCAGTACAGAGTAACAATAAGCCTTGTGTGTGCTTCCATTAGTTTTGATTGGTATGCGGTGCTTTATTGGCGAGAGGCGAGCCGCTGTTTACCTGCGACAAGAAGTTGATTTTTCGAAAGTCGTAAAAACTCAAGTCGCAGTGCGAAGCAACACGTCAAAAACTCACCTGCTTGATATGGCGCTTCTGGTCATCGTAGAGCCATGAAATTTTGGCTCGGTGTATAACACATCGTAGTCTCACTATGACATATGTTTTCTAATCAAAATACCAAGAGAGAAAGTTAATATTGAGTCCGTTCCGGTTTGCAACCGGTGTCCTATTTGAAACCGTCCCCTCTACATTACATTAATACATTATGCATGTTACGAATAAGGGTTTCCACAAAATTCAAGAAAAAAATCTCAAAATTCAAATTCAAAATTTTAAAACAAATTAGGCAAATTTCAATGATAGTGTAGTGACTTCGTACATGCATTTTTGTATACATAAATCATTTTTCGTAAAAATGGCCCCTGTATATATTTTCACGTGAAAGAAATAAACTTTCTCTTTGGCCCCAACTTCGTTGTGGTCTGGTTGGCCATTGTAGCCGTCATGGTTGACGTAAAACACCATAATTGGTGACCCCTGACACTGCGCCGAGTCGGAGTTGCTGTATGGATGGCATGGAGCAGGCCATCGCGCCTTCGACCTCCGCGGCCCAGATTGAGCAGGCGCCCAAGCCCACAACCTCACCAGCCCACCATCCGCCGATCCACCGATCCGCCGATCAACCGCCACGATCTCCTAGCCCGCAGCCGCCTCTGACAAGATCAAGATCCCTCCTCCTCTGTCACGCGTACGTTTCCCTTGTTCTTTTCTCTACTTTCTTTCTCTGGACTGCCTCTGACACGTTCTTCCACCTCTGTCACTCATGTTTCCTCTTTCCCTTTCCTGCATTTTCTACCTTGTTTCGGACCTTGTGTCCACGTGTCATACAACGGTATTCCACATGCAGCGCATATTTTTTCTCTTTGTACAGTCTTTCTCTTTGTACAGTGTATTTTTCTTTCCCGTCTCTCCGCTTTGTACGCTTCGCTCACTCTTTCCTTTCCTTTCCAAGATTTTTTTTCCGTTTGGCGTTCTTCAGCAACTGCTCTCGGCTTCATCTCTGGTGGGGTGTAATGTAGTGACTTCGTACATGCATTTTTGTATACATAAATCATTTTTCGTAAAAATGGCCCCTGTATATATTTTCACGTGAAAGAAATACATGTAAACTTTCTCTTTGGCCCCAACTTCGTTGTGATCTGGTTGGCCATTGTAGCCGTCATGGTTGACGTAAAACACCATAAATAGAATTCAAAAAAATGGCAAAATTTAAAAAAATTCAGCCAATCACTCTGGTTGCGCCGAATCTTCTGGATATCACCATGGCAACACCATGGTAACGCAAAATGGTGGCCGAAGAAAAATGGTTGTGGTCTATCTTCTGTCAATCTGCTTTCCAGTTCCGGTGATTATTATTATTATTTTTTTGATCCAAGGTTTCTCCACACAGGTCGATCGGACGATGGCATCCAACAGCTTACTGGAAACCCAAAACCAACCATGCAAGTGGGTAATGCATGGCAAAATTCAACAAAAGGGACTCAAAAATTTTAAAAAAATCAAAAAATCGCCAAAATTCAGAAAATATTCAGAATTTTTTGTGGAAACCACTAGTTACGAAGTCATGACCAGTCTGGATTTTAGCAGCCATGATATGACTGCAGGCTACGGATATTGCTCTAAATTGATGTATAGATGATGTTCGGTCATGATGGAAGGAGACGTGGAGCTAGGGAGAGATGAGCTGATTATTCGCAGGGTGAGGCCCAGGGTGACATCGGATGGACGAGTATGATGATTACGAAGACAGTTGAACATGATAATTTTCAAAGGTAACTCAAACTAATTTAGCAATGAAATAATATTTTTTACTGAAGTACAAAAGAAATCAAGTAATGAATAGAAAAAGTATTGTTTTCTCTTTACCATGTTGACCTCTTACATGCATGGACACCTTGCCCTTGGTATGGGGATACTCATGTACATGTATTTTCTTGTACTTATGGCCACTTGTAACTTGCAAGTACGAAAAAAGGCACAATTTCCCGAACTTTGAGGCTCGATAAGGGACCATCGCAAAAGTTCGCAGAAGCCCCCGAAACGAAGACCGTGAGTTTCGGGCCTGACCCCCCTCCCTCCCCCCTCAAACGAAACGACATTCACAATATGGGCTTCATTATTTCACTTGGATGCTGCACACATAATAATTATTCAAAAAAGTATTGACGACATGTAGGAGCTGATATAGTCTATAGATTACTAGTACTAGCACTAGTAGCAGGGGTTCATAGGCCGATGATATGATAGGGTTTATGAACCCCTGCTACTAGTGCTAGTACTAGTGCTAGCAAGAGTCCATAAACCACGCGTTTTATGGCCTCTTGGTACTAGACTACACACAGTGTACAGGCAGCCAGCTACGCGACACGCGCATGACTACGCGTCCTGACAAGCGATCTACGCCGGCTGTGATGGCATGCTAATCTATAGACTATATCAGCTCCTACATGTCGTCAATACTTTTTTGAATTGAAGCCCGGTTTGCGATTTTCGACACGACTCCCTCCCCCCCAAACGTATGCTCTTCGTTTCAGGGGCTTCTGTGAACTTTTGCGATGGTCCCTAAGTACAACAAGGTGAATATACATGTATATCCCCGGGTGCCAAAGCATAATAATTATGAGGATTTTACAAGCATAATGCGAGAATCCATGAAAGCATAATTCCTTGATTTCGCGAGCATAATCCGCCGGTGCCTACCGTACAGCCGTGTTTCTGCGCTGCAGCGCGCAGGTCGCATCGGTTCAACATGTGCACTGCATGCAACGATCTGTTCGCACTGAGGAGTGAGGTCTCCGGCCGCGGTAATTCAAACTGGATTTCCATGTCCACGATACTAGTAGTACATCAGGGGATGATTACTTCCCTCGCTTCATTCAATCGTTTCTGGGGTTGACTGAGCACTGGTATGTCAATTTTTAGCAATTTCCGCGAAGGGAAATGAATGTAAATATAACTTTAGCACATACATGTACATGTATTATACTGCAGCTACGCGTAAAATGAACGACGGTACTCAGTAGTGAAGAAAACACAAACAAAATTTAACATGGTTTCGTGCAAACGCCACACTAACTAAAGTCTCAACGGAACTAATCTATATCGCCCCCGCTTACCTCGTTCTTAGCTGGGATTGCGTCGCAAATCTTTCAAGACAGCGGATCCCTGTCACGGTCACCCACACAGCAGTCTCAAGAAGGAAGGGACACTCTTTTTCTTCATGAACTCAGTTGATTAGGAGGTGTGAGCATTCTGGCGAGAGGAAATTTTTCTAGCGAGAATGCTCTTAGCACCACCTGATCAACTGAGTTCATGAAGAAAAATAGTGTCCCTTCCTTCTTGAGACGCAAACAGCACGTAGGCGTTCACCAGCACTGAGCTTATACGTACTCAACTGAGTTCATGAAGCAACGAAGTGTCCCTTCTTTCTTGAGACGCAAACAGTACACGAGCGTTTACCAATGTCGATTATGATACAGAACAGGACGCCTGACTAATAATGACAATGTGGCGTAATGCACATGATTGTAATCGTTCCGAGATCGAGATGTAGACACATAACTGCTGGACATGGTGGATCCGTCCACAATGCCAATGCAGCATGCTGCAGGAGAGCCGTACTGCTGATCTATATGTACACGTATGAAAAATCTATAATTCTGATTGATTCGATTCAGACTACGGGCAAAGGCACGTCTGAATGTGAATTTCCTTCATACAGAGCAGTGTACAGTAGCAGTCGTGTTCTTATTTGGACAACGGGAAAGTGTCGTGGGTTGGGTTTGCGGTTGCCACCATGGCATGTCAGGGAGGATTTACAGTTGCAATTGCTTGGCATATGTACAACGTATGCAGCTTTCTGAGGCTCGAGGGTAGCTTCTCTGCAACATCGTTGTTATTTCTTGGTTTGGAGGTGTATCCTTGTGGATATCTTGCCCTTCACGAGCGGATTGTTCATTTGGCTCGAACTCAGTTTGTTTCAGGCATGGTTAGCCGGAAAATATGTATTTAGCTGAGGGGAAGCTGCTTTTTGACAGTCTTGTCCAATGCAAATCCGATGCACCTTGAAGTGGGAAAGAACGGAATAGCCCCACCAGTTCGTTCAAAATGAGCAAGTATACATGTATATGTAGACCCAAATCAAAGCCAAAAGAGTCGTTCGCGGAGGTGGACAACAAGGCACTGAGCGTGTGGAAGCGATGCGTCCAGTACTCTACAGTACATTCGTCGGAAACAGTCCAGCTGGCTTTTGAAAGTCCGATTTGGGCCGAATTGAGGATAAGTAAACACTTCAAACCTCTTAGTATCTGGGTTCGGGATCTGCTTCTCCATACATTTTGCCATTGCATACCTTAACTATTTTTGTAAAACCTGTCTGGGTTTCTACTTGTCCTTGTTCTTGGACTTCTTCGGCCTTGGATGTGGCAAGGAATAATTGCATGGGTCACACAATGTAGGATGTGTTGTTGACTGAGTTTGTTTTTCACGATATCCACAACTACAGACTTTTACAGGTACATGTACATAATAAAACAATTATACACAAGAGAGAGATTGGAAGCTTTGTTACAACTCTGAGTTTCACGTGTTACTACGATCATCAGGCAACACATACTCATGTATATGCGAGAGACACCAAACAGTTTGGCCTGAACTTGCTATTACTTTAAATCATTAATATGACACACGACGAAATTCGGGACATGACAGGTGGCTTCCTGACTAATAATGTCTCTGTTGTGCGCATCTCGACTAGGCTCCGGCGGATAGGCCTTGACAGATTATGCTAGCATAATTTTTCGCATAATTCCTACCAAAATCAAATAATCACATAATTCGAGGCAAATTGCATACGAATCGCATAAAATTGGAATAATCCGCCTGTTCGCATCAAATTCCATACAGTTGTACATGTTCTACAAGTACAAGTAGATGCACCAGGAAGGCGAAGGTTTACGACTCCCTTGATAACATGTCCAGTCTCCTACAATCAGTGACGGTCCCAGCTACATGTAGGTCGGACGGTGCGTTGACCCTGTTGAACTTTTGCTACTACAGTGCAACGCCCTCTACAAAAAAATCACCTGTTATTTTGCACAAAACCATCATATACATGTACATAAGCAGCACATGTGAGCATGATGCGGCATATTATGATAACTTTTAGCATAAAAATAGCATAATTCTGCAATTTTTTCAGCAATGCGAAAAGCATAATTTCACGAAAATATTAGCATAATCTGTCAAGGCCTACCGGCGGATAATGCTCGCGAAATCATGTAATTGTGCTTGCATGGATTCTCACATTACATGTACATGTACATGTATGCTCGCAAAATCATCGTATTATGCTTTGGCACGCGGGGATACATATTCACTTTGTTGTACTTATGGAGCCTCAATAATCACTCACTCTAATGGCCGGTGTTTCCACCGAGTCTTGAGATGTTGTAATAAATATAATATATAAAGTTCGGAAAATCGGGCGGTTTTCGTACTTACTAGTGGCCATAAGTACAACAAAATACATGAGTATCCCCTTACTAAGGTGTCCATGCATGCTAGAGATCAACATGGAAAAGAGACAACATTACTTCTTCTATTCTGAGTATTCATTATAGGCCATTCACACGACGTGATAAAAACTTGCACGTGTGTGACCAAAAGAACACTGGCAAACCGTGATCCAGTTCACACGGTGCTGGGCAAACTTTGCAACCGTCAATGTATCCATAGTGACCACCTGAAAATCCCGTGAAATTGTTCAAGCACTGCATTTGCAGTACGCACTTTCAGCAACCGACACTTTTGCAGGCGTGCAAAGATAATAGCGAGCAAAAGGGCCTCGGCCAAGATTTTTTTGTTTTTTTTGTTTATTGGGAACAAAGCCCTACAAAGAGACATGTGGAGACAAACACAAGACAAGACACAGGGGATGTAGGGACGACGTGCCGATGTACAGTGAGCAACTCGACCGACCAGGGGTCTCTAGGCGTTAGCGTTGCAACCTGGCATCGAAAAAAAAGGGGAGGGTGCATGGTCAGGTAGAGTAAATGTCCTTGGAAACGGTACGATAACACTTTTGTGGTGAGTTTTCACGTCGTGTGAATTGCCTAGAAATTGACTTCTTTTGTAAAACGATTTTTTCTTTGCCAACTTAGTTTGAGTTACCTTTGAAAATTATCACGTTCAACTGTCTTATCCAATCGATGTCCACCTCACCCTGCAAATAATTAGCTCATCTCTCCCGTAGCTCCACCTCTCCTTCAATCATGATCGAACATGAGCTATACATGTACCTAAATTTTTCTAAGTTATTAGAGCAATATCCATAGCCTGCACAGTCATGGCTGCTAAATTCTAGAGGTCATGACTTCGTATCATGCAGAAAACAGCATTATGTACATGTACATGTACGCGGAGTTTTGCGGACTACCAATCACTATCTCGTCCGCCCCGCGATACCTGATAAAGGCTGATTCATTCGCATCTTCTGCTACATGTACTGTGTCAGTGTGAGAAAGAACTTTGAAAAAGACGAGTTCGAGCATACAGTAATGTATTGCCATGATTTCTACCCTGCTTTTCATCGAAAACACTATCCGCATGACCTCCAAACCCTTTCAAATGCAGACCACCAGATCTGATCAGGTGCATTGTACACAATTGTGTAGCCTACATACTAGAACTGTAGTATAATCATCTACATGTATATGTAGACTGCAGTTATGCTCCTACCTCCCAAGACGATGCCGAATTATGCTCCAAATTTTCAACCGCCAAATTATGCCAATAATTATACCGGCATAATCCGCCGGAGCCTCCCACTCAGGACGCATCTGCTATCATCCTATTTTACTATGGAAACCTGGTCGATAGGCTGTGGCCTTTCGGGTATAAATACAAACAAAGACTAATGATAGGGAGGAAGGTGTGCTACGAGTCAGTCCTAGGCGGGAAGATGTTACATGACTTTTATTTGTGCGTGTATGCTACATGACTTTTATTCCCGTAGCTATGCAGAAGGCGTTACTTGTTCTTGTTGTTGTTGATTTTTATTTTGCTTCGCAAGGTCACTTCAGTAACGTCTGGCGCTAGCCAGGGTCCACACAGCTTTAATTTGGTGTTTGTTTGTTTGTGTGTTTGTGTCACGCCTGGCGCTATCCCGTTTCTGTCCCGTACCGTACCGTACCATCAAACACAGCTGGCCACATAAAGCTGGCCGCAATATGCAAGTAGGGCTTTCAAACGCAAGATCATAACGTGAAGCAACTTGGAAGAATGAGTATGAATGCGAAGTGTATGGGGGAATGCATGTGGGGCGATAGTGCGGGTTCGAATCCCAGGTAATGCCTGACAAAAAATAGGGGAATTGAAAAATGTATAACATCCCTTTCCTTTTTTTGCCGTCATCAAGGCAGTAGACGGTGTCGTATTACCCTCAAACGTACCTATCCCGTACCTGCCCCGTACCTGTCCCGTACCTATCCCGTACCTATCCCGTACCGTACCGTACATTACAAAGACGGCTGGCCACAATGCATATTCAAATAGGGCTTTCAAATACAAGATCATAACGTGAAGCAACTTGGAAGAATTTGTATGTATGCGCAGTGTATCGGGGGGGGGGGGGGGGTGCATGCAGGGCGATAGTGCGAGTTCGAATCCAAGGTTATGTCTAAAAAATTACAAAAAGTAGAAACTTATAAGAATTTATAACATCCCTATGCTTTTTTTTGTCTAGGTTATCAAGGCAAAAAAAGCATAGGGTAGGGCCCTGAGCTTCCAAGCTCTCTCGTTTGTACGTGTATGTTTTCAGACTTGGAGCTCCTGTACATGTACAGTCATGTACATAGTCATTGTACATGCATGCAGCACGGGTACTCTGATGGCATGAATAACGCTGGCACACTGGACACAAAGTACTTAAGGTGGCTCACACCCTCTGCGCGCGCATCGTTTGAAAAATGTAGATTATCAGGAAATTTTTCGGTAGCGATGATTTTTGTGCGAGCAATCGTTGTAGGAAACGTCTTCTCGCTTTTCTGCAATTCTGGCGACCTAGCTTGAACCTGCTGCTAGTGTCCCTCTTCACTCGTTCTTTCTATGAAAGGGGAAGGCAGCACTCGCAGAAGATTTTCCAAGAATGCAATGTCGACTGGTGCTCGTACTATAAGAAGGGAGAAATCAAAGTCCGCTCTTGAATTACGCCTGAGTCTTAGAAAATTATTTCAGAATACGCTTGTGTAGATTTCCTGCCAGTGCCACTGACATCTCGCGACCTTCAAATATAACTTGCTCGATCATCTCCCGCACTGACTGGTAAATTTGTCAGGTAGCTGTGGATGGATCGATTCAGGGAGATCGAAGGTAAATACAACGAAGCACTTCAAACACGTTTCAAGACGCACTTCAAATTTTGTAATTGTGTCTTGAAAATTGTTTACAACAATTTGCACTTCAATACGCTGTTGAATTGTATCCTCTGCTTGGGACTGGAGTCTCGACTGTTTTATTGCTGCATGGCTTTCCTCAACACCGTTCACTGTACATGTATCGCGGAACGCAGATTGGATGGCATTGGAGGTGAATTTGATAATTTGTGACTGTGTCATCAACCAAGTCAGGACATCAAAATGGGACGCTCCGAAAATCACAAACGCTGCGAAATAGGTATGAAATGGTCTTACACACTGGTGGGTATTCCACATTCATTGTGTCATATCTTTAGACTGTCCGAAAGTTTGTCGTGCCGTGCAACTTTCACAGACTAATCCGATAATTGGCATGTGGCCCTATCGGCACACACTCATGCGTATGCCGCTGAGTCTATCTATATGTGCACGCACATGTGTGTATACTTACACAATTTTATTACGTATGCAAAATCAGGCAATCTACATGTACGTGTGCACTCACTCCTATGACATAGAACAGCAGTGCAGGCACGAATGTGTGTTACCCGGGTGTGTACATGCATGCGCGCTCGCGCGGGCGTTTTGTGTGCGCGCCTGGCATGGCATAACGCCGTTCAATATGACTAGTGTTGAACCGTGGTAATTTGCCCCACCCCTTCTTTTTTCTATTGGCGTTGGATATGCAACTAATGACATAAACTTGGTTGTTGAAAACGAGTGCCATGCACCACTATGGATTGACAATAATAGAATACAAGTAGCACTGTAACAGCACTGGTAATACTAATGTTGCAACCATGGCAGTTGTGATTAGCTTTCCAAGTCAAACCTGCTGCAGAAATTATTGCACTCTGACCAGCTGGAGTGGCCCAGGACTGCAGGTTGTGGAGAACAGGAGTGATGCTTGTATATACGCTTGTGTTTACATGATGGACTTCGAAGTAACGTTAGGTGTATTACTTGTATGTTCTTCTGCCTGTGCACGTGTACATGTGCTGGTCAGTGTGGAACCGCCATCCATATCAGATCATACAGCTCAGCTACTATCAGTCTCAACAGCTTATATCTGGCAAATAGGGTTTTAGTGACTCGATTTTGCTTACTGTGTTCAACAGAGTGGCATTGCACACAGCTACTTTATGTAATAGTAGCATCTTGGAAATTTTATATTTTTGATAGTTAGCTTCAGTAGAAACTTCTCCAGTGTGGCTCTTAGCTTCATTACCACGGAGACTAAGCATTCAAGTAATGCACGAAGAACAGTGGCTAGATGCGAAGTGAAAAGCCATTGGACCGTACCCAGTATAGCAGTATTGCTTGCTATGTTGGCAGCAAACACTGTATAATAATAATTGCATTACCAGTAGAAAGTGCCCAATGTGCATTGCTTCAGCACTGTGTTTTGGACAAAGCAGTCAAAAAATTCCACATCAGTATTGGCTTCATGTTGGAGAAAGTTGTGAAAAACACTAGAGCATACATGTACACTCAATACACATGCTCAGCTACATGTATGGCATTTAGTATGTGGGCGACTTCAAAGTTCTATTTCGGTAGTTAGCTTCGGTGGAAACTGCTAAAACTTGATCCAAAGCTCTACTACTATGTTCTGAAGATGTTGCAATCAAGTAATGTAAGACACGTATCTGCCACATTGGAGCTAGTTGTGAAAACCTTTAGACCATACACACAATGCACATGCTCAGCTATGGCATTTAGTATGTGGGCGACTTCAAAGTTCTATTTCGGTAGTTAGCTTAGGTGGAAACTGCTAAAACTTGATCCAAAGCTCTACTACTATGTTCTGAAGATGTTGCAATCAATTATTGCAAGATACGTATCTGTCATATGGTGGAGTCAGGGGTTCTAAGGCGTTGGACAATGTCCCAGTGCAATGTGCTGATTCTTGAAAATATGGCATCACTTGACACTTCAAAGTTTTATTTCAAGAGTTACCTTCGGTAGAACCTGCTCAGACTTGCTACACAGTACCATTATTAGGTTATGATAGCATAACCATCGAATACAGGGCAGGTCAAGTGTCAAATACTTGTGGGCGGGGCTAATATGTGGGACGTGTGCGCTGAAATGGGATGATTCTGAAAAGAGAAAAAGGTCACCTTCTAGCAGAATTCTACCCACTTCTACAGCTTATGCTGATATTTAGCAAGTATACTACTGTCCTGATGTCGGACATCAAGAAAAATGGGGTAACTACGAGTGCTACGGCCAAAAAAGTGGTTTTCCGGTGTTTTTTTTGGCCTAAATTGGCAATTGTGAGTATGCTATGTTTGGCCCCTCCCCCGAGTGAAACCGGCCGGTAGAACTTGATAAAATGTTGTCTCCGCACACTAGATATCATACGGAACAAAGTACAATCGTTTGTAGCCACGTTTCAAACAAAAGGAATTGGACCCAAGGGGTAGGAGCCACCTTAATTTAAACACTCACACGCACCCGCACACATACAGTACATGTAAATAAGAAAATGTCAATGTAAGGTTTTCAACCGATTTGCGCCCTCGAATCGCTCCTCCTCCTCCGTCTCGGCAGCATACAGCCTTCGTTTGAAAGTCAAGAGGCGGGCGTAGATCTACGGACAACGCTTGATGTGGAGCACGCCTCGTTTGTGCCGCCAGTGTTCTCTACATCCGGTGGTATGACTCAAGCAAGTGCGCATCAGCTCTACAGAAAAGGGATTGTTGCATTGCTAGCGGAGAAGACCAGTGAGCCCTAAACTCTTTCACCATGGCATTCATCCCGTGTTGTCTCGGCGCAGTCGTGTTACGGGTAATACTGGCAAGTGGGTGAGTGTGCGTGGTAGCCGGACCATGTTTTCTGCCCCTGCCCCTAGCATATCGCCTACAGCCATAGTCGCTGCCTAGAGATCCATCGTAGCTGACTTAATAATATAATAATATTAGAGAGGTTACGATGCACGTCATTTCCGACGTGACTCGCAATTTCACGTCTAATTCGTCTAATTCGTTGTTTTTCGATGCCCGAGCCAAACAACGCGAGCATCCCGGTTTTCATTAATTTTTGTTTCCCCGTGTTGTGTTTTGAAGTTTTCTGAGCAGCTTTGTATCGTATGGCACAAGACATGTCTAACAGACTGTGATACACAGACCGTGCAGAGTTGTAGATCTCTGTAACAGATTCACTGTTACTACTAACACTAGGAATAGGATACACTTATCACCTGCTATTATCACGCTGCTGCTGTTAGGTGTTATGTCCATCATTGCTTGTTCATGTATATAAGAATGCATTATGGCAAGGATCATTGCTTATTCCAAGAATGACTACTGAAGTTAGTTGGACTGTTACACTGGTAGCAAGAGGATGGTTTTTCTTTTCGTCATGTTCGGGCTATGCGCAGTGGCCGCATTAGTCGCCTACGGTATATTCGAGATTCAGAAGCGTCTGAATCACCTTATCGCACTCGGTCAGTGCGATGGATCAGATCAAACGCCAAGACGTGCTCAAGCTCCCAGCGGAGAGAGGCCACGCATGCGCCATGTTAAGTCCCCGCCTGTGTTTCGTGGAGATACAAGAGAGTTCAAGGAGTGGGCCTTCGCCATCGAACTCGCCATGAAGTCCCTGCAGCTGGACAACGCGGAGGAGCGCTTGAGCTACGCGGCGAGTTTTCTGGAGGGCAACGCTCGTCTTTGGTTTATCGCCTCTCAGGAGGCAAACACGCTGTTTTCCGACTGGCCAGACCTGAAGAGCAAGCTGGGAGAAGTGTACGGCCCGGTTTATGACAGGGAACATGCGCGCATCGACTTATTCGCTCTTCACCAAGATGAGACTCTTGACGAATACATCAACAAATTTTCGTGGCTTAGCTTACAAGTTTCCGAGCTTGATGACCACTCCAGAGCTATCTTTTTCACGCGTGGGCTGGCTCAGGGCCTAAGCGGTGAGGTACTTAGGGAGCATCCGCAACATTTGGCCCAAGCCATACGAGCTGCGGTCTCAGCAGACCAGTCGATGCGGCTAGCCCAAGCAAGCTACGCCAAGGCAGTGCGCGCACCAGGGCATCAGAGGCGCCAGCCTGGACCCTGGTCAAGCCAACCAACACCATCCGGTGGGAGAGAAACCAGGGAGCCAGAGGGTCGTTCAAGGCTGTGTTTCACCTGCAGGAAACCCGGCCATATTGCCAGATTCTGTCCAGAAGGAGGGAGGAACGCCACAAGCAAGCCTTCTTTAAACGATGGACGCCAGTAAGGAAGGGAGTGCGACTACTGGCGAACACGAGAGCACCCAGGAATAGGCCACGAATCAAAGTTCAGAACAAATTCAGCCCCTTAGCAAATGAGGATCCACGCCTCGAGGAGACCGAAATTCAAGCCTCGCCTGTCAAGCATTCGTCACCTGATACTGTTGGCCGGCCTAATGAAGTAACCGCCAGCACAGGGAGCATTTCCGCCGACAACGAACACGACCTAATGCGCGTCCAGGGCAAGATAAATGGACGTCGCGTTACCATGCTACTGGTTTCTGGGTCAACCCACGACTTCATTTCAACTGACCTTGTCAAGAAGCACAACATCTCCACAACAACCGGTAGCGACGTCCTGAACGTCACACTTGCTGATGGATCGGTCCGCTCACAGCCTATTACGAAAACGGACAGCTTGAAGACCGTAGTCGGCGACTTTAGCGAGCACCAACAGTTCCTAGTATTCCCTATGACGCGGTATGACGTGATCCTCGGCAAACCATGGCTGACCCGGACGAACCCACAGATCAATTTTCGTACCAATGAAAATCAAGCTGGAGGGTGGATCCATCATCTGTCAACCGAGTGAAAGTGATGGCACGGACAAATCCAACCCACCGATCGAGACGTTCCTCATCTCAGAGAAGCAGGCTAGGCATGCAATGAGAGGTGGCGCAGAAGGAATCCTAGCGTATGTGACAGCAGATCCGGACGAGCCACAGACGGTGGATAGTCCGGGTAGGGAGGATCAGAAGGATTTCAAGGACCTGCTGAAGGAGTTTGGGGACGTCTTTCCCGATGAGCTTCAAAACAAGCTGCCACCCAGAAGAGGCGCAGATCACGAGATAAAAACGGAAGAAGGAGCTAAACCGCCATCTCGTGCAGCATATCGTTTACCAAAACCAGAGATGGATGAGCTTCAAGCTCAGCTCACCGAGCTGCTCCGTAGAGGATTCATCCAGCCCAGCAAATCCCCATACGGAGCCCCTGTGTTCTTCGTAAAGAAGGCGGATGGAACACTTCGAATGGTATGCGACTGGCGTGAGCTAAACCGCATAACCATTAAGAACAAGGCATGCCTACCGAATATTGACGACCTCTTTGATACCGTCCAAGGCAGTGCGTATTTCACCAAGCTAGATCTGAGGTCCGGTTACAATCAGATTCGAATAGAAGAAACAGATATTCCGAAGACAGCAATAAATACCCCATTCGGTCACTTTCAGTTCACAGTGATGGGTTTCGGCCTAACAAATGCCCCGGCAACATTCCAAACCTTGATGAACAGTGTCCTCCAGCCATACCTGCGTAAATTCGTTGTGGTGTTTCTAGACGATATCCTCATATTCAGCAAATCATGGGAGGAGCACCTCGATCATGCCAGAACCATCTTAAACGCCCTCAGGAGGAATGAGCTATATTGCAAACCGTCTAAATGTGAATTCGGCCGGACAGACGTTCTGTTTCTTGGGCACCGGATAGACGGCCAATGCATTTCCCCAGATCCAGAGAAGATCAAGGCCGTGCATAACTGGCCTTTCCCGACGACGGTCACGCACGTAAGACAGTTTCTGGGATTCGCTAATTACTTTCGAAGGTTCATTAACCATTTCTCGGCCATCTCCAAACCCCTGGAGGAACTGACAGGGAAACATGTGCGCTTCGAGTGGAATCAGACTCGACAGGAGGCATTTGAGCGATTGAAGTCTGCTCTGCTGGATGCACCAGTGTTGCGACTAGCAAACGTCAGTCAGGATTTCCGCGTTGAGACTGACCCAAGTGACTTTGCTGTGGCAGGAGTCTTAACGCAGCAAGCAGAGGACCAGTCCTGGCATCCTGTGGCTTACGTGAGCCGAAAGCTGTCTTCTGCCGAACGGAATTACACGGCCGCCGAGCGAGAAACTTTGGCTGTAGTGTACGCCCTGCAGTGCTGGCGAGTCTACCTATTTCGCCACTTTCAACTCTACACCGACAACATGGAAGTTGTCTACCTCAGGACCAAACCAAACTTAACCAAGAGAGAGGCTCGATGGATTGAATTCCTGGCCGACTATGACTACACGGTACATCACAAGCCAGGGAAGTGTAACATAGCAGACCCGTTGTCACGTCGACCAGACTTGGAACTGAATGGAATCGAGTTCTCTCTGGATGTGAATCAAGGAATTGCGAATCAGATCTCAGCAGGGTATGATAGTGACCCAGAGCTTTCGCCAGTAATCAAGCGCTTGATGGCTTGCAGCGAAGACGCCATGCATGAGCGATACGTCTGGAACAGTGTGGACCGGCGGCTGTACCTAGTAACATCGGGCGATGCTCGCCTCTGCATTCCTCGCGGTCCGGTACGGCTGCAACTGCTCAAACAGAATCATGATTGCCTGACGGCCGGCCATCCGGGGAGAGACAGGACCTACCTGAAGCTGAGCAGATACTTCTATTGGCCAGGCATGAGAAGTACTGTGAAGGACTTCGTTAAATCTTGCGACCGGTGCCAACGCGTAAAGGGTAGCCAGACCAAGGCAGGACTGTTGCAGTCCCTTCCAGTCCCCGAACAGCCCTGGACAGACATCAGCATGGATTTCATCATGGCACTGCCGCTGACCTGCCGAGGACATAGCGCCATTCTAACCTTTGTGGACCGTCTGACGAAGTATGTGCACCTGATCCCGACGACTGTTCATGTTGACTCTAAGGAGGCAGCCCGATTGTACGTGGATCATGTGTTTGCTGCCCATGGCTTGAGCAAAACGATAGTTTGTGATCGAGATCCGCGATTCACGTCGGCGTTCTTCAAGGAGGTTTTCAGTATTCTTGGCGTGGAGCTAAAAATGAGCACGGCCAACCACCCGCAGACCGATGGCATGACTGAGCGTGTGAACCGTGTCATTGAGGATACGCTAAGAGCTTTCGTCAACCATAGGCAAAACAATTGGGATGAACTCCTATCGCTATGTGAGTTTGCGATCAACAATGCCGATCAAGCGTCAACAGGTAACACGCCATTTTTCCTCAACCATGGATGCCATCCAGTTACTCCCTCGAGCTTATTGACGAAGCAGAAAGCTGGAGCTGGCATGGACACGAATGGTCCGCTGTCATGGCTGGATGGCCGCGTAGAGGCACTACGTGAGGCACAGGATGCCATCGTGGCGGCGCAGGCCCGGCAATCATTGTATGCGGATCGAGGACGGGTGGAGGACGCCCTGAAGGAGGGGGATGAGGTGTTGGTCTTCAGGGACTTCCTGCTGACGCCCGAGGAACGAGACAGGCCTTCACACAAATTAAGGCTCAAGTGGTATGGGCCGTTCAAGGTGCAGAAGAAAGTGGCCCCGAATGCGTACAGATTAGCTCTTCCAAGAATCATTCGGGCCCATCCAGTGTTCAATATTGCTGCCCTCAAGCTGTACCATGGCAATGAGATACCGGGCCGTACTCAGCCGGCACCTCCACCCCTAACCGATGCGGATGGCCATACGCGGTACATTGTCGAAAAGGTGTTGTCGCACAAGAAGAGAGGACGGCGCACGCAGTACCTAGTGAAATGGAAGGGCTACCGAGATGCCACCTGGGAGCCGGAGGAATACTTGATGGATGAAGCAGGAAACGCTATTATTCCGCTGAAAACCTACCTGGACCGTTTTTCATAAAATTGCTATTTAATTGGCAGCCACAGTTGTATTGCTAGTTTCTACGTGTTGCAATAGAAATGCAGCATTCTGCATGATTAGGATAGTGCTTCCCTGCCAGCCAGGCGTTATTTGCAGAGGACATGCACTGGATCTTGAGTTCATCAGTGTTGTTTTCGGCTACCATGCATTCCACATATCCATGCATGATCATTAGTTACCATAACTGTTCCTTCGAATTGGTACTGTTCTGACAGGTGAGAGGGGGGAATGGTGTAACAGATTCACTGTTACTACTAACACTAGGAATAGGATACACTTATCACCTGCTATTATCACGCTGCTGCTGTTAGGTGTTATGTCCATCATTGCTTGTTCATGTATATAAGAATGCAGTATGGCAAGGATCATTGCTTATTCCAAGAATGACTACTGAAGTTAGTTGGACTGTTACAATCTCAGTGTAAAATGCAGGCCCTGGCAGACCATCTGTCACTCAGGTCCGTGACAAAACGTCACAGTACGGTGAAACATGTCTAAGACGACCACTCAAGGGACCTTCAAAATGTGGTCTCTGTTACCAGGTGGTCTCCTTTTCCATGCCATTTGACTGGAAATGGCATCCCTTGGTCCTGGCTGCAGTGGTCTTCTGTGACAGGCGGTCGCCTTATTCGAGTGATCGCCTTGACAGGTTTTACTGTAGTCTTCTTATCGTATTACTGTATGAGTTCAGCACAGGTGCTTTCTTACACTACATCACCATCGAACAGACTACAATGCATAGCACGAGTATGTGCAGTCCATTCATTATCATTATCAAAAAGTATTCTTTCTTGACCAGAGAGTGGTATGTTTGATAAATAAAGATAGAAATATTTACGGTACTTCTCCAGACGTTTCGTTGTTCTGAACAACATCAGCACTGATATAACAATGAGAGTGGATAATCAACGGCTTGTCCATCAACTCTTAGTCCATTCATTCTACATGTACCGATCACAACTATACATGTACATGTAGCTCCTGTTCCGCGAGGTTCTCTTGTTTACTTGTGATATGGGAGGAGCTGAAGCAGAGTATTCGTCTGTGACAAACACTGAGTCTCTCTCTCCTGTACATGTACATGTTGTACTGTAGGTGGTTTTAGCGCTGGTTAGTTCCTGCTAACCGTTCAACAAATCTATACTAGGAGTATACGAGTATACACTGGTTAGTTCCTGCTAACCGTTCAACAAATCTATACTAGGAGTATACGAGTATACACTGGTTAGTTCCTGCTAACCGTTCAACAAATCTATACTAGGAGTATACGAGTATACACTGGTTAGTTCCTGCTAACCGTTCAACAAATCTATACTAGGAGTATACGAGTATACACTGGTTAGTTCCTGCTAACCGTTCAACAAATCTATACTAGGAGTATACGAGTATACACTGGTTAGTTCCTGCTAACCGTTCAACAAATCTATACTAGGAGTATACGAGTATACACTGGTTAGTTCCTGCTAACCGTTCAACAAATCTATACTAGGAGTATACGAGTATACACTGGTTAGTTCCTGCTAACCGTTCAACAAATCTATACTAGGAGTATACGAGTATACACTGGTTAGTTCCTGCTAACCGTTTAACAAATCTATACTAGGAGTATACGAGTATACACTGTGTCTGCAATTGGTTCACTGTAACTGGCACACTTTGTAGGTCGAACGCAAAGGACACGACTTTCAAATTGTGCTCGTTCCATGCCAGTGGGAGTGATTGAGTTGAATGTCGCCCTTCAGGCAACAGCCAGAGATTTCCTTCGTGCTCTTAAGTAAACAGAACTATTATCGTCGGTCAAGACGTGAAAGGAAAAAGGAATGTGTGCGTGTATTTGTCTGTTAAGCTACAGTTGTGTTTTTCCATTTCGGCGTTCTCCTTTTATTGGGTCCGACGTGCAATCACCGTGCAGCATATCCAACACCACTCTCCTTGAACGAGGCAAGGTACAGCCGATTGAGGAAACACTGAAAAAGCGTCGACTCCGCTGGTTAGGCCATGTTGCTCGAATGGATAACTCCCGTATGCCAAAGTGTATCCTCTTCGGCGAACTGGACAAGACCCGGTCACGTCATGGGCCCCAGAAGCGGTGGCGAGACAATGTTGTGTCCGACACGAAGGACCGCCAGATAGTGGACTGGTGCGACCTCGCCCAAGATTGCAGAAAGTGGAGATCAGCATGCAGCACCATTCCTCCGACCGAGCCCGTCACCTTAGACCTCTTTTGCAATTGTGGAAAGAGCTATCGCCGTCGCCAGGACTTGACTCGCCAAGCCCGTTCTGATCGTGACTTTACGTGACTTCGGGACCTGCTATCATCTCCGGATGGGCATATTGTATTGTATTGTTTTTTGTGTGCGCGCGTGTGTGTGTGTGTGTATGTTTTTACGACAAACCACGGACCTCGAGAACAGAATACTGCATGATAGAGGTGGTTGCAGACGCAACTATGGTGGTGAAACTGAAGCATCTCGGCCGACCTAAGATCTCGATTACACATACACACACCCATTTGAATTAAACAAACTTTGTGCTTTGGAATTATCATGATTGTTATGATTCTTTTTAATATTTCCTTCTCTCATAATATTATATTCGTTCTTAGCAGAAACCGGAGGTTTTTCCTCTGGTGAGAAGGCAGAATTGCCTGTGCTCTAAACGAATTCAAATAAAAGAAACAAACAAAAACAAACTTCAGCGACACTTCAGTGCACCAAAAAAGAAGTGTGTGTGTGTATGTTTGTATGTGTGTGTGTGCAGTGATTTCCAATTGAGCGGCTGCGGGTTCGATCCTCGACGATTATGATCCCACACGTCTTTCTTCTCTTTCTCAGACTCCTCCTGACTTTTCATTCATTCTCCTGGGTGGTTACCAACAGCCAGTGCATGCCGGTGTGCGTGGTGTAATGCGAAAAAAGAAGAAAAAAAGACCAAACAAGTAGGGATTACCTGGCCAGGAAAAGCCACTTCATAGTAGCTGTGTAGTGTAGACCTGGCTGAATAGTGGCGGTCAATTGTCCAGCTTTGCAAGTTATGGAACCGGGTGCAATCCCCGCACAAGTTGCTATGGCTTCTGCTGTAGCATCGCTATCACCACCTTCCGCGATGGGCGTCAAATGGTGTGTGTGTGGGGAGGGGGGGGGGGGGGGAGGGGAGGAAGGTGTGTGTCTGATTACATGACTGGGCATCTCCCCCATCTGATGAGTATTTTCAGACACAGAACTCCGAGTAATGGCACGGAAGGACCTGGTTGCGCTATTGCTGTTTGTCTCACTGGCTCTGTCCACTGGTCATAGAGCACTATACGGAGCCTGCGGATTTTAGACAACTGTATTCTTGTACATGCAGACAGTTGTTTACCTAAGTAGGTATAGACATTATTATGCTGTTGTGGTTTTGATTTTGATTTTTTGTGTTTTTGTACTGTTTTTCCTTCTAGTACTTTGAGTTGAAGTTGAAGTTTTTTGGAACACTTGGGGGAATATATTTCTTGTGTGTATTTTTCCCGAAAAAGGGGCTGTGATAGACAGTTGCCTGAGATTCTCCAGCTGCGTACAGTGCGCTGTGTCCAATGAACAGAGCCGGTAATACAATACTCAGGCAGCAATGACACAACCAAGTCAATTTCTGCCAGTTCTCACAGTTACTCATCAGGCAGCATAATAATACTCACGTAATTATGACGCGCTACTGAAATAAGTACCTCAGTCACCTCTAGCTCTGCCTTCTTTTTTCAAGACCCTCCGTGAATACCAGTCTAGGTCATGTCATGCTGTGTCTGATGAGACTCTGAGTGACGTCAGGAAAGGACTTGGTGGTGTCATTGCTGCACGAGCGTTGTGTACATGCATTACTTGTATAACTTGTATTATGTGCATGGTGATGTGCACATGTATGAGTGTTGACTGTTGGGCCGAAGCTATCGGCGCGAGATCGAGCGAGGAAAAAGCTTGCAGAAAGAGAGGACACGACCTTTTGGAGTAGCAGTGACTGTCGACTCTGCGTGTGGTTGCTGAGCCATCACGAGATCACGGGATCACCAATTTCTACCAATGCTTTACGGAGGTGACATCTGCCAATGGTGCAGATGAAGGCTGGGGAGCACAAACGTTGTCCGAGGAATCAGTGCCTTGTTGGGTAATTCAAGGATTGGGAATCGCTGATGCATGCCAACCATCCTGATTTGGCCGGGACCGTCCCAATATCGTGGTGGGAGTTCGACATCTCTCCCAAAGACCAAAAACTAGCATTGCTCGATCTGCTGCCGAAGCGGCGTTTCGAAGGGTGGTGATATGCTCCCAAAGGTGCATTTGTCGCATGACTTACGGCTACATTGGATACATTTGATACATGTTCATACATACATGTAGGTAGAATGTATGTCATTGTCCCTGTCTCAGGTTTGTAAAGGATGGCAGGTGTGCTCATGTCCAGCACAACCACGCGGATTAGCGACAACAATAATCGGCATCGCAGGACGTCCAATACCATGCATTGGGCGACCGTATTCCTTCCATGCCCGCTTTATTGAGACGTGATAATTCACTTGACAAAATTATGCTGCCTGTGCTCTATAGGAACGTTGTCTGCCAGACAATACCTATTGGCGCCAGAAAGAAGCTCACAACACGCCCAGGAACGTGCATGATAGGGTCCGAATCTAAAAATAGCTTATCCAACTTGTTGAGTAGCAGTAACTGGCCATACTTGGTGGGCTTCACCAGATCCGTCATGTTTACGTATCTAATATTGACTGAGTACGAGGTCAATATAGGAAATAAAAGCCGAGTAAAAGACCGAGGCGAAGCCGAGGTCTTTAACGAGGTTTTTATTTCCTATACTGACCAAGTACGAAGTCAATATTAGATTTATCACGACAAACAGTCTGTATTGCAAAATCCAAAACGATAATCTCATGAATCCCGGTTTTATGATTACACAACCGTTGCACCACCACCTACTCATGCAGTGACAATGCTGCACTAGGCACCGTTCAACTGCGCAACCCCTAAGCAGTCAAATATAAGCAGTCAATACAGCCCTAAGGAGTGAAATATGCAGGAATATTTGACTGCTTAGGTATGGCAAACATCTATGTGAGTCAATACTAAGGGAGTGATAACAATGAATACCAGAGGTCGTATCATATCTGTCACTAGTGTCAGGCAGGCAGGCCCTGGCCTGGGCCTGGCGGCGTCATGCAGGTGCTGGCGGCGGCATGCAGTGATTAGTGACGCCAGTACTGTGCCGTAGCGCGAGAGGTAGAACTTATTCTGGTGTCGACATTTTGATGCTAATTCTAATTTTTTGTTGAGGAGCGTGGCTGCGTCAGCGCGGATTATTTTGACCTTTTCCGCTAAGCACAGGCTGCATCTTTTTGAGATGTCGCTGTAGGTCTTTGCTCTGTCGACGATGGACCACCTGATATCGTACTCTTCACCCTGGTCCTGCAGTGGCCACAGGCGCTTCGACAGCTGCGTGCTTTTGGCTCACTTTTCGTATCTCATAGTCGTGAGGTGGCTGCCATAGCGCGTCTTGAATGGTGTCTCGCAAAGCCCGAAGTACAGTCAAACCTCTTTAGGACGAACACCAAGGGACCGATGACATTTGTTCGCAATAACGGGAGTTCTTCTTATCTGTATGTTATACCCAGTGAATACACAGTGATTTATCCAATGGAGTTACGAATACTAGTTCTTCTAAAGCAAACATTTGTCTTATCAGTGTTCTTCCTAACCAGGTTTCACTGTACTGTTTCTCGTCACCTGAGCTCCGAGCCGTGACGTTCGCTTGGTAGACCAACCTTTCCTGCAAACACCGGCCGTCAAGAGGGCAAGAGGGTTTAGCTCAGCACTTGCATTCCTCTACTGGTTTTCGCAAGCCGGCCTGGGCCAGCACTTTCTGTTTGTGCCCCTTGATGAGGCAGGCCATAGTGGGTGGGCATACACGAGTAGCTGGCCTTGACCTTATTTTTGTTGAAAATTTTACTAAGAGGTGACGATGCCGGGAAGTGCTTTCGGACTAGCGTCAGAACCCTCTGGCCGTTACTGGTAGACACGGATTTGCTGAATGGCGGGTTGTACCAGATTATGTTTCCCTTTCTTTCTCGGCTCTTCTTTGCCTGGCCCCAGTTGTTGAATGTTGGTGCGGCCGGGAATCCGCTGGCTGATAGTGCTTCCCTGTAGGCCGGTGCACCTCTCGCGCTTCGGCACTGGCGTCACTTAGTCACCTGCATACCGCCGCCAGCACCTGCCTGCCGCCACCAGGCCCAGGCCAGGGCCTGCCTGCCTGCCTGCCTGCCCGCCGTCACTGTAACTTGACTCTCACCCCTCCTTCTCTCCCTCCTTTTTTCACCTCCCATGCAATAACCGACACCATCCGCACCATGTCTCCCTAACTAACGTATCACTTGAAATGTCACACTAATGTCGCGTTTTTGCCACCTTTGCGCGCTATCATCATCATCATCATTACAAGCCCATAGCCCTAAGGCCGTCGGGGCATCACAGAGCAAGTATGAACAAGCGAGCGCCATAAAAATCGATCGCGTGTAGCAGCGAGCAGGTGCAGTCCATGAAATAATATTATCAAGCCATGACATCCTGGGCCTGCCTCGGCCACGATCTCCAGCAACACAACCCTGAAGAACAGTCAATGACAAACAGCCGGAACGAACAATATGACCAAAAAATTGCAATTTCCTTTTACGAACAGAAACAATAAGTGGGACTTGTTTGTGAATACTATATATTTCCTCTCTAATAGACACATTCGTCCGATGATCAGTGAACGGAATCCTGAGAAGGCGTCGATAGCTTCTCATTTCGAAAGCCTCGATCTTTTTCACAATTTCAGCAGTTAAGGTCCAAGACCGGCAAGCATAAAGGAATATGGATAAAACAATAGCATTGAGTAGACGTAATTTCGAGCCGATACTGCGCTATGCCACCTGCGTTTTGGCGCTTTACTCACTTTGCGCGCTCTGTTTTAGCTACCTGCCTGGGTGTAAATTTGGACCGAGATGATGTAGAGGTTATCAGTTGTCTGAGGATTGCCTTAGCTTTGCTATGTGCATGAAACGCAGCCCTACAACAATGACCTAGCCGGCTGTCTCTCTTCTCTTCTGCTTTTTTTGTAAATATATTATTAAGATGTAAATGTGAATGTACATCGGCAATGTCTATCATCATGCAGGCGTGTGTTTACCGCCATATTGCAAGGTGTGTCTTTACCACCATAATTATCAACCATAAGTACAGCTGCAGTGGTGTCTTCGACTTCATTCTCCCGAACAGTGCAAACCCAGTAAAACAAAGGATATTCAAACCCAAGAGCAAAAGTGGTCTGTGATGGAAACTAGACCCAGACCGTCAATGTGCACAAGTAGCTGGTCACGTGACCAGTACAACAGCAATGTCTAACACGTAGAGTGCACTTGTTGGTACTTACTTCCTTTTCACTAATTTCAGTCATTCAGGGGTCTCTGATGAGGTCTGAATGAGCGAAACAACTTTCGGAAAGTCTTACTTGTATTTCGTAGTATTTTCGGGACTCAGAAGTAGGGACCGGCGGATTCTGCTCGAAAAGCAGTGAAATTGGCAGAACGATACAAACCTAATGGCGGGCAATTCCTCGAATTCTGCTCCATTTCTTTATCCACATACCAAACATGCATGAAACTTACCAGAAAAAGTACCGAATTCTGCCAATTTCTCTGCCGGCAGAATCCGCTGGACCCTACTCAGAAGTAACCTGTTTCTGGTGAGAGAAGGTTGTGTGGTCGGCCAAAGGACGTAACAGTGGTCAGTCAATTTACGGAGACTTTTCAACAGCGAAATTTTGCTTCTTGTACCTGGCTTTGAATTGTTTTCTTTCCAAGGCAACTGTCAAGTAGTTTCTTAGGAACAGTCAGCGTTCTCCTAGACAACGCCATACCTGTGAAAAGCACCATCGACATTGCATAGGAGTGATAGGACTCGGTCAAACAGCTGCGGGCCAGGGGAAACCGGGTTGCCAAAGGAAAATCACGCGATCTGGAGTCAGGTGATCACGTTCGCAGCGTGCGTTCCCCTGTACAACACAATCATGACTGTTCAGTCAGCATACTAGTATTTTTGTACTTCTACCATGACTTGTGTAATGCATGCTGGCGTGCAGGTTGCAGTTTTCCTGCTACAATACAGTACGAAATAGAGGTTGCGACTTCGGCGATGATTTTGTTTAGGAATGGGTTTGCTCCCACACTGGCGCTCGCGTTATTCCGCCGACTTGACTTGACAATTGACTGACTCACGACTGCCATCCAGAGATCACGAGAAGTCCATCGAACCTTCGACTCGGCAAACCTGCAAGAAAGCACCACTCCTTGCTCAATACACAGTGTTTTGGGGGAATTCACCCCTCATCAGTTGAGCTTTGTGTTTTGTGGATGGCAGTCGTGAGTCAGTCAAGTGTCAAGTCAAGTCGGCGGAATAGCGTGAGCGCCAGTGTGGGAGCAAACCCATTCCTAAACAAAATCATCGCCGAAGTCGCAACCTCTATTTCGTACTGTATTGTAGCAGGAAAACTGCAACCTGCCCGCCAGCATGCATTACACAAGTCATGGTAGAAATACAAAAATACTAGTATGCTGACTGAACAGTCATGATTGTGTTGTACAGGGGAACGCACGGTGCGAACGTGATCACCTGACTCCAGATCGCGTGATTTTCCCCTGGCCCGCAGCTGTTTGATTTAGTCCTATCACTCCTATGCAATGATTATGTCGATGGTGCTTTTCACAGGTATGGCATTGTCAAGGACAACGCTGACAGTTCCTAAGAAACTACTTGAAATACTATGAAATACAAGTAAGACTTTCCGACAGTTGTTTCGGTCATTCACACCTCATCAGAGACTCCTGAATGAGTGAAAAGGAAGTAAGTACCAACACGTGCACTCTACGTTTTAGACATTGCTGTTGTATTGGTCACATGACCAGCTACTTGTACACATTGACGGTCTGGGACTAGTTTCCATCACAGACCACTTTTGCTCTTGGGTTTGAATATCCTTTGTTTTACTGGGTTTGCACTGTTCATTCTTTATTTTTGATAATTTTTGTGCTTAAGTTAACTAACTCGGATACTCATTGCATTCCCAACTCATCACAACCACGCGCTCTTCAGCTTTAGCAGCTTGCATATGCCATTGATATAATCGCGCACTTGCGCCATTTCTGGTGTATAAGAATGATCATTCCTCCATTATCATCATTATCATCCTCTACTGATGAGCTCCGACAGGGAGCGAAACAGCTGTCTAGAGGCGTGGAGCAATATTATCTCTCAACGGAAGTGTCCTTGCTGGTGTCTGTATGGTTCGGCTGAGGAGCGCGTGGTTGTGATGAGTTGGGAATGCAATGAATTGAAAATATGGCTGAAAGCTCTGTCGCAATATTTAGTTCTGAACTCGGATACTGAGCCAAAAATAAATGCAAAGTAGAAGAAAACACAAGAGAACGAGTTTTGAAGAAACTTATGAAGTACAATCACGTACTTGTTATCGTAGTCTACTCGTCCACAATAGTGTCATGCGTGAGGAATACCGTTAGATATTGGCGTCTAGTTTTGTACAATTCGTTTTCGCAAAGCTTCCCCTTCCATTACATGTATCTTTGATATTCCTGGCCCGCCCAAGTTGGGTGGTGTGACTGCAAATCCGCGCAGCTCACCAGATCGGGTATTTGGGGATCCTCTTCACTCTCAGTAGAGACAGAGTCGAGCGAGCTGTATTCCCGGTGCCGAAAGGCGGGCTCACCAGTCCACCCCTGTATGGCAACTTCCCCATGTCTAACCCCCAAATCAAGACGAAGTGAATACTGCAGAGCGCATGTCGTGGTCATATTATACTGACTGAAGTAAAAAACAAACAAATGCGGAGTGTGTTGGATTGGCTACGAGATTTCTTCAGTATATTGTTTTGTATAGGTATGGGTTTTCTCCCACACTGGAGCTCGCGTTATTCCACCGACTTGACTTGACACTTGACTGACTCACGACTGCCATACAGAGATCACAAGAAGTCCATCGAACCTACGACTCGGCAAACTGCAAGAAAGCACCAATCCCTGCTCAATACACAGTGTGTCGGGGAATTCACCCCTCATCAGTTGAGCTTCTTGTTCTCTGTATGGCAGTCGTGAGTCAGTCAAGTGTCAAGTCAAGTCGGCGGAATAACGCGAGCTCCAGTGTGGGAGAAAACACATTCCTAAACAAAACAGTATACTGAAGAAATCTCGTAGCCCATCCAACACACTCCGCATTTGTTTGTTTTTTACTTCAGTCAGTATAATATGACCACGACATGCGCTCTGCCTTATTCACTTCGTCTTGATTTTGGGGGGGGGGGGGGTAGATATGGGGAAGTTGCCATACAGGGTTGGACTGGTGAGCCCGCCTTTCGGCACCGGGAATACAGCTAGCTTGACTCTGTCTCTGAAGAGGATTGCCAAATACATGTACATGATCTGGTGAGCTGCGTCACGGGGATTTGCAGTCAGATGTGCGACCGCTGGGCTCGAATCGGCGACCTCTCGCTAGTCTCGGTCCGTATTTGATGATTAGGTAGCTTGGTTACAGTCTGTAAGTACTAGTACAGACAGTCCTAGTACTGTCGTAGACATGGAAATCCGGTCACACGTCTAGCGGCCCCAGGGCGCTGGCCATTCAGCCATGGCATGCATTATTACGCGCTGCTGCTGGTCGCATCAACATGATTGTGCGCTGCATGCAACGACTTTCAAAAGTTCTGTACGCGCTGAGGGCGCGGGCCCCGGTCAATCGACTGGATTTCCATGTCCTAGTAGAGTGGTGTCGGTTTGTGACTGCATCATTCCAATGCTACTTACTGCAATGGCTGTACCACTCAGCGGCTACCACAAATCTTTGAACGTCTTTGTGTGACATTTACATCGTACTAGTCATGCAGATCGCCAGATGCCGAACTGAACCAGTGCCGTAGTGGCCTGCCGTCGACGGGACTGCTTCCCGGCCTCGACATGTTTCAGACGCGCACCTCATCATGATGGACACTGGATACTGGATACCGATGTCTACTCTCTACTGTCTACTGTCTACTACTACTCGAGCAGGGCCAGGCGCGGGGAAAGGGCCAGCACAGGTCAGGGGACAGTCACCAGGTCACGAAGAACACTGGCGACTGCGTTGTTCGTCTGGGCCAGACTAGAGACTAGTAGATCTACTACTAGAGTAAGGTTGAGCCCACATGACATGGTCCGACAACAATCCTGACAGGTCATGTTGCTGCCACGGCTGCTGCTGCTGGTGCCTGGCGACAGTGACCAGACCAGGCTACGCGTAGATCTGCAGTGTTTGAATGCAGCGCTGTGACCAGTAAAGCCTTATCTACCCTTGTCCCTACAATGTAGTTCGAAACACAACTCCGAAACGAACAAGTATACTTATTAGGATCCCGTGTGCGGACCAAAGGGCAGATAGTCACTGAGCTGGGAGTTTTCATTTACCTTCTAGAGTCTGGAAGACCACGGCCACGCTCTTGCAGATCGATCACGGGCTTAGCTTTCGGACGCACTCCACCCTCCCTGGCGCACATGTAAAGCCGTAGAGATGGCGGTATCAACGCCTGAAGCGGCGTTACTGCGAGATCTAGGCTTAGGCAGAGGTGAAATCGCGTACCACGGTATTTTCACCGTCGAGGATCAGATTGGCCGCGGTTCGGACGCTGATGTGTATCGAGTAGTATGGCAAGGCATACCGGTAGCCGCAAAGGTGTTTCACCCCAGACATGATCAAGCAGATGTGGAGGGGAGAGATAAGAACCTGCGGCGATTTGGCGCTGAGATAGCAAGACTGTCTAAGCTGCACCACCCAAACTTGTGTCAAGTTCTCGGTGTTTGCAGTCACTGCCGATCGTCATCTTCCAGTGTTAGTGGTTGAGCTATTCGATCATACACTTTGTGAATGCAGTGTCGGTGCAGATCGGTTTGACCATGTCGCCCTGCTATCGTTCCTGGCGGATGCTGTGGCGGGTGTTCGCTATCTCCATAGCAGAGATCCCCCTGTCATTCATCGTGACCTGACTTTGCGCAATGTGTTGATCAAGGGCCAGATCGCAAAGCTCTGTGACTTTGGTTGTGCGCGACTGCGACCAACAAGTCCTGCGGATTTGGTTGGCTTTCTTCCAGATCTAACGGCATGCCCAGGCAACGTGCTGTACATGGCGCCGGAGGCTCTGCAAAACCCTCCGGTGTACGACGAATCGCTCGACATATTTTCGTTTGGCGTGCTGGCCACGAGCGTCGTGACAGGAGTTGAACCGTCGACAGACCTGCACACCTCACCAAGGACCATCATCAGACAAGTGGAGCGAGCAGACGGAACGCGTGACGAGACCGTCACGGCTATCACCGAAGTCGAGCGGCGCGGCGTTGATTTGGAAAGAATACCAGACGCCCATCCACTCAAGCCTGCAATCTTTCGCTGCCTGGCAGTCGTTGCGAAAGATCGTCCCAAGGCTGAGGAGCTGCATGATATAGTGCTGGACACTGTGAAGGTGGCACGTGGTTTTTCTCCGGTAAGCGATAATTATGCTTATTTTGTATTTGCATTTTGCTTATAAGGGGGGGGGGGGGGCTGACAACATCTCTCTTCAGTTGTAATTCACTCTTGGCACACGCGCTGGATGAAAATTATTTCATTACTTATGTCGAAAAATTGAACTCAGTTCTGACGATTGGTAACTGGCCCGAAGCGTCAATAATTTTTCAACATCACTAATAAAATAATTTTTCATCCAGCGCATGCGAGAGGGAATAGCAACTGTGAACATGATCCGACGCGGGACTTTGGTTATGTCCTCTTCATTTCCAGCGCTGTGTACGAATCGGTGTCGACTATATTCAGTCGGTCCAACCCGCGACCTCCATTATGCCGTGAAACGAGTCCCTCAAGCACATTCACAAGCTACGCATTTTCTCGGCAGGAAAATCCTCCCAGCATTCTACAACGGCTTCGAGGAGGTCCCTGCGATTCCCCTTGGCGACGAAAGAGATGTCTAACTGGAGAGAGGCGAAGAAATCCAGGTCGTCGACATTCCGATCAGGAGATCAGGAGCAATGAATGTCATGCTACCTGGCTATTTGTGTTGAAACGAGCGTATCTATAACAAACGAGCGATCAGTTCCACTAACGAGCAAGCTATCGAGCGAGCTAACGAGTTTCATTGATGTGGCAAAATTAATATGATTTATGGACTGATAAATTTTCTAAGTTCGATTTTTTCAGCTGGTTCAAATTATCACCGCCGATATTTGGGGTTGCTGCTGCTTCACTTCGGACTGCTGTTTGGTGTCAAGATGTCTTTTCAGCGCCGTCGTCGAGTAGCCTTTGTAAGAATAGACCGTTTTGCAAAAATTGCAAGTAGCCCTGGTCTTCGCTGCATCGCGGGAGAAAACTTCCAAACGACTTAGCGTAACTTTCACTCGAATGGAGACGTGACCGAAGCATATCCTGGGACAGGTCAGCAGATGCAGAGCAAGACATCAGTAGAGTCTACCAAAGCTGCAACGACAACTGAAACAACTCAAGTGTCGTGCAGGCATACAGTTACTGTAACTGCGAGTGATTTTCACTTTGCGCGGGACTGGATCCCCCATGGACTCTCGATCGACCAGGCCAGGGAGTTGTAAACTATTTTACGACTCCCGGCCCGCGGGCCCGGTCGACATGTACTGCTGGAGCGACCTGACTCACTGAGTATTACGTCATTCTACAAACGCATGCGCAAGAAATAAAATCATTCTCTTTGGTCACAACTTCTTCGTTGTTCGGTTGGCCAAAGTAGCCGTCGTCTAGGGCCCGACGTAAAAACCATAAATTGGTGACCCCTGACGCTGCGCTCTTCGGAGTTTTGAGCCTGCCATCCCCGAGCTCGGCCCGTCGCAGTTTCCTGCTCGCCTCAACTCTCGGGATCCCGTCAATCGCCGGCTGTTGACGTAAAACTTGAGCCTCACCACCACTGGATCCGCCCTCGGAACTGCTGTGGCCCCTGCCACCCTCCCCGGCCCACCTGGATACCCCGCTATCCTGCCACGGCATCGTCCAGTCGTCGTCGTTCGTATTCGTCCTGGCCTCAAGCTGGAAATTGGCTACCTCCACCCGTCGTACCAGCTCACTCACTGAGGAGTCTGTGCACGCACGCAGGCACACGCCCGGCACCGGACCCCATGGAGCTGCGCTCGCCTCCATCTGTCCCCGCCTCAGTCGGCACGCCTCGCCCCAGTGCAGCGCTCCTGCTGGTATCCCGCCAAGCCTGCAACATGGAGCCGCCTCTGACATGATAATACTCCTCTGTCACGCGTACATTTCCTTTTTTTCCGCCTCTGACACGATAACACTCCTCTGTCACGCGTACATTTCCTCTTTTCTTTCTTTCTGCCTCTGACATGCTCTCTACCTCTGTCACGTTAACACACCTCTGACATGTTAAACCGCCTCTGTCATGCATCTCTCTCACCTCCGCTTTCTTCACTGTTTTTGATTTTGTTTCGGCCTTTGTTGCCACGTCACAAACAAATTTCATACACGCAGCTCTCGCTTGTACATATGTATCATATTCTTATAGTTTTGCCTTTCCGCCTTGTACATGCTGCGCTTCCTTTCTCTTCTCTTGTTTCTTGTTTATCGTGCTTCGCTCCTCCCGACCTCACCACTGGCGGGGGAGTACTGTAGCGACCTGACTCACTGAGTATTACGTCATTCTACAAACGCATGCGCAAGAAATAAAATCATTCTCTTTGGTCACAACTTCTTCGTTGTCCGGTTGGCCAAAGTAGCCGTCGTCTAGGGCCCGACGTAAAACCCTATACTGCCATGTGCACGGAGTAAGGTGTTCGTTAGTGCAAACGAGCTGGCTGCACAAACGAGCCGAGTTTCTGGCGAGCGAGCTAACGAGTATCCGGTGAGATCGTTTCAACACTACTGGCTATTCACCGCCAATCCGCCGAGATCGTACAGCGCAAGGCGGTGGAGTCGCCGTCTGGGTACGTTCGGGCCTCGCTTATAGCCACATGGAGCAGAATGATAACCTGCGGTGACCTGGAAGTCATATGGCTTACAGTGCAACTGCAAACAGGGTGTCGTGTTACAATGTGTGCCGCTTATGGTGTACTAGCTGTGCTAGTACTTGTTAGCAACAATCCGAACTAGCGCACACACTGCACTGCATTGCTTTGTTCTGCATTCAAGACTGACGTCATGCGCTTTGTTTTGCTGCGTAATCACAAATGGCACCAGCCCATTTTTGCGGAAAAGAAAAACAAATCTTGCTTGCCCTGTTGTGCTCTTCCAGACAACGGATCGTGCTTCAGCAGTGTTTCTTTTCCTTTCGTAGCTTTGCTGCCAGCCCGAGTGTCACCTCGACACTGTATTTCTTCAGTATGTCTGACCTTACTGTCGACACTGTCAAGGCAATGCCTTGCCAAGCCCTCCGCGGCGAGCCTTCTCAGCGCGGCTTGAATCCGAAAGGAAACTTAGTAAAAGTATTTTACAGGACCGTTTGCTGGCACAACTAGCCCTTGGTAGTGAGGTCTGCTCCGGCCAGGAGAACCAGCAACATGACAGTGCGGACACGGCTCGCGAGCCCAGAAGCCCGACGTGCACCAATGCCTCCTCCGCCAGCTCAGGTGACGCGGGCTCATCAACGGATCTCTGCGCTCCCGTACGGGACGAGGTGTAGTCGGCTTTGTCGGCCGCCATTTTATCATTATCGGAGAGCATTGTGCCGCTCCTCACCCAAGGCCAAGGCAATGCGGCAGCTGCCGCCACTATGCCAGGCTAAGCTCCTGTAACCCACCCGATCAGCCACCTGCACCAGCTGTGCCCAAGGCTGTGCAAGAACGTATCTTGCGAGGGGAGTTCGTAGATTTTTCAAGTTTGTTGCCTGAAATTCTTGCACACTTCCGGCCCAACATTCCGGCTGGTGCACAACCCGAATAACGATAGCCAGCTAAATATCGTTGAGTCGGATGACGCGAAGCAGGTGCGTCGCAAGGTTCACGATAATTACACATGTAGCTACCCGGCTCGAGGCATGGACCACATACATGTCTGTTATCACGGCTGCTGCCCTACACCGCACTGCTGAACTGATTGCGTACCAGCAGTTGATCCTGACTGCTAACTGCCAGTTCTTCCCAAGCGCGTGGCTAGAGTACGACCGCCAGCTGCGGATGCTCGTGGCCCAGTAACCAGGCACGAAGAGGTTGGACACCATCGACGTGAACCTATGGCAGATAGCCGTCACAGGCCATGCACACCCAAAATGCGCTCAATGTAAGACGGTCCATCCAGGGGCGGTTTGTGTCCTTTTCGTCCCGAAGCCAGCAGCATTTACCTCCAGTGGTCGCAACCATACCAGCGACGGCCAAGAAATCTGCCGCAACTTCAATGGAGGTCGCTGTTCTTTGTCGTCGTGCCGCTTCTCCCACACCTGCAGCCAGTGTGGCAAGGACCACCCATGCATCATGTGCAACCAGCAGCAGCGCGGAGCCAATCGGCCACCCCGCCGCACCTAGCAGAATGGCTACTGAATCGCTTGACTCGGTACGTAGCTTCTTTCCTATACACTCTGCAGACACCACACTGCTAGCTGATCACTTTGCCCGCCTGTTACGTAACCACTCAGATCAATCATGTGTTGCGTATGTTCTCCATGGCCTGCGCCGTGGCTTTACTCTTGGATCTGCCGGCCAACACGACATTTCGGTTTTCTCTAATAATCTACCATTGGCTTTCACTCACTCGGCATTTATATCCGAGCAATTAGCTGCTTCCTGCGCCCGCAGCGAGACCACAGGCCCATTTCCGTCACCTCCATTTCAGTTCATGCGCCGCTCTGGTATTGGTGCCATCCCCAAAAAGAACGGCAAGCCGCGAATGATCCACCATCTGTCTAGTCCGGAAGGCACCGGCGCGAACGACAGCATTCCTGCCGAGCCGCTCTCTCTGCACTACGCGAGCATTGACAACGCGATCAACATCATCATGTCATGCCCACAGCCTGTGTATTTGTCCAAGCTCGATGTACGCAGTGCATTTCGGCAGATCCCAGTCCGCCGTCAGGACTTCGCTGGGAAGGCTCCTACTACTACGAGCGCTTTCTGCCTTTCGGCCTCCGCTCCAGCCCAGCCGTCTTTGACTCAGTAGCCACAGCAGTCAACTGGATCATGCAGCACGAGTTTGCTAAAGATCTCCGGCTTCACTACCTCGATGACTTTCTCGATATCTCCACTGGTTTGGCTGCAGCCAACCAGCAACTCACCATCCCCCTCCGGGCGTTCACGTATCTCGGCACTCCTCTTTGCTCCATCCCAGCTCAAAGGGCCATCACCATCATTGACCTTCCTTGGTATTGTCCTAGACGGCGAGCGCCACGAAGCTCGGCTACCAGAGGACAAGCTGTCCGAGATCCGTGCGCCACTCATGGCTACTATCAGCGAGCGCAGCATCGGCCAGCGTCAACTCGAGTCCCTCCTGGGGAAGCTCACTTTTGCTGCCCGAGTCATCGTTCCTGGACACACATTCATGCGTGAACTATGATCAGCGTGCCCTGAACTGTATCTGTGTATGCGAGTGCGGTGCATAAAGCCCACCTTAAGAATGGGTTTGCCGGCCCCTTGGTAGATGCGTGGCTTCTGAAGAGGGTGTTGAAGGGCATCCAGCGATGCCATGGTACGGCTGCACTCACCCCTCGCCCTCCTATAACTATGCCAATCCTACGACACCTGACGGATGCACGCCGGAAAAGTAGTATCCTGAATGGCCATGACAAGCTGCTCTACCAAGCCGCCATGCTGCTTCTTTGGATTTCTTCGGTGCGCTGAATTCACTAATGGCATCACACGGGGCTGTACTAGCTCCCCTGGTGACGGACGCCTGCAACTCTTCCTGCTTTCATCCAAGACGGACCCATTCGGTAAAGGCGTTACTAGTGACATTGGCCCGTCTGTACCGCCGTACTGCCCGGTCCGTGCCATTGTTAGCTACCCATTTGTCACTCGTCGCGAGGGACCGGAGCAACTCTTGTTCGTACTCTCGAACAGACAGCAGCTGACCAGGCAGTCATTCACAGTAACAGTATGGTCTCTTGTCGCTGCGGCCGGTGTACCATCCCAGTCGAACTACTCCGGGCATTCGGTCCACATTGGTGTAGCCACCACCGCTGCTATGGCTAGTGCCCCCGACTCCTTCTTCCGAGTGGCAGGTCAGTGGAAAGAGCGATGCGTGTCTATGCTACATCCAGACTACAACAAGCGCATAGCGCCAGCTATCGTCCCGGCTTGCTGCCGTGCCATGGATGCCATGATCCCCAACTCGGGTGAGTAATGAGCTACTGAACTCTAGCTGCGCAATGCTTGCCTGTGCTGACATTAATTGACCCTTGCTGTGCGTCAATAGTGCTTAGTTAACGGAGTGCTGGTTTCATGGGTCCACTCTCACAACTGGTGTTATCTAGCTATTTGCTGCGGCTCTGCCTTGCGCTATATTACATCCATTTAGCATTGCAGCTCTACGTAGAGCTAACAGCAGCTCTACTTTGAGCTAACAGCAGCTCTACTTTGAGCTAACAGCAGCTCTACTTTGAGCTAACAGCAGCTCTACTTTCAGCTAACAGCAGCTCTACTTTGAGCTAACCGCAGCTCTACTTTGAGCTAACAGCAGCTCTACTTTGAGCTAACAGCAGCTCTACCTTGAGCTAACAGCAGCTCTACTTTGAGCTAACAGCAGCTCTACTTTGAGCTAACCGCAGCTCTACTTTGAGCTAACCGCAGCTCTACTTTGAGCTAACCGCAGCTCTACTTTGAGCTAACAGCAGCTCTACTTCGAGCTAACAGCAGCTCTGCTCTGAGCTAACACCAGCTCTACTTTGAGCTTCAAACCAGTTGTTTCGAAACCAGCACTCCTCAATCCAAAGATGCCTCTTTGTTGACTTGTTTGTGTGAGGGATGGGGCTAATCGGCCAGGTTCATGTGCAGATCATGACATCTCAATCCTGGAACATATTGACAGCACAATCGATCGAGTGCGACAGCAAGGCGCCAAGCTCGTAATTGCCGGGGACTTCAACGTGCACAACAACAGTTGGCTTCAGAGCAGCAGGACGTCTCTAGCCGGCGAAGCCGCTGAGGATATGTGTGCCCAGCATGGCCTCACCCAGCATGTGGCAGAACCAACCCGCGGAAACAACACTCTTGACCTGATAATGTCCGACTTCCAGGAGCCAGTGGAGGTAGATGTGTTGCCTCTTGTTGGTAAATCAGATCACGCTGTAGTTGTTGCCACATTCCCCGCTCGAGTGCAGCAAGAGAAGCGCACCTACAGAACTGTTTGGCGCTACAACCAAGCAGACTGGAACCGTCTCCGCTCCCACTTTAGGAATACCAACTGGTCTGACATCATAACGGATGACCCGGACACTTCTTGCCAGCAGGTGACTGCCACGATATCCAACGCCGTCGCCCAATTCGTTCCGTCAAAGGCAATGACCACCAAGCCATCAGATCCAAAGTGGTGGACCCCGGAGTGCACGCGGGCAATGGCCATCAAAGACAGGCATTGGTGGTCCTGGAGGCGCTCCCCCCCCCCCCCCCCCAGGACGTCATACTGAAGCAACAATTTGTGACGTCTGTCAATGAGGCTGTTGCAACCCTCTTTCGAGCCCATCAGGCTAAGGCCGCGGTCACACCGAGCTCGATTCAGCCGTTCAGCCGAAAAAAGCGCTTGTTTACGTCACTATTACCATGGAAATGGCTGAAAAATGTCCAACAAGCGACTTTCAGCCGTGGTTGACTCTCAGCCGTTTTTTCGGCTTGTTTCAGCCACAGCTTGTACAAGCGGCTGAAAGCCGAAATTCAAAAAATAATTTGAGTGCGCTTGGAGCACATCATGTAGCTAGTTGACATGATGAACTGATATTGATGTTCTTTCTTGTGTCCGTGGAACCGTGCTATCCCTTCGCCTTTGGTTTTGACCGTGAGTCTGTCTATCCAGCTACAGTGTATTCAGTTTGATTTGGATTTTGTCCGACGACCATGGATTTCTTCCGCTGTGCCTCTAGACTGCTGCGTAGATTGTTGGAGCTGTGGTTTGAGGCCAAGACAAGGCACCACACTCACGACCGAATTCATGAAGAAAGCCGGGTACGAAGAAGAGAGTGGATTGCAACTGAGTTGAAGAACGGCAACCGGCGGGGCAGAAAGCTAGACACCAGGAAACACCACCCGAACCATCGCGTCCATGCACACCGAACAAATAAAAAGAGCACAACTTCGCAATTCAGAATCCGGGCTTCCTTTGCTTCTTCATCAAAACTGAACACAAGAACAAGTACAGTTTTAGATCACGAACGTTCTGCTTTCCGGTTTCTTGCAAACATTGGTGTGCTTCGAGATATTCAAAATTTGGCGGGTAAGAAAAACAAGCCATTCAAGCTTTGCAGTCAGGGTCTGGTGTGACCGCGTCACAGCGACCACGCAAGCCAGCTGAGCGCCAGCAATAACAAGCCCAAAGTGGCTTGTTTCGGTGTGACCGGGGCCTAAGGAGGACAGCCTACGCCGCAGCTTATCAAACGGGTCCATGCACAGCAAGCAGTGGTGGACAAAGCTCAAGTGTGCAAGTGGCATAGGGCGCCATACAGATATACCGCTGATTGCTGACGCCAATGGCCACGAGTACGCAACAAGTGCAGAGAAATCGGAGGCATTTGGACGCTTCTTTGCAAAGAAGTGTAGCATCCCCGGCGACGATATCTCCACTGCTGATCTCCCTCCCCACGGCTTGCCCACATCCCAAACGATCAGTACCATTCACTTCCGACCTGAAGCAGTGCGTCGAGTT
>NC_088645.1:42523330-42565830 GCF_964019385.1 Sycon ciliatum | reverse complement strand
GCACTAACAGTCCGCCCACCTTTGGATCAAATATCGATTCTGCCATACTTGGTCAAAAAATCGTATCATAAGAAAATCGTAGCAGATTTGTCAGAATCCTGTGTAACAACGGATTTCACAGCAGATGATTTTCGCCCTGATCTTGATGATGTTTCTCGTCTGATTCCATGTCAGCCGGGAAATTGTACTACACTTCCCGGTTTGTACGGTAGCACGGTTGCATTCTCGTTTCTGACAATCACATTGGACGCCGTCAATCAGCGTCATGAGTGTCCCATCGCTTCTAAAGGCGTATTACGTAGCGCCCCGTCGAATGTGAACTAGTCTTTAGCATTCCCGATGTAACCCATCACCCTAATTGCCGGTTAAATAGTAAAAATTCATAATGCCCTCCCTGACATGCACCACCCTCCCTGACATGCACCACCCTATAATTATACCAATACAACTTTCACATAACCGGGTATCCTCTAGAGTCCACTCCGATATCCGGTCACTGCTAGGTATAAAACTTCTAAGGTAACAAACCATTTGTTTGTCTGTTTGTGTGCGTGTTTGTGTGTTTGTGTATGTATGTGTGTGTGTGTGTGTGTGTGTGTGTGTGTGTGTGTGTGTGTGTGTGTGTGTGTGTGTGTGTGTGTGTGTGTGTGTGCCTGTGTGCTGAACTATAGGTACCTGCTTCTAGTCCCATTGCTGCACAAGACAGCCGGGCAAGTTCAGCTTCTGCCACTGCTCCTGCCGTGACTGGCTCTCCTACAGTAACTAGAGTAAGTTAAACGACATACCTCTGTTGTACGATATCCAACAGAGTCAATGTCGGTAGCGAACAAGATATCCGCACAAGGCCAAATCTACTACTTTGCCCAAATTTGGCTCCTTTTTTTATCCCAGATTGTGTCTCATTGAGCCACTGTGAAAGTTTGGTGCAGTTTGGTGCATAGTTTCCAGTGCAACAAGCACCTCATGAATATTGGATAGCAATGTCAGTCAGAGTTGCTCATGGATAGATACATTGTCATTCGCAATGTTTTTGCCCTCAAACCAGCCAGTCCGAAGGCCTTGCTAGGCATCACTTAACCAGATAGTGGAAACGACTTCGGCGTTAATTGTAAAAAAGTTGGATGATCCCACACCGGAGCTCGTGTTTTGGTGGATGATGAAGTTTGTACAGTGGACACCAACCCAAACATGAGGGCCTGCTGGACTTCTGAGGGTTCTCGATAAAGCGACATAGCGCGGCGCTACACCCTCTTTCACTTTTTGACTGCCCCCTTTCAGAGAGAATGCTCCAACCTTCAGAGTGCGATCGCCACCTTTTTATATGCATTATATGTACACATCCTGTTTTAGCACAGCAGAGAATGGAGGCACAAGATGGCGGTAAAACTCACTAAATTGTGGGGCAGATGATCCGCTCCCCCCCCCCCCGCCCCTCCTTCATTTTTGTTCTGGCTAAAACCCTGCTTATTTTAGAAGATTAGGAATTTAGAAAACTGCAATTTGTGCCTGCAATCAGGTTTATAGTAGGGCTTGAAAGTGCTACGTCACAGCAGAGCACGAATTTATAAATTCAAATACTGGATCCCTATGGATCCAGTTTTTGTATGGATCCAAGCACTTTTAAAGCGGTATTACTCACAGTAAGGTGATACAGCCGTTGAAATTGACTGGGTTGGCTAAGGGCACATTCACACGCACGGAAAAACCGGATACGGGAGAGCTTGCCGGGAGTGATCATTATTTTTTTTTTTACATTAGAAATTTATTACTCAAATTTTGAAGATCAAAAGGAAAGCTTTGCAATAATAACAACAATAAAACGTAGCCTGTAGAATGTAAAAAAAGTCACTGAGTACAGTTTAATTAAATATCCATGTCCAGTATTTATAATAAAAATAATCTGCTGCAATTTATAGATTCTCACATGCGAGCAACCTGGGCCTCAGCAACAACCAGCTCAGCGGACTCCGGATGCCGAACCGATCGCTCACGGAAAAGACCCCGTGAACCCCGCAAACACATGATGCATGATCGCAACAGGGCAAATGAGAGATGGCATCTGATGTAAGATATTACGTGGGAGTACTGCTCCTTCCTCCTTTCCGCTCTCAATAACGCGATTCGGCGATAGAGTGATGTTGCCGCTCTTCCCATGCCACCACTTTCCGACAGCACAACAGGCATGAACGTCGCATGCTCCACCTCTCTCACTCTCTCTTCATAACATCGCCGCTTTTCTTTTTCATGGCGCCGATAGACAGTAGTGTGTGGTGCAGATCGATTTGAGCGTGCATGAGGATTAAAAACCCGTATATCAAGTAAAGTACGCTCAAAACGACTGCCCCACAAACCACTGACCGCTACATCAAGCCGTGCATGCTCCTCCACAATAGCAGACCTGTATCTCATTCAAAAGTGTTTTGGTGCATTCAGACGTACTTCGTAAAAAGCGTGCAAATCCCGAAGGCGCTAGGCGCTCTTTTCGCTTTATATATTTGTTCTACAGGAGAGGAAGAGATAGAGATAGAAAGAGAGCATGGGGGGTTTTGTAGCTGCACTCGACTTCTTGAAGAGGACCTCGTCTGCTTCGCACGAATCTAACCTGTCACTGTCATGTCCTAGATTGCCATATCGCCCAACACCCCTGTCTTCCACTTCTCGCCATGGTCGTCGTTCATCTCTTGGATGAAATCAATCGTTAGCGTTCGTGATGTTCATGGCGTACCCTTCCTCTCTCAGACGGGAACGCAGGTGGTGGGCAATACACCGAATCGTGGAGAAGCAGAGAGGTTTCTGGGAGAGCAAAGTACCACTGTGACACAAAAAAGCAGAGATGTACGCTCCCGGAGAGGCAGACGACTTTCTTGATCAAAAGTACTGTGGAGTGTACCGGGTGCGCCAAGAAATATCTGGCGCACAAGAGGGAATACCAGAAATTCAAACTAGTATTTCGCCACACATGTCCTCGATTTGTGCTATATTCAAACGACTTATGTACCTCCCATAGCTCTTCATCACGGCTCGCCAAACGCACTACACTCAAACAAACAGCGTTCGAATCAGGGAGTAGTACTCCCAGTGGTTCAAATCACCGCGTCAGACCCACTTTACAGGCATTAAACCTTTCACGCCCTACTATGGCGGGCTTGACCATAGTGTATTGAACTTTTCTGTAACTTGGATTGAAGGAAATTGATGTACGACCAACTGCTGGGGTTGATGTTTTTTTGGTTCGCGTGTATGAATATATGCGTGCCTGTCTGCATGTGCACACACTCTCATGATGTGTGCGTGTGCGTGTGTGTTCGTGTGTGTGTGTTTGTGTGCACATGTGTGTATGTGTGTGTGTGTGTGTTTGTGTGTGTGTGTGTATGTGTGTGTGTGTGTGTGTGTGTGTGTGTGTGTGTGTGTGTGTGTGTGTGTGTGTGTGTGTGTGTGTGTGTGTGTGCGTGTATTTCCATCAGCCGCAGGTTACGCCTTCCACTGCGCCAGAAAGCCTGTCAAGTTCTGCATCTGCCACTGCCTCTGCTGCAACAGCTACGGTAAGTTGCGCAACATTTTTCTCTGTACTGCCGGTTTCACACTAGTCCGATTTATCAGCCCATGCTTCTACATAGACTCTGACATGAAATCGCAGAACTGTGGGACGAGTGTGACTACCTGTTCACACACACAACTGAACAGTGACCTAATTCACTTGTAGGGCTGTCAGTGCACACATAATACAAGTTGTGCATCGCCACATTAGAGAGTGGTAGACGTCAGAGCGGATATGCGATCATTTCTATATACACAAGCTACAGGACCAAAAAAATGAAAGGGGTAGTTCACAATCTGCACCGACACTCTCTGCTTTCATGTTGAAATTCCTTGTTGGAAGCCCGTTCCAACATGTGAAAGCACTAAAAACCGGCCGACCTTTGGGTCAAATATCTACCCTGCCATAAGAAAATCCTAAGGATCAGTCGGGGAAGTGAACTGCCTGAAAAGAGAAAACGCCAGACCCACCAGGACTCAAACCCGGGGCTTTGCTTGTCATGAGCAATGCTCTAATCACTGAGCTATGAGACCACGCTGAACCTAGAAGGCGCTGACAAGTTTTTCACTCCAAAGGCAGCTCACAAAAAGTGCCACACATACTGATGGCACGTGGGTCATTTTCCCCTTTGGATTGAAGAACTGGCCAGATGAAGCGTAGTTGGCCGCAGCCAGATGTCAACCGGATAACGAGTGAGGTATGGAAGCAAGGACTGAGAACAGAGTGTCTCGGATAGAAGAGGTGTGCAAGCGGATGGCAGCTATAGGCCATGATGCAGAACTACTTGGGACCGTGAGATTAATTTCCCGGTCCGAGCCAGCCGGGAAAACCCCTCGCGCCGACGGCAGCAGTGAGGGAAAGAAACCAGGTGAATATCCCCAGTAGCGAGTATGCATCATGTAGGCATGGCAAGCACATCATGGCAAAAAGTGATAGAAAAGCAATAATAGGCTGCACAGAAATGAAGGATGGGACGACAGGGACACTGGTGAGACTCAAAACTCTCTCGCTGCGCTCGGCCGGCGAGAAATACAACTTTTCCAGTTCCACCATAGTTTGTGGATTTTAGGGGTGCTGGCGGTTGGGCGGTGAAATAGCCAATAGAGTCCTCTTCCCAAGATTCCTTTTGAGTTCTTCCCTCCCCTCTCCCGGGGAGACCCACGTGACCAATCTCTGGCAGTCAGAAAGGACAGTACAGTACTGCATTTCCCCCTAAGTTAGTACGTACTAACTTTCGAACTTAGCAGCCAACCGAGTACTAACTTTCGGGGGTAAATGACACGCAGTGGGAAGCCTGCGCAACTCTAGTGTCTGTGCATATGATGTATGTACTGTACGGTGTCTGTACATGTAGGACGGGTACGAACTTACTATCGTTCGGGGGGAACTGTCTTTCGGGTTGATAACCTCGGCAGTGGAAAGTGTATTTTTTATAGGGGGGGGGTACTAAGTCATTGGGGAGAACTTACTTACGGGGAATTGCGGTACTATGTGTGTATGTGTGTGTGCGTGCGCTCGCGGGCGTGCGTGTGTGTGTGTGTGTCCGCCATGAACTGGCTGTTGGTAACCACCCAGGAGAAGTCGTGTGATGAGTGTGAGGGGAAAAATGAAAAAGACCAAAGTAGGCATTCTCTGGCCAGAAAAAGCCACTTTTTACCTGTGTGGTGTAGACCATGCTGAATAGTGGCGGTCAATTCTTCAGCCTTGCAAGCTGTTGAATGGTGCAATCCCAGCAGAAGTTGCTTGCTATAGCTTCTGCTGTAGCATGGCTATCATCGCTTTCGGCAATGGGCGTCAAATGGTCAAGGTCAAAGATGTGTGTGTGTGTGTGTGTGTGTGTGTGTTTGTGTGTGTGTGTGTGTGTGTGTGTGTGTCCCATATGGTGCAGTGGCATATGCAGTCGATTTCCAATCGAGAGGTTGCGGGTTCAATTCCCGACGATTATGGTTGCACACGTCTTTCTTCTCTTTCTCGGACTCTTCCTGACTTTTCTTTCATTCTCCTGGGTGGTTACCAACAGCCAGTGTATGCCGGAGTATGTGGTGTGGTGTGTGTGTAGAAAAAAAAGAAGAAAAATGGAAAAAATGAAAAATAGGGATTCACTGGCCAGAAAAAGTCACTTCAATCAGCTGTGTGGTGGATACCAGGCTACAAATAGTGGCGGTCAATTCATCAGCCTTGCAAGCTGTTGAATGGTGTAATCCCAGCACAAGTTGCTATGTCTAACATAGCTGTTCGCTATCACCGCTTCCGCGATGGGCAGGTGTGAGGTCTGAGGTGTGTGTGTGTGTGTGTGTGTGTGTGTGTGTGTATGTGTGTGTGTGTGTGTGTGTGTGTGTGTTTGCGTGTGTGTGTGTGTGTGTGTGTGTGTGTGTGTGTGTATGTGTGTATGTGTGTGTGTGTGTGTGTGTGTGTGTGTGTGTGTGTGTGTGTGTGTGTGTGTGTGTCTGTGTCTGTGTGCTGAACTATAGGTACCTGTTTCTAGTCCCATTGCTGCACAAGACAGCCGGGCAAGTTCAGCTTCTGCCTCTGCTCCTGCCACTGCTTCTGCTACTGCAACGAGAGTAAGTTGAACGGCAGCATACCTGTGTTGTATGATATCCAACAGAGTCAATGTCAGTAGCGACCGAAACATCCGCATAAGGCCAAATATGCTATTTTGTCCAAATGTGGCTCCTTTTTTATATCCCAGATTGGGCCTCATTCCCCCACCTCATTCCCCCACTGTGCCAGCTTGGTGCAGTTTGGTGCATAGTTTCCAGTGCAACAAGCACCTCATGATTATCGGATAGCTACGTGAGTCACACCACGAGCTCCTGTGTTAGGACCAACCAACTTTCCTATACAATTTTACCCAAAGTCAATAGCACTATGTCATGCTTACAGATACGTTCATTCCACTTTGTGTTTCATGATATAGGTTCATCTCACTTGCTTTTCTCCTAAATCCTGATGAAGGCTCCCGGGCGAAAATTGGATTGAAATATTCTTATTTTGCAGCGAAGATTCCACTTGATTCGAGCATGGTGTGTGTATGGTGTGTATAGGGTGTGTATGGTGTGTGTATGGTGTGTGTATAGTTAAACTTACAGATACTAGTAAAATAAATCAATGATATTGTATAATTTTGAGGTATTATGGATATTGTATCTCTGACCCTTTCAGGCTGAAGCTACAGCAGCTGCAAGCACAGCTGTTTCATCCGTTGGTAGAGGATATCATGTCTTACCTGCTATGCCAACCCCAACACAGATTGCGAACATCAAGAAGCGCAGAAAGGTACAACTGGATGAGTCTATTTTGTTTTGATCTTACAAGTACTTTCAGTAGCAAGTCAGGCAATATCGATTAGGAGATTTTTTTGGAATATGTCTGGTTAGTACATACCCTTCCCTTTCCCCGGTGACAATCTCAAAAATGTATTTCAAACAATCTAGAAAATTGTGAAGGATATTGCGGATAATTACTCCAAATTTGCAGCCCACACGCGGTGTTTAATGTCAATACGCGGCCATTGTGTGGTGTACACAAAGTACAACCAATGGGTCTACAGCCACTCACTGCATGGTGCTAACAAATTACTGATTACATTGAATGGCATCGCGTACAATCAGCTTCCACCATGGGAAGCATAGCACAGCCTATGCCAATGTTCTTTTATTTTCTGAATAGGAAAAACCCAACCAGTGCCTGCCCCAAGACCGGGTCAGCGACCCGGTTAGGGGATGCTTAGAACTGTTAAGGTAGCCCAATACCAAAAACTGGTGCGAAGACTGTTTTTTTTTAAATTTTAACACCACTACGTAAATGTATGGAGCAAGAAATGACGATATATTAGGGGGAGGGGTGGGGGAGTATTTGGGCATTATCTTCCAGTATGCCGCTCTGATATTACGGAAATTTTGTATCATTTCTTCATAGTTAGTCTCGGATGGAGAGCGAAGGATTAATTTATAAGAATAAAAGAGGAATGAAAAGTATGAATGCCGCAGACATCACCACGCAACATGACAATTTGTTCAAGGTTTGGTTTTGTGTGTTTCCAAAATCGATTTTCACGTTCCGATCATCAGTGGAAATACGGAACTAAAGAGATCAAGGGAAAAACAAAGGTTAAAAATCCAAAGAAGTGTGACACATGACGGGTAACTTCTTGGACCGATTGAATAACTTACATCCCTCTCTGAAATTCACGGTTGAGCATGAACAGAACAACACCTTGTCCTTTCTAGATGTGCGTGTGGAGAAGTCAAACGATGAAATTGTAACGTCAATATACAGGAAACCAACATTTACCGGACAATATATCGTGTTTGACTCGTATTGTTCGTACCTGTATAAGGTCAACCTGGTGAAGAATCTGGTGGATAGAGCGCGGCGAATCTGTTCCCCCTCTCGACTCAAGGATGAGCTAGGTTTTCTGAAATCTGTGTTTCTCAAAAATGGTTACCCGGAGGAACTGCTAAACAAGCTACTAAAATCAGCATCAAAACCAAAGGTCGTCATCATTGGTCCAAGTCGTTGCCCAGTCTACCTTTCCTTACCTTGGAAAGGAGAGGCATCACAGACATTGTGCCGCACAATCAAAACGCTAGTTACACAAACATACTTTGCGGCGCACTTCATCCCTGTGTTCACTACGATACGTGCGTTCACGGTGAGGAAGGATGTCCTACCATCCCACCTATTGAGCCACTTGGTCTACCAATTTGAGTGCCGGAATTGTGATAGCCGGTACGTTGGTAGGACCCTTCAACACCTGAGCGCACGTATCAAGCAGCATGTACCACTTCACATGCTGCCGGACGCAGCAAAAGCGAAGCGCCCGAAGCGGGGAAGACCACGCAAGAACCCGCTCCCTCTACCACCGACACAACCAGAGCAAGTCGAACACACGGTGCAGAGGAAGAGTGGTGGATCACTAAGCCAACCGAATGTGCCTTCTCCACCGTTGCCCTTGCCGCCACCGGAGCCACCACCAGTGCCGTTGGTGGCTGGGGTTTGGGAGGAGTCGGCAACAACAACAGTACCGCCAATCACAGACATTGAGCCCATTTCTTTGACACAGTATCCGGCTGTGCGGACACCGCAGCACCCTCCGGCGCTTGATCCGTGGGTCCAGAGACCACGGAGGTCGACCGCCAATTATTCAACCGAAATATATGCTAGGAATGGCCAAGGCCCACGCGGAGCATCGAAGGAGACCGGAAGCCGGGGGCAAAACGGAACACAATCTCGGGACGTAGATGAGGTAAAGACAGTGACACGGGACAGACGTAGGAAGGAGAACATGGATGGTATCAGACGACTGACTGGTGGTGAATATGAGTTGGGTGATGATGCGGCGGATGACGAGAATACAGATGACGACGAGGCGGATGACGGCGAGGATACAGATGACGACGAGGCGGGTGATGACGAGGCGGCGGATGAAGACGAGGCGGATGACGGTGAGACGGCTGGTGGTGATGGTGATAAAACGGACGAGGAGGAGTCAGGTGGCAGGGAAGGTGATGGAGCTGATGAGGGTGAAATTCGTAAGAAGTCAGCTGTGTATTTGCATTTGTTATCTCGTCCCGATTGTTTGAGTGTGTATGATGATTCCCACTTCTCTGTACTGTGTCGTGCCCGTTATGTCCAGCAGTTGAAGGTCCTTGAAGCTGTTTGTATTCGTACGCATAAGCCCGATTTGTGTAAGCAAAAAGAACATGTTTTAGCACTTAGGTTATTTTCGTGAGTTTGCACCCCGTGTTCATGAGTTGTTTCTGCACTGTTCATGCCCGTTTGTCACACTTACTCTTTATTTTAGTTCTCACTTTTTGTAAAACTTACCACAAGTTACCCGTCATGTGTCACACTTCTTTGGATTTTTAACCTTTGTTTTTCCCTTGATCTCTTTAGTTCCGTATTTCCACTGATGATCGGAACGTGAAAATCGATTTTGGAAACACACAAAACCAAACCTTGAACAAAATGTCATGTTGCGTGGTGATGTCTGCGGCATTCATACTTTTCATTGCTATTATTAAACTTTTATCTCCACGTAGATTATTTGAATAAAAGAGGACCAAGGATTAATTTATAAGAATAAAAGAGGACCAAGGATTAATTTATAAGAATAAAAGAGGACCAAGGATTAATTTATAAGAAGAAAAGAGGACCAAGGAGCCTTCACCTTCCCCTCAGATGTTATTTCTATAATTACCAACCACACAACAAGCCGACCTGTTTGGGAGGTATTACGCGTTGTATTACCAGGAGATAGGCACCAATTGCCGCATACAATATGCAATATTCTGGTCCAATGCCAGAGCTAGTATTGCAAGCACCGCTGTGCGTTAGTATGGCCAATGCCGACACTAACTGGGGCAACAATTGCCCGGCGAGAATTCACACGTGTCAATACACGAGCATGCAGTAGGGATGCACTTGTGGGCGAATGTAGGCGCACTTGGCTTAATGCCGGCCTGACCCACGATCCCTGTTGAATTCAGATGTGTCAATACACGAGCATGCAGTAGGAATGCACTTGTGGGCGAATGTAGGCGCACTTGGCTCAATGCCGGCCTGACCCACGATCCCTACTGTTCTTCCTTACGGGATGGCTTAAAGGATGCACTTGTGAGCGAATATAGGCGCACTTGGCTCAATGCCGGCCTGACTCACGATCCTTACTGTTCTCCCTTTCGGGATGGTTTCGAATGGAATGCTAGTGAGAGATGATGGGGTGGGTGGTGGTGATCAGAAACCGGCCGCGATAGTCAAACAATTTGACCGTCAGCACAGCAACAACAGCATGGCGAATTGGAGTAATGCGCATGCTCGGCACAGTCCCGTGCGGAAACGCGGGAATTCGGAGTGCATGCATGTTATGCATGTACAAGTGTTGCTTATGGCAAGGATGTTGGTGTGTTGCTAACTCCACTTACCGTGCCATGCACGGAAACTTATATCTTAGAACCTTCTAAACTGGAAGGCTGTTGGAGAGCGCGTCCAAGATGTACTAGAGCTGATTGCCAGTTAGGTGTAGAACGTCTGTACTGTTGGTCAGTGTCGTGCAATGTTATCACATGAGCTGATTGTAAAGTAACTGCTGGCGTTAGTGGATATTCTAGCGTAACTTGTAGCTCTTTGGTCCTCTTTTCTTCATATACATTTCTCCATAGGGTCTACTTTGCTACATAGCTTTGCATAGGCCAATATCATGCTCTAATTCCTGCAGATAGGCCACCTGTACAGAGTAACATTTCTAAACAACAAATTACAGTCTTTTCACCCACTGCAATCTTCTCTAGCCGTTTGCAGACGGTGAAATGGACACAAATTGTTACTTTTGTACGTAAATGGACAAAATGGAGACAAAAAGGTATCATAAACCCAACTATGATTTTTTATCCTTTTCAGTCGAGGGCACTTTTTGTTCTTCACGGTGATATGCTCCAGCAGGCAAAAGCGATAGGCGCATATAATCCGAGTGTCCAGTGCACATTGTTCTTACATGTATGATGATGAAAGCAAAGCATTGTTCATACACCTACGATCCTGACAATATAGCACCGCAGCTGTAAAAAAAATTACCTCTATCATTTGCGACTTCCCGATTTACGTGCAGCAGCCACACTTGAATGAAACCCGGCTCAAACCCTCTCTGGCTCTGTAAACGTTGCACCAGGTACACATAAGTTGCAGCGCATGTGAAAAGGATGCTAAGCTGCACTTGACTGAAACAGACAAGAGCTGATTTTGAAGTTTGAACTTGCCCTCAGTGTTGGCTAAAGACCGTGCACATAAAACCACCATCACAATATTTGAACGGTCTCTGCCGGGATGACAGCTACACCATAGCTCAATGGTTAGAGCATCACCGGCCTAAAGCGAAGGTCCCTGGTTCGAGTACTGATACAGTCAATATATTTGTGCAAACGTATTCTTCAGATTAATCAGGCGAACTACCCTGCATCAATCTGAAACCGAGGAAACACATAGCTGGAAATTTGTTACCGTTTGGCCTACATTTTGTCAATTACGTCCAAAGAAACAATTTATGTCCATTTCTGTGCATTTTTTCCATGCGTGCGTTTGTGTAATGTGTGTGGGGGTGGGGGGGGGGGAGGGTTGGGGTTGGTGAGTGTCTGTGTAGTGTGTGTGTGTGTGTTTATGGTTTTGCAGGTTACCCGTATAACGGCAGCTGTATGTCAAGGTCAAGGTCAAGGTGTGTGTATGTGTGTGTTTGTGTGTATGTGTGTGTTTGTGTGTATGTGTATGTGTATGTGTATGTGGTTCTATTTTGTCATGCAGTGGAAGAAGGTAGTAGGAGGTCATGGAAAGAGTTTTTTTAATTTTTGGAATACTTCACGTCCGGAAATACCACAGCATGGAAAACATGCCATGCTTGCCACGTACAGTGACAAGCTGGTTGCTGTGTGGTATGATGGTGTGGACATCACCAAGATCATTGAGACATCAGACCTGCAGACATGGCGCAGTATTGACCTACCAAGTGAATACAGTAAGCTGGCTGGCCCATCACTGGCATCCCATGGTGGTATGCTGTACATGTACTGTCTAACGCTTTCCAAGAGCACCAACACATGGGTGCGCTCTATTCTGCAGTACTGCGACACACCAGATAACGGTGATGGCGGCCGCAGTGGTGGTGGTGGTGGTGGTGGTGGTGGTGGTCAGTGGACCAAACTTATGGAGCTCTCGCACTGTCGCCATGACTGGTGTACTCTACATGCATGTCATGATGCTATTTCTCTATATGGTGGCAGTCATGATTTATCAAATCACAAACATGTTAGTACATATTCTCTAGCTAGCAAGCAGTGGAGCTCTTCTGCATCATCCAATGCTAGCCTAGTATTACCTTCATTACCACAACCATGCAGCAAAGCATCACTTGTCTCATTCCCTGATTCACTGTACTTAGTTGGTGGTAATACTGGTTGTTTCTTCAAACACCATAATGGTAGGTGGGTGTCCACCTGTCCACCTGATCGTGGTGACCTGAAGTTTAGTGCAGCATGCGCACTGTCTGACCATAGCATGGTTATTTGCCCCAACGCTCCTTTTACTGAGTGTGTTGTACATGATATTTCATCTGGTCAGGTCTATCCACTACCAGCTGTGCCAAAGTACAGTTATTGCACTCCATCCCTCAGACTGTTTGGCAGTACACTGGTACTCAGTGTATGTGGACCTCACAGTTCTGGTTCTCTGTACACACTGGATATGAGTGTGTGAGTGTAGTAGGTTACTAACTACAGTCAATCACTGATGATAACTACAGTATGCAAACTGTACTGCTTTTCACTTTCTTTCTATAATCAGAAAATTGCTTATCTTTGTTTTCACGTCTCTCTGGTTGTCAAGTAATCCTCTAGTTGTACGCTGCCTCATCCCCTGTAACATATACGCAGATTGGTTAAGTGAATATCACTCTTAGCTCTATAATCACGTCCAAACTTACCCATTCTTTCCTTGATGCCTCCACAGCAGGAGTGTGAATTATGAACTGAAAACTATTTTTCATCGTGCATCCTCCTCTGAGTCTGCTATGTTCTAAGGGCCGGGTTCCACTGCGGCTCCGCGGCTCCGCTGCTCCGCGGCACCTGGTTGCATGCAGCGGAGCAGCGCGGTTCCACTGTCACTCGCCATTCGCGGTACCGCGGGCGTGGTCCACACTTTTTGATGACGTTTCACCTGCCTGCGCGCGCGCGCGCGAAATCAAACAAATCCTCGTGTTCTGGCCTGCGCAACGAAATAAATTTTGAATTTTAAAATTCTGGCATACAAAACAATGCAAAGTACGGGAAACAGGTCGAGCCGCGACTGTGGCTCGCAGTTTTTGGTCAAGAATCGTAGCAAAAGCTCGCGGTGAGCCGCGGACTCGCTGCTCCAGCTCGAGCCGTGGTCACTATGGTAATGATGACGTTTCAAGCCGCGAAAGACGAGCAGCGGAGCCGCAGTGGAACCCGGCCCTAATCTCTGTTTCTGACATTGAGCACTTTCTGCAGCTCGGGGATCAACGGATTTATTGATTAGGTGTGTGGATTGTTATGACTGTATGCTTTGAGGACGAGGGTTGGGGGAGGGGGGGGGGGGGGGCTTGTGTAGTTGCATCATACATGGTTTCCATAGTCGGAGTACCATATGTTCAAGAAGCTGTTCAGTGAGCACCTGATACTAATGCTTATCTGCATGTTTTGTACTTTACATTTCTGATATCCATAACAAAACCATGTCTGGTTTCTTGACGAGAGACAGACGAAGACAGAGACCGATACAAAGGCAGAGCTAGAGACTAAAAGCCGATTCACACTTCATTTCCCGTACGGGAAACGGGTCGCATACGGAAAAGCCATCGCGCGAATTTCCCGTACGCGAAATGAAGTATGAGTAGCCTTAAGAGAGCATGTCTGAGAATACCAAAGTATGGGTGCAAGTGGATCTCTCCGATTTCGCTCAAAATTTGCAGGTAGGTTCCCTTTGGGGTGTGGATCGATTGTGCAAAACCCTTGAAAAAGTTTCTGAAGGGAACCTTGAAATTTGCATACCCCTCAAAAATGGCCGAAATATCACATTATTTATGGGTCTAGAAACGAGTCACGCCACAGCGTATCCGAACAAGCTATGAACAAAACTCCATCAAGCCAACATTGCCTCACCTTAGGAGAGTTCCTGGAGCAGTACCGCTTAGCCACGCCAGCATCCCAGAAGACGAGGTCCATCACCCCCTGACGCCACAAATGATCGTCTTGAAAATAGCCAATTTACAAGCGCTGGCAAAACAGCCAGCTACGTCCCCAATTGGCCAGAACTATACACCGGCAGATAGTAGAACACCTCTTCTAGCGCTGAGGACATGTCCCCCATCTTCCTTTTGGGGTTTTCTTGAAATAAACTTTTTTGAATTTTTCCACTCCACCATGCTGAAATACGGCCAAAGTCATACCTGCGCAGGAAAGCTCGCCCCTCCGCGACGTCTCCTCAGCAATTTCTACTCCAACACTACTCCCAAGGCCGCAGAACAAAGTTTATTGTTGGCTCTGACAAGGAAAAGCAGCGGTGATCACTTGTCACTCCAAACGACAAGCTTCTCCTTGCGCCACCAATAATTTTTTGTGCGACTGTTGATGCAAAAGTGACTGAAGTCCTGAGCGCAGTTTTTGAATTTTATTGCAAGATTCACGGTGAGATCGCGTGCTCTGTGACGTAGGATGACGCTTCCTGTTTCACGACACGCGGCCATCGATCGCGAACGTGACTGGAACGCTACTCGGAACAGACCATGATGGCAGAGGTAAGATTAGCTAGAACCCTCGCAAACTGTCCTTGGAGTGTTGCAATGGCAGCAAGCCGTTGAAATATGCCCCCATTACAGCATGGAGAGTTATTCATCTTTCACACTTACCTCCTGCAATCCCGAAAATAGTCCAACACTAAGGCAACAGTAAAAGTCCCTTGTTTTCATGTCGATGCTCGACATAAGCTGCTAGCGCGGCGCGAGGTCGCTCTGTGTTGACTGGCACGCGAGCAGCACTGGCTGCCAGCATGCACGAACTATTAAAGGGGAAGTTAAGGCAAAAATTAAAATTTCACCAGTTGTAGTCTTCGGGGTGCTGAGTCGAATGGTCTTGGTCCGATGAAGCTGAGACGCTCCCTTCCTACTTGAATCCCAATCGAACTCGCGCATTTCCACCGAAACTGGGTGACTGCGCCCTACGAGATGGGGATTTGTATGCAAAATGTCACTAAAAGCGCCATTTCGTTCTTATAAAAGCACGGATGACCGCGATTGGCCCATATGTTGTAGTCTTTTGGACGCTGAGTCGACTGGTTTTGGTCCGAAAAGGCTGCGATGCAGCGTTCCTCCTTTATTCCCAATCGAACATGGCTGAACAAGCGGTCACGTGCTCCTGGGTGCCCAAATCACCTGGTCACCACGCTAGCAGGCGACAAATTTCACACCAAGGTTCAACTCGAGTGACAGGAGTGCATCCAAAAAAGGTCAAACAGGCTAGTAAGTTGTACCCTGCAAGCACGGTGACCAGGTGACTGGTGTACGCAGGAGCACGTGACCGCTTGTTCAACCATGTTCGATTGGGAATAAAGGAGGAACGCTATATCGCAGCCTTTTCGGACCAACACCAGTCGACTCAGCGTCCAAAAGACTACAACATATGGGCCAATCGCGGTCATCCGTGCTTTTATAAGAACGAAATGGCGCTTTTAGTGACATTTTGCATACAAATCCCCATCTAGTAGGGCGCAGTCACCCAGTTTCGGTGGAAGTGCGCGAGTTCGATTGGGATTCAAGTAGGAAGGGAGCGTCTCAGCTTCCTCGGACCAAGACCATTCGACTCAGCACCCCGAAGACTACAACTGGTGAAATTTTAATTTTTGCCTTAACTTCCCCTTTAACCTACTTGTCGCGTGAACTGCATGAGAGATTTCTTACGTCATAAAGAATGTGATTTCATCATCAATTTTCACTGGTCTTCGACCTACGTCACAGTACGTGGTCAGGGAAAGTCCCGGTTCGTAGGCCTACAACACGGTCAGCGTGTTCTTGAGCGCACTAACAACACAAGTGTGATCACTTCCACTTCCAGACCAACGCAGCAACGGGCGTTCAAGGCGAGTAACATAATCATTACAACTAAATACAAGCGCACTTGACGAAGGTAGGCCTTGACGGATTATGCTAATATTTTCGTGAAATTATGCTTTTCGCATTGCTGAAAAAATTGCAGAATTATGCTATTTTTATGCTAAAAGTTATCATATTAGGCCGCATTATGCTCACATATGCTGCTAATGTATTATGTATATGATGGTTCGGTGCAAAATAGCAGGGGAATTTTTTTGTAGAGGGCGTTGTACTGTAGTAGCAGAAGTTCAACGGGCCGGGGTCAACGCACCGTCCGACCTAGCTACGACCGTCACTGATTGTAGTGGACTGGACATGTTATCAAGGGAGTCGTAAACCTACGACCTCCTGGTGCATCTACTGTCTTGTAGAACATGTACAACTGTATGGAATTTGATGCGAACAGGCGGATTATTCCAATTTTATGCGATTCGTATGCAATTTGCCTCGACTTATGCGATTATTCGATTTTGGTAGGAATTATGCGAAAAATTATGCTAGCATAATCCGTCAAGGCCTAGACGAAGGCCAGGTGACTCTGAAATCTCGTGAGCCGTGATCCACGCGACTTGGCATTCTTGCGTCACAAGGCACGTGATTTCACCGTGCCTCTTGTAGTAAAATTCAAGAATGGACCGTATGCGTGTTAAAACAAAATGGCGTCACGATTTATTGAAAGTTGTATAGTTGGTGGTACGAGTGTTCAAACCTATTAATTTTGAACTTCATACTGTTCGTCTTCTTTTTGACATGCTCTCTTTCCATCGTCCTTAGCTTTTGTTTGTTGAGAGCTGTTTTGGCTTTCTCCTATACCTCTGGGGGATGCCAAGTGATGGTTTTGAGAGGCTGGTGATGGCTGTGAGCGAGAGTTTGCCGATCGGCGTCGTCCTCGCTGTAGCGATGAAAATACTAGTTACTGCGCACCTGGCAGATATCACAACACGTGGGAGCGTCCAGGAGCAAAGGAATCTTGGGTTTTCACTGGAATCTAGTTCCTCCAGCATCGTGTAGCCCACCGTCGGTGAATGGCCGTCCAGAAAGGTCGAACCTGGTCTTCTGCAGCATCTCGCAGTCCTGCGAGGCACAATGAATACGCCTGTCATGTATTGTACAAATAAAAATCAAGAAGTAGTGGACTTTATATTGATGAGTCTATCCTGTATGCTGCAAAAGATGCAGGAAATGTGACTGGTGTCCGTACACTGGACGCCAATATCATCCCAGTCTTCTCCTGCAGGATCTGTTTGACATTGACATACCGGTATGCAGTGGGTCTACATTGGCCTGGTTTGGCAGCTATCTGCCTGGGTGGATGTAGCAGGTTTGCGTCGGCGCGTCGTCCAGTCCGACATTTTCTTGTAACTGTGGAGTACCGGCAGGGTTTGAGAGGTTGCTCGTGCTGTGAACACATCTCTACTGCCTGTCTCGTCCTGGAAGTGCCGTCTCGCCGCTTCCTTGCTCTACAGTCACGCCGTTATTTCGCTTTGTTTCGTGGTGCAGCTCAAAACCTGCCCAAACAACTGTGAGCTCGCAACATGGTATGGACAAATTGCACCACTCCTGCTGGTTAACTAAAACCGGGATAGTCGAGTAAGCGAGTTCACTCCCTGGGCCATGGCAAGATCTGTTCAGCGCGGGCTATTCCAACCTCCAAAAGCATAGTCACCGATCGATCCATGCGATGGTGGTTGACCTACAAAGAGCCAAGGCCTACGAGTACTACTATTGGATGCTGTCTACATGCAGTCAACAAAATCAAAGTACCTCAGTATGCCCCAGAATAGGGCATGTGCATCTATAGCATGACACAACAGGGGTTCTGGCGGCACCTGTCAAACAAGCAGTAGCGACTAGTGCCAGCTACCTATTGGAGGCTAGCCGCTACAGTCTGTCACTGAAGATAATTATTATGTTCACTGTTTAGACTGAGCACAATCAATGAAGCCCAATCAATCTGCCCGATGTGTGTTCTGTTCCACCTAATTATAACGTCCCATCGCATCAACCCTACTACACGCACATGTCGTCACTCTAGCACGACTTGTGTTATTATTGTTTATTTTGATTCGCACGATAAATAGAGCACAATAAACGTTAACTTGACCGAAGGATAAAGGCGACTGCAGATAGAGGAACACATAGAGGTACAAGTACCGGCATCAATACAGTATCGGAGAGAAACAAACAAAAATGAGAGGTACGCAGAAAAAACTCTCGTAAGCCCAAGGGGAAGTGGTTGATGAGGGATGAATGCACTCTCCACGCTCATCTACACTGTTCGTGGAAATGCACACATACATACAATAATATACAACATAGCAACAGCATGCACAGAACCGAACAATTTCATGTTCACACATGCAAGCACAGACCTGAACATTAGTACCAAAAGCCGATACAGACAATATCCCCATACACACAGACGGACACATACACACACACACACACACAATGTCCCATGTATGCGCCCGTGGCGAGAAAAGCACGCAAATCTACAAATGCACTGGATGTGAACCCACAGATTTTCTCTTATAGCAACGATAGCGGATCTGATTCTGAATGAAACACACACACACAATACAATCATTGAATGCCCATCCGCAGATGATGGCAGGTCCTGAAAGAACAGGCAGTGTTCCAGTAATGGGGAACAAAACTTCGAGTGGCGAGTGATTTATACACACACACACGTGCGTACGCGGGCACACACTAAAGTATTCAGAAATAGAATCGACATTGTAGTATTCATTGGTTGGGGAATGGAAAGGAAAATAAAACATTGCTGTAGGTTATTGTTGTAAGGACACTGGGAGCACAACAGAAAGGTAAGCAACTTGCTTTGAAGCAAAGAAAGTTATTATTCCACGGATTTCAGAAGGAAGGAACGTTCCAGAATGCTGCACTGGCAACAGGCGGCCTGCATGTGCGCGGCCCCTGCACTCGGTCCAGCTGCCGGCCTTGCAGTGCTGAAAAGAATGTGCAGTACAGCATGTCACATAGTATCGCAGCCTGGACAAATAGGCGCTGGCAAGTCCTAGTTATGTGCTCACCTACACCACGATGCACCAATCTTCTGAGCTACTTTGGCAACAACTTTGTCCACTTGAGACTCCCATGGGCTGAGCCAGTTGTTGAGGGCTGCACCAAGGTGGACGGCAATGACTGCTGATGGCAAGGCAATCCATGACACACAGTCACTAGGGCATCGTCAACATGGCGCTGAGGCTGGATCGATAAAATCAACCTTTAGGCTGCCGCGGGGTTGACAACGAGGCCGCTGTCTCGAAGCTAGTCAGTCAGCCTCGTCACCGCCATTGACGAACCAGTCGCCACCGCCAGCAGTGGCGGTAGGTTGTGGCAAGTGTGGCGCAATATTGTCAGCAAATTCAGTACTCAGGATAAGATGAGTGACAAAGGGAACGTTGTGTTTGATAATATTGAAGTGAACAGGGATGATCACAAACCCTGCGCGTACTCCACCGTGAGTTGCAAGAAAATTCCGGACTGGACGACGAGCAAACGCCAACCTGCTACATCCAACCAGGCAGATACTATGACAGCTGCCAAACCAGGTCAATGCCGACCTACTGCATAATGTCAATGTCAAACAGATCCTGCAGGAGAAGACTGGGGTGTTGGCGTCCAGTCACTGAGTGTACAGACACCAGTCACATTTCCTGTGTCGTTTGCAGCATACAGGCTGAGACTCATCACTGTAGAGTCCACTGCATGAGTTTTATTTGTACAATACATGGCAGGCGTACACGGTGTGCCTCGCAGGACTGCGAGATGCTGCAGAAGTCCAGGTTCGACCTTTCTGGACGGCCATTCACCGACGGTGGGCTACACGATGCTGGAGGAACTAGATTCCAGTGAAAACCCAAGATTCCTTTGCTCCTGGACGCTCCCACGTGTTGTGATATCTGCCAGGTGCGCAGTAACTAGTATTTTCATCGCTACAGCGATGACGACGCCGATCGGCAAACTCTCGCTCACAGCCATCACCAGCCTCTCAAAACCATCACTTGGCATCCCCCAGAGGTATAGGAGAAAGCCAAAACAGCTCACAACAAACAAAAGCTAAGTACGATGGAAAGAGAGCATGTCAAAAAGAAGACGAACAGTATGAAGTTCAAATGGTTTTGAACACTCGTACCACCAACTATACCACTTTCAATAAATCGTGACGCCATTTTGTTTTAACATGAATATCGCGGATTGCGCTCATGCCTTCAGTCACTTTTGCATCAACAGTCGCACAACAAATTATTGTTGGCGCAAGGAGAAGCTTGTCGTTTGGAGTGACAAGTGATCACCGCTGCTTTTCCTTGTCAGAGCCAACAATACACTTTGTTCTGCGGCTTTGGGAGTAGAAATTGCTGAGGAGACGTCGCGGAGGGTCGAGCTTTCCTGCGCAGGTATGACTTTGGCCGTATTTCAGCATGGTGGAGTGGAAAAATTCAAAAAAGTTTATTTCAAGAAAACCCCAAAAGGAAGATGGGGGACATGTCCTCAGCGCTAGAAGAGGTGTTCTACTATCTGCCGGTGTATAGTTTTGGCCAATTGGGGACGTAGCCGGCTGTTTTGCCAGCGCTTGTAAATTGGCTATTTTCAAGACGATCATTTGTGGCGTCAGGGGGTGATGGACCTCGTCTTCTGGGATGCTGGCGTGGCTAAGCGGTACTGCTCCAGGAACTCTTCTAAGGTGAGGCAATGTTGGCTTGATGGAGTTTTGTTCATAGCTTGTTCGTATACGCTGTGGCGTGACTCGTTTCTAGACCCATAAAATAATAATGTGATATTTCGGCCATTTCTGAGGGGTATCCAAATTTCAAGGTTCCCTTCAGAAACTTTTTCAAGGGCTTTGCACAATCGATCCACACCCCAAAGGGAACCTACCTGCAAATTTTGAGCGAAATCGGAGAGATCCACTTGCACACATACTTTGGTATTCTCAGACATGCTCTCTTAGAAGACAGAGGCAGAGAAGCCAAGCGTTCATGCGCACACACACCGCACACATACGGTACTAGCTCCCTGGCAGTATCTGCTCACATGAGTCTGTCATGGAGAGAGGAAAAGCCTCTAAAGGAATGTTGAAGACGTGAGTCTCTGGGCTTTTGAGCGGACTCACACTAAAATCCCCGGCCTCTGGTGTGGATTTTTGGAAATGATTCTACTACTACAAGTTTGCTCATCACACTACAGTACATGACTCACAACCCCGTCCAGGATAAAAAGATTGGCAGCATCAAGGTTACCCTTCAATGTTTGAGTTCTTACATCAGTGAGGATCTTCTTTTCATGTAGACGTCACTGGAGGACTTTTTCCGCCAGAGTTAATCAGAAAAAGAGTAATGATTGTCAACTAGCACTAGGCGGATAATGCCGGCAGTTAGCAGAATTTTGACATGTTCCAGGAAGGTACTGTATTTTACCGGTTATAAGTCGACCCCGGTCATAGGTCGACCGCCGTATCTGGAGTTCTCAATTGTGCGTTTTAAAGTTTTCACCCAAAGAAGCACTACTAACCACCTCATGCTACTAACACAACAACAAATCATGTAAATATTCCTTATTGGAGGGTATAACATCCCAATCCTTGAAAAATGCCAATAAACTGGCAACAATGTGTACACATTGACGGACTTGCCCCTTCTGTTCATGCATTGCCCTGCTCTAGTAATGGTTCATGAATCCGCCCAGTCCACATTCCTTCTCCGTTTCTCTCCGTTTCATTCCTTTCAGCTGCATCTTCCTCTCTGCTCTGTTTTATTTTCTCTTTTCGTTCATCCCTCTTGATATTTGTACTTTGTACTGTTGAGGCAACGAACTGAAATAAAAAAATAAAAAAACCAACCAAACCAAACCAAACATGGTGCACTCCTGCATGCAGTGCAGGTCATTTTTTGTAAGATACTGATAGCTCCCGGTTATAAGTCGAATCCCGGTTGTAAGTCGACCCCCACCCTTTCTCCGGCTATTTTAAGTCGTAAAATGTCGACTTACAACCGGAAAAATACGGTATGTGGATAAAGGAATGAAGCATTATTTTCATGAAGCAGGGAAGTGCCTGACATAAGGTTTGTATGGTTCCGCTATTTTAATGATTTTCGAGCAGAATCTGCCGATTTTCGCTCATTACTCGTCAATGGCTATCGTCAGCACACAACCGATCTCTTCAGTTGCTACAAACACGATGCGTGTACTGGAACCTAGTGTTGTGAACCATTCTACTACTCTAAAAGTCAGGAACGAACGACCACACGGCACGAGGACAACTACTAACTCTTGACGGTATATTTTACTTCCATCGACTATACTAACTAAGAAAGGGTTTGCTCCCCACACCGGAGCTACTAACTGAGTGTATAGTGCAGTTAGCTTTTTTTGAGCTCCGTAGTTTTTCGCAGGTTTTGTAGGAGCCAGCCGGCAGCAGGCCGGTCTGGAGCAGGGTAGGGGCTGGATAGTTTAAAATTAGGTAGTAGATAGTTAGAGCGTTCCAAATGCCCACGTCCGGTGAAAATCGCAGTTGGAATTCGGTCTCTCCGAAAGTTCTAAAGAGGAACACAGGGACTTTCCACGTTCCACTGCACACGAAAACCCTCGAAGTTGCTGAGGCCCTGATTGAACATGGCTACTCCGACCTGATATCCGTGCAGCTGACCAGTAACTTGAGCTGCAAGGCCACGTTTCATTCCCGAGACACTCTGACACGACTTTGCCGAAACGGTTTCCATCTCATGTCAGTGGAAGTGTGCGTCACTCAACTGGTGCCTGATTCGGTGGAAATCCAAATTCACGATGTGCCTATCTGGGTCCAGGACGACGTTATCATCGAAAGCCTGGGTGTCTTTGGATCGGCCGTTGGGCCTCTTCGCCATGGATTTGTCAAGACGAAGTCAGGGCTCGCCATTGCCACTGGTATCCGCTTCGCCACATTCTCTCTTCGCCCCAACATGCAGATTCCGTCGTATGTGAAAACATCTACGAACAACTTGTTTCGTGTACGCTACGAAGGCCAGCCTGCAACCTGTCGTAAATGCTCCCAACCGGGACACATCGCTGCAGATTGCAAACTCGCCACAGGAACGACATACGCCAAGCGAACCGCGCACACCAGAACAAGCGCAACTGCAACTGTCGGAGGGCAACCTGGTGAACTTACCGTACAGACCGGAGTCCAAAACGAGTCGCCAGATTCGGCACGCTCCAGCAGAAGGCCCAGCACCAGCCCGAGTACTCTCTCGAGTATTGGATGTAGTACGAGTGCAACTCCTGTGGGGTCAAATGTTGGAGAACCCGCAGTCAGCACTGAAGTGCTCGAAACGGATTTGAATTTGAAAACTACGAAAGTCGATGAGGGGACTACTGAGGTTACTTCAGCGCTGAACAACCTGACAGATACTGAGCCAGACATGTCGTCCGCACAGGGATCGCTGTCAAGCATGACAGCACACCCCAGAACTCCCCTCGCGGACGTCGAAGTAGACATTGCAGAGCGAGATCTAGAACGGACAGAGCGACTCCTATCAGAAGTGGCATCAAACATCAACACCGAAGCGATCCACACTTGGTTCACGCCTGAACGACGAGGTAGGAATGCCAGCACTGAGTCCTCACCAGAGTTGGCAACTGGGGGGAAAAAGAAGGATTCCCGGAAACCAACAAATCTAGCTCCAGGCTCACGATTTAGTCCGCTTGCCAGAGCCTAATCGTGACTTGAAAAAAAAAATGCAGAACTATAACTATAATGTAACACCCACAGCACCACCTACCTCCTCGACCCAGTCACTGCGCCTCCTGGTGACTAATGCTTTTAGCTTAGCAAACTAATTTGGAGAATTTGTCCACACTGTCACGCACCACAATGTAGACATCGCTGTTGTGACCGAGACCAGGTTTGATGCAACTATCATGCCAGCTAAAGAGATGCGAAAAGACCACCAACTATTAGATCATGACTAGTTCACATTCCACGTTGAAAGTACTGTCCCTGAACATCTGCAGCCTCCGCCAGAAGCTGCAGGATCTAATGCAACTGGCCTCTACTTGTGTGCCCAATGTAATAGCTGTCTCAGAAACTTGGCTCGATGGTACAATTACAACAGCAGAAATGTCCATACCAGGTTACACCCTACATCGCCTAGACCGTTGCGGGAACTTGGGTGGTTGTGTGTATATACACTGATGTCGGACTGAAATGCCACCCCCGGCCAGATCTTGCCACACAGGATATTGAGTGCTGCTGGGTAGAGGTGAAGGCCCAGCCGAAGCCTTGTCTCATTGCCTGTCTGTATCGGCCACCTCATATGCGAGTGTCTTACTGGCAGGCCCTGGAAGCGACGTTCACTCGTGCGATGAGGGAGCCAAAGGATGTGATAATCTGTGGTGACTTCAATGTTGACTATAGCTGCCAGAGTGGTCAACTCTCATATCTATCTGACATCGCGAATACCGTCGGACTGTCACAAAGTGTGAGTCAGGCCACAAGAATCGGAATTACGGGATCACAAACCACCCTGGACTTAGTATTTAGTACGTTGCTGTGCAGAGCCCCAACCATTGTCTCCCCAGTATCATTTAGTGACCATTCGGCTGTCATCTCTACCCTGGCAACCACTGCTGACTGTGCACCCCAGAGTGCTCAACCGCAGACTCGGCACCTCCGAGGCATCAACATGGAAATGTTTCGCAATGACCTCGTGGCTGCAAACTTGTGCTCCTTGGATGGATCGTGTGATGAGATGTGGACTCGATGGCTGCAGAAGTTCCTGGATATCCTAGACAAACATGCTCCTTTGAGGACCCGCCGCACCAAAACACGCAAACATGTTCCTTGGATGGATGCAAACCTGCTGGCCACAATTTCTAGTCGAAACCGGGCACACCGCAAATGGCTACGCACCTGCAACCCTGTGGACCATGAAGCTTTCCGCCAGACCAGACGTGATGTGAACCAGCTTAACCGACGACTCAAGGCCTGCTACTATCAGGATCAGTTTGCCAATGCGGAAGGTCAGCCAAGACAAACATGGAGAGTGATTAACCAGGTAGCAGGCAGAACACGGACCCACACTGCTCCTCAATGCCCCCCGGATGAAATCGGACAAGTGTTTGCGGACATCGTCACCGATGCGACTCGCCCAAAGGTGCTGTCCATCCCCTCTGGTCCGCAGGCAAGTACTGATCTCTGCTGTTTCAAGACAGTATCCATCGCATGTGTACGCAAGTTGCTCAGCAGTGTAGATACGACAAAGTCAACGGGCAGTGATGGCGTACCTGCTCTTGTACTAGCAGCATGCTCTGACCTCTTAGCTCCATCAGTAACTCTCATCTTCAACAAGTCACTTTCCGAAGGGAGATTTCCACTATCCATGAAACTTGCAAATATCACCCCTGTGTACAAGAGCGGCGACCCTACTAAGGCCACCAATTTCAGGCCTGTTTCTCTGTTGCCGATTATCTCAAAGATCCTTGAGCGCATCGTACATTCGCAACTCACTGAATTCTTGACCACCCACAGCCTCTACCCAGATTGCCAGTTCGGATTCCAGAAACAGCACTCAACAGAGGATGCTGTTGTGATGGCATCGGAGGCCTTTGCCAATGCCAAAGACTTCGGACTCTCAACTTGCGCCGCCTTTGTTGACATGTCGAAGGCATTCGACAAGGTTCAACATGGCACCCTCATCCGCGACCTCTTCAGTATTGGTGTTGGTGGAAGTGCGCTGAATTGGCTGGCAGACTACTTAAGTGACCGGCAGCAAAGAGTTGTCATTGGGAACCAGCACAGCAAGGTATTCCAGCCCAGCAGTGGTGTGCCCCAGGGTTCCGTACTTGGTCCTCTGCTGTTTGTCCTCTATGTCCGTGGTGTGGCAGCTGAAGTGCAACCGTATGGTGTGCGGACAGTTCAGTTCGCAGATGACATCATGCTCTATATTAGTAGCAGGGACAAACATCAGCTGGAACGCAGTATGTCTTCTGCAGTTACACACCTGGCCAGATGGCTTGCCAGCAGGAACCTGTCACTAAGACATCCGCTGGCACACATTCTGCCTCATTCCAATGTGTATCACTGTGGAACAGGCTCCAGCCCAACATCAGGAAAATCCCACAGTACCACCGATTCATGCGATCCCTCCCAGCACATGCTGCTTTTCAGTAATGCCACTGCCCGCTGTATTATTATTTCCTTTACTGGCCTAACTGGCTTTTTGCAAAGTAATACTTTACTACCCACTCTACTCAGTGTCATTGCCTTCATTGGCCTTTTATAATTTATTCTCCTTTTTAGTCGATATCATGTAATTAGGCAAATTTGCCTGTTTGTTCTTCGACTCTAAATAAACAAACAAACAAACAAACTATAACAATGAATGCACTAACACTAAAACCACCAGGTAGTTATAGGGTGAGAATGGCAGCGTATATGAGAAAAGCATACACATACAACATACAACTACAGCGCACACAGCAAACCGCACATAGCGCATGTAGCATAGTCTACGTCGTAAACATCAGTGGTACGGCGGAGTCGGGATACAACTGCATTGAAACGAACACAATGTCACAAGCGAGAAGGCTTTCACTCTTGAGAACTTGTGGTTTCGCAACATTCTCCCCACCAAAGGGCTTCTCACCACCGTACAATAACTCACAAGTCAAAAAGCGACAGGGGCTCTGACTACGCGCCCAGAACGAGTCATCCGCTGCTGTGGGGGTGGCCATGGTGGAATATCACTTCAGCTCACCACTTCGGCCAACTGGATTTCGCGAAGCTTGCCACTGTGGGATGTCACAGCCTAAACGGTCACCAGTCCACTTCAACGTGGGGTGGACGCTGGACCAGACAACACACAACCGATTATTTCACCAAGCTTGCAGATCTGGGCTGTCACACACGACACAGTCACTGGGCCACTGCCTCGTGGAGCGGACGCTGGACCAGGTAACATACATCCGATCTCCATGTTCCACACAGTCTTGCCGCTCATTTCTTTCATGCTAACCAGTATCGCCCTTCTCATACCCTTAGCTTCTACGCCTTGCGCTTCTACGTCTTGCGCTTCTACGTCTTGCGCCTCTCCGTCTTGCGCCTCTACGTCTTGCGCCTCTACGCCTTGCGCCTCTACGTCTTGCGCCTCTACGTCTTGCGCCTCTACGTCTTGCGCCTCTACGTCTTGCGCCTCTACGTCTTGCGCCGCTACGTCTTGCGCCTCTACGTCTTGCGCCTCTACGTCTTGCGCCTCTACGTCTTGCGCCTCTACGTCTTGCGCCTCTACGTCTTGTGCCTCTACGTCTTGCGCCTCCACGTCTTGCGCCTCCACCTCTTGCGCCTCTACGCCTTGCGCCTCTACGTCATGCGCCTCTACATATTGCACTTTTAAGTCTTGCGCCTCTACGTCTTGCGCCTCTACGTCTTGCGCCTCTACGTCTTGCGCCTCTACGTCTTGCGCCTCTACGTCTTGCGCCTCTACGTCTTGCGCCTCTATGTCTTGCGCCTCTACGTCTTGCGCCTCTACGTCTGGCGCCTCTACGTCTTGCGCTTCTACATCTTGCGCCTCTACGTCCTTCGGCCAAGACTCCAGCTGCTTCTGAGCGTCTCCGGCCGATTTCGCCATGCATTGCACCGACGCAATGGGCCTTGGATCTGATCCTCCCACTGGCTTCAAATACACCTCAGACCGCTGATTGTTGGAAGCAAAGTCTTCCACGCCTCGTCCGGCGTCCTTCCGAGCGAGGCAAGAAAATCTTGCTTTGCTCCCTCATATGTACTGCTGGCGATGCACGCCTTCATCTTCTTGAGCTCTTCGTTAAACTCTGTGCGGAGCGCACCGTCTTGCCGTCTAGCACTGCGGGTCTTCAAACACCTCGTACTGTCGGAGCCTCTTCTCCACGTACTCTCACAACCTATCGCCTTCAAATCCATACCGAATACCGTTGGCGATAAAGCTGGCTTCCAAATCACATAGTGCCTCTGCCATGCTCGCTTCTATCCTGGCGTGGTCGCCAAATGTTGTGAACCCTTCTGATTCTCTAAAAGTCAGGAACAAACAACCACACAGCACGAGGACAATTACTAACTCTTGACGATATATTTTACTTTTATCGACTAATATAAATGAATAACTAAATTACTAAAACTAAAAACACCAGGTGGGTATAGCGTGAAAATGACAGCGTATATGAGAAAAGCATACACGTACAACATACAACTACAGCGCACACAGCAAACCGCACATAGCGCATGTAGCATCTTCTACGTCGTAAACATCAGTGGTACGGCGGAGTCGGGATACAACTGCATTGAAACGAACACAATGTCACAAGCGAGAAGGCTTTCACTCTTGAGAACTTGTGGTTTCGCAACACCTAGTGATGAGATGTGTGCAAGTACATGTATGCCATTTCGGACTAGAGTCATTCTAACCAAAGGTGGTCAGTCACCTATCGTTCTGACGAATAGCAATGTGTTTTTTTAGATTACATTGTTGTTTTCAAAACCGTTTCCTTGGAGACACTGAAGTCATCACACTTACAAGTACAAGGAGAACACACTTGAGGTTCTTGACCGGCAACGTGTTGAGCATTTTCACAGTGAGTATTCATGTACATAATCCATATAAAAACGCTCTGTGAACGGTTCTGAAAAACCTTTACTGGTGCTGCCCTGTCGTAAAAGTAAGAGATAACAACTGGCGGATGGTCCCCCAAATGTGAACTGATCCACATAAATCGCGAATGACGGGACCCGAACGCACCAGTAGCACGATGTTCCTACCTCTGGATGCAGCTGGAGACTCTGGTCCATAGGCATAGGCCATTACATATTAAATTGCCGTTTAGGTGTTGGCGGATAATGCTCGGTAATATGGGATATAATGGTCTCAGTAATGCTCCACAAAAGGCCATATAATGCTCCAAATAATGCTGATAATGCTCCGCCGGATGGAATATAAACACCTGAACCTGGCGGTAATGGGCTAAAAAAACGTTATAACATTGCAACCATGCTATGATAAACACATAATAAAATATCAGGTAAACATGTACGCTAGGTACAAACACATACATTCATATTGGCCTTTTTAAGTTCTTCCTTCAGCTGCTTCACTTCCTCCTCTAGGACGAACGGCGCATAGAGAGACAAGTGGCTCGAATCAGTCAATCTTTCGTTTCTGTCAGACTCCAAAAGCGGTCTTAAGTAATCAACCTTTGCGAGTGGGATTCCTGCTTGCAACATAGAACGCACAATCTGGATCCGCCGCAGAGACTCGGCTGAACTAACGGCCTCAGTAAGACCGGTGCCAGCTAGAGCCTTCCCAAGTCGTTTCTGATACGCCAAGAAGGACTCCTTGACCAGCTTCTGCCTCTGAGTTTCCCTCTCCAAACGGGACTTTCCTTGTTTGTGTCTCGCAGTAGCAATATGGGACATGATTATACTCTAAGTCTTCTTTCCTGACAATGTTGTATGGCATGGCAGGCACACTAACTTTCCACAGTCGCTTTTGAGCAGCTCGCCTGGGAACTCCCGCACCCGTGTTTTGGCACTGATGGCCACTTCAGTGCTCTGTCCATGAGCTACTCGCGTCCTTTCGGAAACATTTTCAGACTTGGTTATAGCTGTTTTCTGAAAAGACCGCTTCCTCGCTATCGCGGCAGGATCTGCAGTTTCCAACTCGACGACGTCACTATCATCAGAGGACTCCGCCAAAAACTCATCTGGAGAAAGCCCAGCTTCCTCCCAATCCCAAGAATGGCATCGCGGCGAGTCAGCCATCAGCGTTGGCTGCTAGTTAGCTAGTCTAAACGATGGCGAATGTCCGGTGACAGTCCAGCGTTACTCTTCGACAAAGACATGGACTCTTGCTTCGATGAAGAATGTTTTTGTAACATTGTGGACGGTAACCGGGTAAGGTCTGGAATGTGTGCGTGTGCGCACCTCCGGCGTTCCATGCTGGCTCACATTTGTTTCGTTGGTTCGGCGTTGTTACCTGGATCTTCAAAAAGTAATCAGTTGCTGGCCGAAGATAGACTTCCGGGACCGGAAGTTCTGCGAGAGTTTCCACACTGTTCTGGACCACAGCTACATGTAGCTAGCACTATACTGCATGCAGTAAACTGGGCCTGGCACTGCGTGCCACGATCAGTTTGGTACCATGCATGATGTGTATGATGGTCTATCGCTTGTAGTAATACATCGCGTATACGGTATAGTAATAAATGTTACCAATCAAAGACCAACGCTATAGCCGTTACGAATCGGTATTATGACGAATTTACGATGTGTGTAGATCTACTATGCAGTCATGAAGAACGTCGTATAATGCCATTTTTTGGCCTGGTAATGCTTTATAATGCTCGTAATGCTCCGGGTGGTGTATAATGCTCGATATAATGCCGGCATTATCCGCAAACACCTATGGCCGTTGATGAACTCCAATGTTGGATATCCCACGTAAGTAGCTTCGTGTAGTAACAAAGTTACGGTACCATTACACTGTGATACCTTGTACCAGTGGTGGTGTTACCCTATGTTGCATATCCGGGTCACATCACATTGCCCCAAAGCCCGGGCAAACGTGCCCTTCCGGGTACTGCAGTATGGTAAATCTGCTTTTTCTTGGAGTAAGAGGAAGGGTCAGACATTTGCCTAGTTCCTCCCCAGCATTGCTGCATGCCAGCATGTGCTGCACACTCCCCTACCCCTTCTACTGCCTGAAAAGAGCAACACACGTGAGAGGGTTCACCAGACGAGTACAGTCGGAGGAGAACATAGTAAAAGGCAAAAAGCCAACACACATGAAGCCCTTATAAATAAGCAGTGGCCACTCTAGTTCCAGAAGTGTTGGGCTTACATTCCAGGCATTGTCGCCGGATTCCCACGCTTCTTCTTCTTCTTCTTCTTCTTCTTCTTCTTCTTCTTCTTCTTCTTCTTCTTCTTCTTCTTCTTCTTCTTCTTCTTCTTCTTCTTCTTCTTCTTCTTCTTCTTCTTCTTCTTCTTCTTCTTCTTCTTCTTCTTCTTCTTCTTCTTCTTCTTCTTCTTCTTCTTAAGCAACGACAGGTCATTAGATGGAATATCATCAAGAACAGCAGCGACAAGAACATGGCAAACCTGTACCAACATCACAGCAAACAACAGTATCTGCTCACAAGACAATACTCCGCAATAAAAGAAATGGAATGTGCCGAGGCAGCGATCTCTGAAGCTAGTCCAACTAACCTCCAGCAAGGCAGGGCAGGACTCGGCTTTAGGCATGACAAACAAGAGAAAGTCAAACCTAGAAAACAAATACTCAATACCATTCATGAAGGTGACTGCCAAGACCAGCTATCCCACCTCAAAAGCCTGCAAATGCAAGGCAGCTGGTTAAAGTGGAGAGACACGATGTTTGAAGACCTCACTTGGAAAAAACTGTTGTACGAAGGCTACGGGAGAACTTTCTCCTTTCAACTAAACTGTGTATTAAACACACTACCAACAGTTGACAATCTGAGGAGGTGGGGTAACTCTGTGGTCGAACAACAATGCCCTCTATGCAACAGGCAAGCTACGCTCCGTCACATATTATCAGCATGTCCAACAGCCCTCCACCAGGGCAGATATACCTGGCGCCACGACAACGTACTGAAATGCATAGTAAAACTAGTAAACGAAACCATCCAAACTTATCAAAAGGCCACGGCATCAGCAGAAACGCAGAGTAATCAGAAGAGAATTGATTACATAACTTTCTGCAAGGCAGGAGAGAATCTCCCCAAACAGCCCCCCTCCCAACGCAAACGGCTAAATGACCAATTCGTAACTAGCTCAGCAGACTGGCAGGTCCTGGTGGACATGAAGGATGAGAAACTTGTTTTCCCCCACTTCATAGCACCTACAACCTGTCGTCCAGACATAGTGCTCTTCTCCAAAGAATTGAGAAGAGTTCTGTGGCTGGAACTCACGGTATGTAGTGAAGATCGCTTTGCACAATCGCGCGAAATCAAAATCGAACGCTATCGTCACCTTCATAGCGCGTGTGTAAGGAATGGCTGGGATACGGAAAGTCACACAGCAGAGGTGGGAGCGAGAGGCGCCATATCCACCAGCTTGGATTCCTTCGCGAGATCCTTGCGCTGCACTAAGGAACAGCGCAGGCTCTCGCGGAGGAATTGTCGCCAAGCAGCGCTGAACTCAAGCTATGTCCTATGGCTAAGGCGAAGGGAGCGAACATGGCGCGACTGGCCGTTGTATTAAAACTGTTTGGTGAACCTGTTGTAGAGCACTTGGTGGGCGATCGGCCACCCAGCGAGGATAGTTGGACGTCCTTAAAATCAAGATTTGAACTCGCCATTCCGGCCTCTAAAGGGCCGGGGGTGGACGATCGCCAACCTTGCCAACCTCTCGTAGTCACTTGTTCTTGTCGAATCGTTATTTTCATAGCCTACTCGACATTCTTCGCCCTACAAATTACCATACATCACAACGCAACTACCTGTACATGACACACCATACCATACGGACACAACCACACCCCAACTGTACTGGGGGCCTATCTCTTCGAATTGCATTATATGAGTTTCTTTTTCCTTTTTTCTTTACCCGTTACTGTCTAAAAAGCAGTCGAAACGGTTTTTATCCACCATTTGATGGTGAGCATTTCCCCCTTCTTCTTCTTCTTCTTCTTCTTCTTCTTCTTCTTCTTCTTCTTCTTCTTCTTCTTCTTCTTCTTCTTCTTCTTCTTCTTCTTCTTCTTCTTCTTCTTCTTCTTCTTCTTCTTCTTCTTCTTCTTCTTCTTCTTCTTCTTCTTCTTCTTCTTCTTCTTCTTCTTCTTCTTCTTCTTCTTCTTCTTCTTCTTCTTCTTCTTCTTCTTCTTCTTCTTCTTCTTCTTCTTCTTCTTCTTCTTCTTCTTCTTCTTCTTCTTCTTCTTCTTCTTCTTCTTCTTCTTCTTCTTCTTCTTCTTCTTCTTCTTCTTCTTCTTCTTCTTCTTCTTCTTCTTCTTCTTCTTCTTCTTCTTCTTCTTCTTCTTCTTCTTCTTCTTCTTCTTCTTCTTCTTCTTCTTCTTCTTCTTCTTCATAGCGCGTGTGTAAGGAATGGCTGGGATACGGAAAGTCACACAGCAGAGGTGGGAGCGAGAGGCGCCATATCCACCAGCTTGGATTCCTTCGCGAGATCCTTGCGCTGCACTAAGGAACAGCGCAGGCTCTTGCGGAGGAATTGTCGCCAAGCAGCGCTGAACTCAAGCTATGTCCTATGGCTAAGGCGAAGGGAGCGAACATGGCGCGACTGGCCGTTGTATTAAAACTGTTTGGTGAACCTGTTGTAGAGCACTTGGTGGGCGATCGGCCACCCAGCGAGGATAGTTGGACGTCCTTAAAATCAAGATTTGAACTCGCCATTCCGGCCTCTAAAGGGCCGGGGGTGGACGATCGCCAACCTCGCCAACCTCTCGTAGTCACTTGTTCTTGTCGAATCGTTATTTTCATAGCCTACTCGACATTCGCCCTACAAATTACCATACATCACAACGCAACTACCTGTACATGACACACCATACCATACGGACACAACCACACCCCAACTGTACTGGGGGCCTATCTCTTCGAATTGCATTATATGAGTTTCTTTTTCCTTTTTTCTTTACCCGTTACTGTCTAAAAAGCAGTCGAAACGGTTTTTATCCACCATTTGATGGTGAGCATTTCCCTTCTTCTTCTTCTTCTTCTTCTTCTTCTTCTTCTTCTTCTTCTTCTTCTGCCGTATTTTTCTCCAGCCACGAGCAAACCGTCCACTCCGTTAACTGACGGGAGTCCAACATGGACCCTGTTTCAAAATACCCTAAGAAAATGCAGGAACAAGTCAGCTCCTGGTTCAAACTGTATTCCGTACATAATCTGGAAACGATGCAAATGCCTGCACAATATCCTTTTCAGCATCTTCGAAACAGTTTGGAAGACTGGTGTCATCCCGCGATCTTGGCAGTGCGCCTCCGTTACACTAAAAAGTGACAGTGTGTCAGATCCAGCAAAGTTCCGACCAATCGCTCTATCCAACTGCGATGGTAAGATCTTCTTTGCCATGCTGTCCAAGATACTAACTCGCCATATGTTGGTGAATGAGTATTTTGATGGCATGACACAGAAAGGTTTCCTGCCGGGAATGTCAGGCTGTGTGGAGCATGCTACTCTGTGTAGCGAAGCCATGAAAGACTCGAAGAGGAACAAGCGCTCCATAGCCATTGTGTGGATAGACCTAAAGAACGCGTTCTGATCAGTAAAGCACAATTTAATTCAAGCGGCATTGCATCGGTACCATATCCCACTGAAAATCAGAAGACTTGTATTTTCTTACTACGAACATCTCACTGCTTCCGTACGAAAGCCCCAGACCCGGACGTTCCGGTACAGTATCGGTGTGTTTCAGGGATGCCCACTGTCCCCAGTACTGTTCAATATTACCTTCCAAGTCCTCCTCGATGCCCTCCAGGCAAAACCCCTACAGGCACTTTCATACAATTTCATACAATTTCAAGCAGACGGATATCACTGCTTCTAACACTGGTTTCGCAGATGATTTAGCCGTTTTTAGTAACAGAACCCATGGCGCACAAAAGAAACTAGATGTTGTGGACAAGTTTTTGTCCTGGTCTCAAATGAAAGCTGCCCCGCATAAATGCAGGAAAGCTTTCGACCGGGTCGACCACTCTATACTCCTAAAGAAATTCGGTAAGATTGCTACAGCTTCGTCAGTAAAATGGCTGAAGAGCTTCTTAGGGGATCGACAAATTGAAGTGAAGGTACATAGCACTAAATCGAAGAAGCGGAGCATCAACTGCGGAGTGCCTCAAGGTTCCCACCTTTCACCACTCCTATTCCTACTCTATATAAATGACCTGCCCAACGCTATGCAACATTGCACGCAATATCTATTTGCAGATGATGTCACCCTCCTACTGGCTTACAAACCTGAAGACACCCTCGCCAGTAGAGCGAACATGCAGTCTGATCTCGATGCATGTCAAACATGGGGCAGGAACAATGGAGGTGAATTCTCAGCAAGCAAGACATCCGTGCTGTGCCATAGAGCCATCAATGATACACCACCTGCAGGAATCCAATACCAAATGTACAATGAGCCATTAACGGTGGTTTCTGAACTGCAACATCTTGGCATCACCTTGACCGACAACCTGGATTTCCGCAAACATGTCGCCTCAATAACTTCGAAGTTCAGATATCGAGTGCACCTACTGTCAATTATGTCCCAGCAACTTACGCCTTCGGCAATGATCATACTGTACAAAGGGTTCGTAAGACCTGTGATCGAATATAGCTGTACGGTGTGGTCGTTTGGATCTAATAAGAAACCCATGACCACTCTTGATCAATTACAGGCAAGGTTTGCTAGAGCTCTACTGAAAAAGAAAAATATTGCATTTGATTACACCTCTTCCAAATCTGTCTTAAATTCTAAATGCTCCCTAGAGTCACTAGCCTATCGTCGTCAAATCATCAGTCTCACTACTTTTCACAGATATGTTTTCCATCATCGCGATTACCTTGCCGATTTCCATTTCAAGATTACGAATAGTGAGCGACGACCAAATAAAATCATTCTTCCCAAATTTAAATCATTGTCTAAGTCTCTCTTCATGTTCCGAACTGCTATTCTATGGAACTGTTTACCCCCCAGTCTAACATCGGAAGCCTCGCTCTATAAGTTCAAAGCTGCCCTCAGGAAATTTACAGCTGACTATGCTTATGCAATCAACGGAATTCCGCCACCTTGCAGTTGATTTTCCCCATTTCTCTCCTCATCAATCCCTACTTCTCTTTGTACATACATCTACATCTACTGTTCTTCCAATCAAATGAACCCCTCGATAGGCACATTGCCTTTGGGTCATTTCATAATAATAATAATAATAATAATAAAGGACCTACGCGGCGAAACTAATCAACAACAAGTACACCTGTTTCGACCCCGGCCTTACAATATCCGGCAAGGATGTACCGCCGCTAAATGGTCGGCAATTCAAATTTCTGGGGAGAAATTTGACGGACAATATGAAAGAGGAGGAACAACGCAAAGATCTCGTTGACCTTAGTAGATACCTCTTAAAACTGGTGCACCCACCTTGTCGGTCACCAGAAACTCTGGCTCTATCAACATCTGATCATCCCGAAAATATCATGGCACCTAGAGATACTTGACCTGTGTTACAGTTTTGCCAAAATGCTTCATCACATCAGCCTCTCCTTTATTAAAAAGTGGGCAGGCCTACCCAAGTCTGCAAACACCGCCATCCTCTTCACCGGAAATCGAGAAAGGCCAGGCCTCCGGCTCATGTGTATCACAACACTATGGAAGCAGCAGCAAACTATTAAATGGCACATTATCAAGCACAGCAAAGACCACAACATCGCTCAACTGTATTGCCATCACAGAAAACAAGAACAAACGTTTACCCGTAGGTTCTCGCCGGTTGTGGAATTGGAATGTGCCGAAACGGCCGTATGGGACACGCCTGCTTCGCGACCGCCCAGAGCCGGACTGGGCTTTGTGACACCAAAAGCACGCGTGGTAAAACCAAGGAAACAAATCCTCAATACATTCAGAGAAGGCGACTGCCAGGAGCAGCTCCGGCACCTAAAGGGCCTACAAATGCAAGGGGCCTGGACCAAATGGGCAGACACAATGTTCGAGGACATGACATGGCGGAAACTCTTATACGAGGGCTATGGAAGGACGATATCGTTCCAAATGAACGCGATACTTAATACTCTGCCTTCGCCTGACAATCTGAGACGATGGGGCAACTCTGTTGTGGACCAGAATTGCCCTCTTTGTCAGCGGACATCAACACTGAGGCACATTCTCACCGCCTGCCCTTCCTCACTCCATCAAGGAAGGTACACGTGGCGCCATGACAACGTCCTGAAACAGATCAGTAAATTCATGACAGAAATAGTATCAGCAAAGCAAAAGTCGTCAAATACCGAGCAAACTCCCACTAATGGTACATACATTACCTTCTGTAAACCGGGTCAAAACATCCCCCATGGCCAGTTACCTCAGCGGAAAGGTCTGAGCGATGGTTTTTTGTCAGGATCAGGTGATTGGCAGCTTCTTTCAGATCTGGACGAGAGGCTGGTATCCCCACACTTTATTGCACCTACCACGTGTCGTCCAGACATAGTTCTCTTCTCGAAGAAATTGAGAAGGGTTCTTTGGCTGGAACTCACGGTGTGTAGCGAAGACCGCATCATCCAGTCCAGGGAGAAGAAGCTGTCACGGTATCGCCACCTCAAACAGGAGTGTGTGAAGAATGGCTGGGAAGTCGAGGCCCTCAGAGCAGAGGTGGGAGCTAGAGGAGCCATTTCCAGCAGCCTGGACGGTTTGGCACGGGCATTGGGCTGTTGTAAGGAAAAACAGCGCCAAATAAGAAGGAACTGCAGAAACGCAGCACTAAATTCCAGCTACGTTATCTGGCTGAGGCGACGTGAGAAGGCTTGGCGCGACTGGCCACTGTTTTAAAAGTCCCCGAGAGGCCGTTTGTTGGCACTTGGTTGGCGGACAGCCACCCAGCGAGGATAGTTGGATACCCTTCAAATCTTGGTTTTAACTCGTCACACCGGCTTCTAAAGGGCCGGGGGTGGGTGTTCGCCAACCAAGTCGAGCTTTCGTTAGTTTTTTTTTTTTCTTTCCTTTTTCTAGTTTACTTGCTTGTCCTGCGCCGCGCTGGAGCGAGTCTATCAGTAGATGCTTTCGCCGCATAGAGCTACTATTGCACAAAGCCACAACACTGCGCGCTGCCATTCGCTGTATGCTTTCGCTGCACCAAGCTGCTGTTTAGCTGCAAGACGCCACAACACAACTTCACTACAACAGTCTCGTCCACAACTTCACTACAAGAGTCTCGTCCATATTGCACTACGCTGAGCACTGGCCTGCTCCCGCTCTGAAGAGGTTTTTAGCCTTCACCGTTTTTGCTCAACCTCAGGCATTGGCCCACAGTGGCATCCGCTTCCTTTTTTCTTTTTCTTTTCTCCTTTTACTTTCTCCGTCACTGCCTAAAAAACAGTCGAGACGGTTTTTTACCCACCAGTTTTATTGGTGCGAATTACTTTCTTCTTCTTCTTCTTCTTCTTCTTCTTCTTCTTCTTCTTCTTCTTCTTCTTCTTCTTCTTCTTCTTCTTCTTCTTCTTCTTCTTCTTCTTCTTCTTCTTCTTCTTCTTCTTCTTCTTCTTCTTCTTCTTCTTCTTCTTCTTCTTCTTCTTCTTCTTCTTCTTCTTCTTCTTCTTCTTCTTCTTCTTCTTCTTCTTCTTCTTCTTCTTCTTCTTCTTCTTCTTCTTCTTCTTCTTCTTCTTCTTCTTCTTCTTCTTCTTCTTCTTCTTCTTCTTCTTCTTCTTCTTCTTCTTCTTCTTCTTCTTCTTCTTCTTCTTCTTCTTCTTCTTCTTCTTCTTCTTCTTCTTCTTCTTCTTCTTCTTCTTCTTCTTCTTCTTCTTCTTCTTCTTCTGGAACTCACGGTATGTAGTGAAGATCGCTTTGCACAATCGCGCGAAATCAAAATCGAACGCTATCGTCACCTTCATAGCGCGTGTGTAAGGAATGGCTGGGATACGGAAAGTCACACAGCAGAGGTGGGAGCGAGAGGCGCCATATCCACCAGCTTGGATTCCTTCGCGAGATCCTTGCGCTGCACTAAGGAACAGCGCAGGCTCTTGCGGAGGAATTGTCGCCAAGCAGCGCTGAACTCAAGCTATGTCCTATGGCTAAGGCGAAGGGAGCGAACATGGCGCGACTGGCCGTTGTATTAAAACTATTTGGTGAACCTGTTGTTGTTGTTGTTGTTGTGTTTATTTTAATTCGCAAACCAAACGGGCAGATCTGCCCAATGAAAAGGTGGCGAATGCAGATAGAAAGCAGTAATAAATGAAATTGGGGACTGATGTAATTAGGATACAGGTAGAGAAAAACTAAGCCAGCTGATCATCAAACAGGACGTTTGGTACTCTAGGTACTAAGGGTGTGCGGGATCATGCTGGCGCGGAACTGGCGGAGCGTGGAGATGGCACGTATGTCGCTGGGTAAGGTGTTCCACAGCTGGGCGCCCCGGAACGCGAGGCAACCCTTGCCGAACCTGGTGGAAACTGGCGGTTGGCGCAGACCCATGGTGGAGTGCAACCTAGTTGGGCCAGCTAACGAAGGAACTAGGAGGGCTTGCAGATCAGAACTTGCGTGCCCATTCCGAGACCTCCAGACAAGAACGATGAACTTCTGCCTGAATATCTCGGATACTCTGTAGGTGTCCAATTGCAGCAGGAGGGTACGCGCGGAGGTGTGATGCGAGAGTCCGAAAACAGCCCTTGCCGCCCGATTCTGCATGACTTGTAGCCGATCCAATTGGTTGGCAGTAAGAAGCGGGGAAAACGCATTGGATCCGTACATCAGGTCAGACATGATGATCGCTTTAAAGTAGAGAACTCGGCTCTGATGAGTCAAGCAGCGACGCAACCTCCATAGTGCTCCGATCCTCTGGGCCAGTCGAGCGGTGCAGCGATCAACATGGGGCGTCCATGACAGATCCGAGTCGAGGAGCACTCCAAGATACCTGGCCGCAGTAACGACAGGAATCGGCGTTTCGTGACAGTTTACATTGATCGTATGCTGGGGCTGCTGAGGCTGCCTGTTGGGGTATACAGGGATCACGTGGCTCTTGGCTGCATTCAAAATGAGACCACGGGTCTGCAACCAGTCAGCAAGTGCAGAAACCGAGGCCGATAGCGTAGCAGATACCGTGTTCAGGGATGTGCTGCTGCTGATCAGCGCGATGTCATCGGCAAATTGAACTGATGAAGACTGGTTAGCTATGGTTGGAACTTCGCGGGTGTAGATACTAAAAAGGATCGGTCCTAGAACAGAACCTTGTGGCACGCCACAAGATGGTGCAGAATGTAGAGCACTTGGTGGGCGATCGGCCACCCAGCGAGGATAGTTGGACGTCCTTAAAATCAAGATTTGAACTCGCCATTCCGGCCTCTAAAGGGCCGGGGGTGGACGATCGCCAACCTTGCCAACCTCTCGTAGTCACTTGTTCTTGTCGAATCGTTATTTTCATAGCCTACTCGACATTCGCCCTACAAATTACCATACATCACAACGCAACTACCTGTACATGACACACCATACCATACGGACACAACCACACCCCAACTGTACTGGGGGCCTATCTCTTCGAATTGCATTATATGAGTTTCTTTTTCCTTTTTTCTTTACCCGTTACTGTCTAAAAAGCAGTCGAAACGGTTTTTATCCACCATTTGATGGTGAGCATTTCCCTGAGGAGGAGGAGGAGGAGGTGGGGTAACTCTGTGGTCGAACAACAATGCCCTCTATGCAACAGGCAAGCTACGCTCCGTCACATATTATCAGCATGTCCAACAGCCCTCCACCAGGGCAGATATACCTGGCGCCACGACAACGTACTGAAATGCATAGTAAAACTAGTAAACGAAACCATCTAAACTTATCAAAAGGCCACGGCCTCAGCAGAAACGCAGAGTAAACAGAAGAGAATTGATTACATAACTTTCTGCAAGGCAGGAGAGAATCTCCCCAAACAGCCCCCCTCCCAACGCAAACGGCTAAATGACCAATTCGTAACTAGCTCAGCAGACTGGCAGGTCCTGGTGGACATGAAGGATGAGAAACTTGTTTTCCCCCACTTCATAGCACCTACAACCTGTCGTCCAGACATAGTGCTCTTCTCCAAAGAATTGAGAAGAGTTCTGTGGCTGGAACTCACGGTATGTAGTGAAGATCGCTTTGCACAATCGCGCGAAATCAAAATCGAACGCTATCGTCACCTTCATAGCGCGTGTGTAAGGAATGGCTGGGATACGGAAAGTCACACAGCGGAGGTGGGAGCGAGAGGCGCCATATCCACCAGCTTGGATTCCTTCGCGAGATCCTTGCGCTGCACTAAGGAACAGCGCAGGCTCTTGCGGAGGAATTGTCGCCAAGCAGCGCTGAACTCAAGCTATGTCCTATGGCTAAGGCGAAGGGAGCGAACATGGCGCGACTGGCCGTTGTATTAAAACTGTTTGGTGAACCTGTTGTAGAGCACTTGGTGGGCGATCGGCCACCCATCGAGGATAGTTGGACGTCCTTAAAATCAAGATTTGAACTCGCCATTCCGGCCTCTAAAGGGCCGGGGGTGGACGATCGCCAACCTTGCCAACCTCTCGTAGTAAATCGTTATTTTCATAGCCTTCTCGACATTCGCCCTACAAATTACCATACATCACAACGCAACTGCCTGTACATGACACACCATACCATACGGACACAACCACACCCCAACTGTACTGGGGGCCTATCTCTTCGAATTGCATTATATGAGTTTCTTTTTCCTTTTTTCTTTACCCGTTACTGTCTAAAAAGCAGTCGAAACGGTTTTTATCCACCATTTGATGGTGAGCATTTCCCTTCTTCCATCTTATTATTATTATACGCATTCCCGCGGCAGCGTCCACCAAGCAGTTATGCTTGATCCACACGTTCGCTTATGCTGGACATTGAAACAAAGCAGTTGTAGACAGCTCCTAGAGAATGGGGCTCTACAAAACCAATGATCGAACTTAGTCCTTCAGTAACATGGAGCGTCATAAAATTGGTCTCATTGGAAAAATGTCATCACTATTGTCTCCTCATGTAGCATCATGGTCAATGGGTGGCCAGATACTTCTTCCATCTGGCAAAATTTAATACTCCTTCCGTAAGTGTAGTCCTGGAAGTACAGTCGACGGAGAACACGGGAAAAGGCAAAACGGCAACACACATGTACATGACTCCCTTGTAAACAGGCAGTGGTAACTATAGCAACAGCAATGTTGGACTTACATCCCAGCCATTGTCGCCCAATTCCCACGATTCTTCGTACTCGTCTTCCACATTGCACACATTCCTTCCAGTAAGTTCATTCCTGGGTCTACTTATGCGCAGTAGATTGGCGATGGCGGAGATGGAGCAGATCACAGAGCCCTATTGGGCTCCCTGGAGCAGATTGCGGGGCCGATGCCGGACACGCAGTCAGTACGAAGTAGCAAATTGCGGAACTCCTCCCCCCCCCCCGTAGATTGGGGTGGCGGGGTCAGCATGTTGTTTCAAACCAGTCCACAGCTTCAGCTAGCGATTGCCAAAGGCACTAACTAGTCTTGGTAGGGCGGTAATGGGGTCACGTGTCAACAAAGTATCAACAAAGTATCAACAAAGTGTCAACAAAGTGTCGACCACGTGTATAACGGTACACTCAGCGG
>NC_088645.1:42435830-42518330 GCF_964019385.1 Sycon ciliatum | reverse complement strand
GGAAACGGTTACCGGAGAAGGCACAACACACTGCACCCACGGCATTGTCCTTCAAAGGCAGCACGAATCTTCTACACCAGCATCCACCAATCCGCCGGCAACATCTGCATCTACAGCCCCTACTACACGCAGCAAGAGGGCAGCAAGGTCACTACCTGCACCACCACCAGCAGAGTATGAGTATGTGTCTGGACCGAGAAGAGAGCCACCCCAGCTTCCAGCACTGGACCCAGCACCATCCTCATCGAGCCACATAGGTGCACAAACTGACATGTTATGGGTATTGCTGCGCAATTGTCCTGCAGTGCCAGATGCATCATCAGAGCAATCAGACGAGGCTCAACAAACAGTGCCCAGCTGGTCAGGATTCAACTCTATGATTAGTACGTCACCAAAGTCCACAGCTGTTGGCTACTTGCCCGTCATTCCAGCACCTCCAACAGATATTGGCGTAGTGCTGGAGGTGTTGAAGCGGTCTTCAGCAATATCGCGCCAGCTTAACCAGAAGCACTGCATAATCACTGCTGATCAAGCTGTATAATATGCCAAGGGCTTGGAAGTGCTGTGGAAGCAGAAAGATGCTTTTCCAGATGTGGTGCTTCGACTAGGTGCATTCCACACCACCTGCTCTTTTCTGTCTGTCATTGGCAAGCGCTTTGCAGAAGCTGGCCTCACTGATCTGCTAACTATGACAGGCATCGTTGGTCTACAGTCTGTCAAGGGTGTAGTCAGTGGAAAGCACTACAATCGTGCCATACGTGTGCACAAGTTGCTGTATGAAGCATTGACACGGCTGAATTTACAGCACCTGAATAAGTCGCTCTCCAGTGATGATGCTGTCGAATGGGACAGACTTTCAGCTGTGCTCCGGAAAGTGCAAGAGACGAAGGCGACTGCAACAGTTTCCAGCATAGTGAACAGCAACGACTTTAGCCGCTTGTCCAGTCGTCTTGAGAAGCACTCTACTGATTTGCGCAAAGCCTCGCCCATGGCGGCCCTTTGGCTCTCATACTTGGATATGGTCCAGCTTCTTCTCCTGTTCCTCCGTGCGACGAGGACACAAGACTGGAGCCTTCACCTGGCCTGCATTCGCCGCATGCTGCCATGGTTCTATGCTTACAACCACACAAATTATGCGCGCTATGGCACCTATTACTGGGCCGACATGTCCACACTCTCTACAAGGAATCCTTCTGCCCATGAAGCACTTCAGTCCGGAGACTTCTGTGTCGCAAGGTCGGAACGGCACTTTGCACAAGTCCCAGTGGATCAAGCTATTGAGCAGACTCTGAACCGTGATAGTAAGACTATGGGTGGTATTGTCGGGTTCAGCCGGAATCCTGGTGCTGTCCATCGCTGAATATTAACCATCCATGAGCGTTCGGCAACTGTAAGAGCGTGCCATGACTTGGCCAGAATGGACGAGGGTGGTGCGTTTGGAGATGTGTCGCGCCACCCAGACGAAGCAGTGGCCAGCATCTCCCGAGACGAGAAAGCTGTGGTAAAGATCGTCAACCAGCTACTGGATTGGGGCAGTCCATTCGATGGCAAGGAGCTGGTGAGCCTCTCAACAAGAACGGTGTGCACGCCAGCTGCTCAAACAGAGTTGTTGCAGGCCCAGGCAGAAGGAGAAGTAGCCTTCCAGCTGTTTCTCAAAGAGCGCCTACAGTCTACCAAAGCCAGTTTCTTTGACCGGATTCCAGCGAGGAAGCTGCCTTTATTCACAGACAGCAAGAAGAAGGCAAAGTCCACTTCCAAGTTCGAAGCCGTGAAAGCTGACCGCCAGCTGTTCACACAGCTCCTCATAATCCCTACTTCTCTTTGTACATACATCTACATCTACTGTTCTTTCAATCAAATGAACCCCTCGATAGGCACATTGCCTTTGGGTCATTTCATAATAATAATAATAATAATAATAATAATAATGGCAAAGAATCGCACATTCGACGTGCTAACGTTAGTGCAATATGAGCTCGGGCCTGTTCCGTGGGCAATAGCCACTGTTGATGGCGGGATGGTTTCAACGCAGAAGTCCAAGTTGCTACATGCACTGGGGAAAGACAGTGCACTACGAGATCACCCGCCAGCTGGCTGCTGTGTTGTGATTGACGCAATGGCACTTCTTCAAGCTATGCCTTCCCCACCTCCGACATTCGGTGCACTCAGTGACCAGATCTTCCGGCAGCTGTTGGCAAACATGGTCAGAAGCAATGCGTCACGTGTAGACTTTGTAACTGACCAGTACTGGGACATCTCTATCAAACAGCTCGAACGCCAGAAGAGAACTGGGTAACAAGATCCACTAGTGATTCGAGCAGAGCGTCGTGACCAGGCCACACCAAAGGAATGGAAGCGGTACTTGTCCAACGGTACAAACAAGACGAATTTGGTTCAGTTCCTTGCCAAAGATTGGAAAACATCAGAGCACTTTGTGTCCTTGTTGGGAACCGAGAAGCAAGTCATCATTACAGTTGGCACCACTTGCATTCAGCTTGCTGCACCATCGTTAACAGCAACATGTCTTCGTGCAACCGAGATACCAGAGCTATTCTGCACTCATGAGGAAGCAGACACAAGGCTACTGCTTCACTCAGCCCATGCAACATCTCATGGTTTCCAGTCAGCACTCATATGTTCACCCGACACAGACGTTGGAGTCATACCCATTGGTTTGTGCACGTCTATCAATGGCCAGCTCGTCTTCAAGACTGGTTCCGCGAAGAAGCCTGAGCTAGTTGACATCAGTGCCCTCTCTGCAAAGCTTGGTCCAGCTGCTTCTGAAGCACTTATAGGCCTGCATGCTTTCATCGGATGCGATAGCGTTAGCGCTTTCTCAGGGAAAGGGAAGAAGGCCGCTCTGGAATTGATCAAGAAAGACTGTGCGCAGGCAGAGGCGATGGCTGAGTTGGGCAAGAGTTTCAATGTGGACAAACGACTGCAAGGGCTGTGTGAGGTGTTCTTGGCCAGATTGTATGGATGTGCAAGCTTGTCAAATATCAATGACGTACGTTTCGAGCTGCTGCGCAACAACTCCAGTACACCACAGTTTTTTTACCCTACTTGTATACCTTACCCGACAGTAACCATATTGGCTTACAAAGCATTTCTTTCTTTAGATAGATTATTATTATTTTTTATTATTATAGGCTTTTCCGCGTGGGCATCGTGTATGCAAATGCAGGGGCATGCCAACATGAAGTTGTATGCATGCTATTTACCACGGAAATGAGCAGCGATACATGATATCACATACAGCTGATATATATTATGCATCTTGCTCTGTTTTGTACTGTAGACTACTATAAAAAGGAGAGTGTAGTGAGCACACATACTCCAAAATTATTTATTTATTTCTAAGTTCTAGCCTTTATGATCGTGCACTCATCACAATATTGTTATCTAGATGATCAAGATTCCATAACCAGTTACAGTTCGTGATGAGCTCTTTCAGTCTCATTACCAGCCACTCTTTTTTAGTCTTATTTCCCTCGAATTCAGTATAGCATCTACCTGATTCGTTACAAATTTACCATGATTCATAATTAATTGTGAATGCAATTAGAGCTGTGATATGAGAACATTCATACAATGTTCAAACTACTTCATACTGTGCAATACGGAGTACCTATGTTCAGCAACGATGAACAGCTTACTTGCTTCTGAAGTGTGATCCAGATTGCCTCGGGCTGTCCAGTAACATTGAAAGTAGTGTAGTAGAAAACTACTGCTAGTAAACGCTACTTCCTGAGTTCTCAAAACAACCTCGAAGTAGCTACTACTAAATTCGTTCCCTATCGATTCGTACTGGTACTAGGGCTTCATTTCGTCAGCCACTATACGTTCAAGTGAACATTTCAGTCTCCAATCCATTTGAGAAACGAGTGGTACAGAAGTCAACTACAATTGTAACTAATAATTGCTTTTCAATTTTCAAATGAAAAACGTGTGGTCGAGATAGTTGCGGTACAAATATAACACGTATATGTACACGTCGTGTTGTAAAATTAGCACATCGAGTCTTAAAATAACAAAACGAATTGTAAATATACAACCGACCGTTGAATAATTACCACTCCCGACGACGAAGAAAAGGAATGGAATTTCTACCTTCCCGCACGTCTGCAGGATGTCCAACAAGGACGATCGTGCTTTATATACCCTTGTCTACCATCCTAGCCTAAAATATAGTGCTCGGTCCTAAACTGCAACGACGCCCCTGAAAAAGTTGATTTTCCCATTTGGCAGCTGTACTAGATGTAGTCTTTTGGACGCTGAGTCGACTGGTTTTGGTCCGAAAAGGCTGCGATGCAGCGTTCCTCCTTTATTCCCAATCGAACATGGTTGAACAAGCGGTCACGTGCTCCTGCGTACACCAGTCAGCTGGTCACCGTGCCTGCAGGGTACAACTTACTAGCCTGTTTGACCTTTTTTGGGTGCAGTCCTGTCACTCGAGTTGAACTCGAGTTGAACCTTGGTGTGAAAGTTGTCGCATGCTGGCGTGGTGAGTCTGGTGACCAGGTGATTTGGGCACCCAGGAGCACGTGACCACTTGTTCAACCATGTTCGATTGGGAATAAAGGAGGAACGCTGCATCGCAGCCTTTTCGGACCAAAAACAGTCGACTCAGCGTCCAAAAGACTACAACATATGGGCCAATCGCGGTCATACGTGCTTTTATAAGAACGAAACGGCGCTTTTAGTGACATTTTGCATACAAATCCCCATCTAGTAGGGCGCAGTCACCCAGTTTCGGTGGAAGTGCGCGAGTTCGATTGGGATTCTAGTAGGAAGGGAGCGTCTCAGCTTTCTCGGACCAAGACCATTCCACTCAGCACCCCGAAGACTACAACTGGTGAAATTTTAATTTTTGCCTTAACTTCCCCTTTAATTAAGGCCGTAGATTTTCGTCGGCTTGCAGCCTTTCATCACCGCTGCGTAGGCTTCCTGCTGAATATTCCCAGAGCAACAGAATAGCAGGAGCACATATCCAACACCACTCTCCTTGAACAAGCCAAGGTACAGCCGATTGAGGAAACACTGAAAACGCCTCGACTCCGCTGGTTAGGCCATGTTGCTCGAATGGATAACTCCCGTATGCCAAAGTGTATCCTCTTCGGCGAACTGGACAAGACCCGGTCACGTCATGGGCCCCAGAAGCGGTGGCGAGACAATGTTGTGTCCGACACGAAGGACCGCCAGATAGTGGACTGGTGCGACCTCGCCCAGGATTGCAGAGAGTGGAGATCAGCATGTAGCACCATTCCTCCGACCGAGCGCGTCACCTTAGACTTCTTTTGCACTTGTGGAAAGCGCTATCGCAGTCGCCAGGACTTGACTCGCCACGCCCGTTCTGATCGTGACTTTACGTGACTTCGGGACCTGCTATCATCTCCGGATGGGCATATTGTATTGTATTGTTTTGTGTGTGCGCGCGTGTGTGTGCGTGTGTGTGTTTTACGAGCAACCACGAACCTCGAGAACAGAATACTGCATGATAGAGGTGGTTGCACACGCAACTATGGTGGTGAAACTGGAGCATCTCGGCCGACCTGAGATCTCGGCTTCAGCGACACTTCAGTGCCCCAAAAAAGAAGTGTGTGTGTGTGTGTGTGTGTTTGTATGTGTGTATGTGCAGTGATTTTCAATCGAGCGGCTGCGGGTTCGATCCTCGACGATTATGATCCAACACGTCTTTCTTCTCTTTCTCAGACTCCTCCTGACTTTTCATTCATTCTCCTGGGTGGTTACCAACAGCCAGTGCATGCCGGAGTATGTGGTGTGATGCGTGTGCGGGGAAAAATGAAAAAAGACCAAACAAGTAGAGATTACCTGGCCAGGAAAAGCCACTTCATAGCTGTGTAGTGTAGACCAGGCTGAATAGTGGCGGTCAATTGTCCAGCTTTGCAAGTTATGGAACCGGGTGCAATCCCCGCTCAAGTTGCTATGGCTTCTGCTGTAGCATCGCTATCACCACCTTCCGCGATGGGCGTCAAATGGTGTGTGTGTGGGGGGGGGGGGGGAGGGAGGTGTGTGTCTGATTACATGATTGGGCATCTCCCCCATCTGATGAGCATTTTCATACACAGAACTCCGAGTAATGGCAAGAAGGACCTGGTTGCGCTATTACTGTTTGTCTTACTGGCTCTGTCCACTGGTCATAGAGCACTATACGGAGCCTGCGGATTTTAGACAGTTGTTTACCTAAGTTGGTATACACATTATTATGCTGTTGTGGTTTTGATTTTGATTTTTTGTGTTTTTGTACTTTTTTCCTTCTAGTACTTTGAGTTGAAGTTGAAGTTTATTGGAACACTTGGGGAATATATTTCTTCACTAGTTTGAGGGAAAGAGACAAACGGGAAAAGTCTGAAGAAAAAATTGACTGTCACCACCAGGACTCGAACCAGGGACCCTCGCTTGTAGCTAGCGATGCTCTAACCACTGAGCTATGGTGTAGTCGTCATCCCTGCAGAGACTGTTCAATATTTTCTTCAGACTTCGTAACTCACACTTCCCGTGAATCCACACAGGCGGCTTCTTGTGTTTATTTTGCCCGAAAAAGGGGCTGTGAGAGACAGTTGCCTGAGATTCTCAAGCTGCGTACAGTGCGCTGTGTCCAATGAACAGAGCCGGTAATGCAATACTCAGACAGCAATGACACAACCAAGTCATTTTCTGCCAGTTCTCACATTTATTCATCAGGCAGCATAATAATACTCAAGTTATTATGACGCGCTACTGAAATAAGTACCTCAGTCACCTCTAGCTCTGCCCTCTTTTCACAAGACCCTCCGTGAATACCAGTCAAGGTCATGTCATGCTGTGTCTGATGAGACTCTGAGTGACGTCAGGAAATGACTTAGTGGTGTCATTGCTGCACGAGCGTTGTGTACATGTATTACTTGTATTACTTGTATTATGTGCATGTTGATGTGTAGGTGTATGAGCGTTGACTCTTGGGCCGAAGCTATCGGCGCGAGATCGAGCGAGGAAAAAGCTCGCAGATAGAGAGGACACGACCTTTTGCAGTAGAAGTGACTGTCGACTCTGCGTGTGGTTGCTGAGCCATCACGAGATCACGGGATCACCAATTTCTACCAATGCTTTACGGAGGTGACATCTGCCAATGGTGCAGATGACGGCTGGGGAGCACGAGCACAAACGTTGTCCGAGGAATCAGTGCCTTGTTGAGTAATTGAAGGATTGGGAATCGCTGATGCATGCCAACCATCTTGATTTGGCCGGGACAGTCCCAATATCGTTGTGGGAGTTCGACATCTCTCCCAAAGACCAAAAACTTGCATTGCTCGATCTGCTGCCGAAGCTGCGTTTCGAAGGGTGGTGATGTGCACCCAAAAGTGCATTTGTCGCATGCCTTACGGCTACATTGGATACATTTTGATACATGTTCATACATACATGTAGGTAGAATGTATGTCATTGTCCCTGTCTCAGGTTTGTACAGGATGGCAGGTGTGCTCATGTCCAGCACAACCACGCGGATTAGCGACAACAATAATCGGCATCGCAGGACGTGCAATACCATGCATTGGGCGACCGTATTCCTTCCATGCCCGCTTTATTGACACGATAATTCACTTCAGAACTAAATATTGCGACAGAGCTTTCGGCCATATTTTCAATTCATTGCATTCCCAACTCATCACAACCACGCGCTCTTCAGCTGAACCATACAGACACCAGCAAGGACACTTCCGTTGAGAGATGATGTTGCTCCACGCCTCTAGACAGCTGTTTCGCTCCCTGTCGGAGCTCATCAGTAGAGGATGATAATGATGATAATGGAGGAATGATCATTCTTATACTGTAAATATACAAACCCTCGGCAGCTATTTAATTTCGGCTATATTCGGCACCGACCCAAAATGCCTAAATTAAAACGCCGAAAAAAATTTTTCACAGCATCTGTCGCACTATACTATGCCCTCTACCCCACGCCGAAAATAAATCGCCGTCGAAATGTCAAAAATCGTGAAGTGCCGAAATTTTGCAGCGCCGAAATTTTGTATATTTACAGTACACCAGAAATGGCGCAAGTGCGCGCTTTCCACATAATAATGGCATATGCAAGCTGCTAAAATGGTAAAGTGTGAGAACAGCGATAAATAATCATAGTACGCGCTCATTGGTGGAGAAACACACCATGCACACAAGCGACGAAAATCTTACTCGGAATACTGATGCCAATGGAAAGTACATGTATGTTGTTTATTATTATGATGTTGCAATGTCCATGTATGCAGGCTAGGCGAGACTCACCGCCGAGATCCCCCAACGCGACAGGCTCGGTTGCCGTTCAGGATTCACACCGACCTGTCCGCCCGTCAACAGGATCGACAGCGGGAGGCCCCACTGATGCCGATGTCGATGCACACCAGGAAACTTGTAGTCGCGAGTGTGATACTAACAGGTCTAGTAGCAACCACTGACAAACGAGAGGCCAGCTGGGGCATTCACTCCAGTCAGGGATGCTTGGTCGACGCTTCGTATCAGCAGCTCAGCTCAGTTTGATCAAAGATGTTGCAGATGTGTCTTGCTTTCCTCCTTCCTTCTTCACCGACTCGTCTTGTCATCTCTCCTTCTTTCTTCACCGACTCTTCGTGTCCACTCTACTCTGCCACTAACGGCAAATTAAATAGCTGCCGAGGGTTTGTATATTTACAGTATAAGAATGATCATTCCTCCATTATCATCATTATCATCCTCTACTGATGAGCTCCGACAGGGAGCGAAACAGCTGTCTAGAGGCGTGGAGCAACATCATCTCTCAACGGAAGTGTCCTTGCTGGTGTCTGTATGGTTCGGCTGAAGAGCGCGTGGTTGTGATGAGTTGGGAATGCAATGAATTGATAATTCACTTGACAAAATGATGCTGCCTGTGCTCTATAGGAACGTTGTCTGCCAGACAATACCTATTGGGGCCAGAAAGAAGCTCACAACACGCCACAGGAACTTGCATGATAGGGTCCGAATCTAAAAATAACCTATCCAACTTGTTGAGTAGCAGTAACTGGCCATACTTGGTGGGCTTCACCAGATCCCTCATTTTTACGTATCTAATATTTACTGAGTACGAGGTCAATATAGGAAATAAAAGCCGAGGTCTTTTACGAGGTTTTTATTTCCTATACTGACCACGTACGAAGTCAATATTAGATTTATCACGACAAACAGTCCGTATTTCAAATTCCAAAACGATAACCTCATGAATCCTGGTTAAATAATTGCACAACCGTTGCACCATGATAGGGAAGGCCTCTTTTACGGGCAAAGCAAAGCACAATCATCACCATGTATCAGTACAGTGAGTAGTTAAACCCAACACGAATGAAAAATGTGAAATGGAATAAAAACAATATTTGTAAAAAATAAATAAATTAAAATTAAAATTAAAATTCAATATCGAACACGAATAAAATAAAATAAAAATATGTAAAAAATAAACAATATCGAACACGGAATTAATTCCGGAACTATCTACTCAACCAATTCATAATGCAATACCCGCACACTGCGTCAGTGATGGAACTCCGCTACCCGATCACAACCGTTGCACCACCTACTCATGCAGTGACAATACTGCACTAGGCACCGTTCAACTGCGCAACCCCTAAGCAGTCAAATATAAGCAGTCAATAATAGCCCTAAGGAGTGAAATATTCAGGAATATTTGACTGCTTAGGTATGGCAAAAATCTATGTGAGTCAATACTAAGGGAGTGATAACAATGAATATCAGAGATCTGTCACTAGTGTCAGGCAGGCAGGCCCTGGCCTGGGCCTGGCGGCGTCATGCAGGTGCTGGCGGCGGCATGCAGGTGACTAAGTGACGCCAGTACTGTGCCGTAGCGCGAGAGGTAGAACTTATTCTGGTGTCGACATTTTGATGCTAATTCTGATTTTTTGTTGAGGAGCGTGGCTGCGTCAGCGCGGAATATTTTGACCTTTTCCGCTGAGCACAGGCTGCATCTTTTTGTGATGTTGCTGTAGGTCTTTGCTCTGTCGACGATGGACCACCTGATATCGTACTCTTCACCCTGGTCCTGCAGTGGCCACAGGCGCTGCGTGCTTTTGGCTCACTTTTCGTATCTCATAGTCGTGAGGTGGCTGCCATAGCGCGTCTTGAATGGTATCTCGCAAAGCCCGAAGTACAGTCAAACCTCTTTAGGACGAACACCAAGGGACCGATGACATTTGTTCGCAATAACGGGAGTTCTTCTTATCTGTATGTTATACCCAGTGAATACACAGTGATCTATCCAATGGAGTTACGAATACTAGTTCTTCTAAAGCAAACATTTGTCTTATCAGTGTTCTTCCTAACCAGGTTTCACTGTACTGTTTCTCGTCACCTGAGCTCCGAGCCGTGACGTTCGCTTAGTAGACCAACCTTTCCTGCAAACACCGGTTGTCAAGAGGGCATGAGGGTTTAGCTCGGCACTTGCATTCCTCTACTGGTTTTCGCAAGTAGGACTGGGCCAGCACTTTCTGTTTGTGCCCCTTGATTAGGCAGGCCATAGTGGGTGGGCATACACGAGTAGCTGGCCTTGACCTTATTTTTGTTGAAAATTTTACTAAGAGGTGACGATGCCGGGTAGTGCTTTCGGACTAGCGTCAGAACCCTCTGGCCGTTACTGATAGACACGGATATGCTGAATGGCGGGTTGTACCAGATTGTGTTTCCCTTTCTTTCTCGGCTCTTCTTTGCCTGGCCCCAGTTGTTGAATGTTGGTGCGGCCGGGAATCCGCTGGCTGATAGTGCTTCCCTGTAGGCTGGTGCACCTCTCGCGCTTCGGCACTGGCGTCACTTAGTCACCTGCATACCGCCGCCAGCACCTGCCTGCCGCCACCAGGCCCAGGCCAGGGCCTGCCTGCCTGCCCGCCGTCACTGTAACTTGACTCTCACCCCTCCTTCTCTCCCTCCTTTTTTCACCTCCCATGCAATAACCGACACCATCCGCACCATGTATCCCTAACTAACGTATCACTTGAAATGTCACACTAATGTCGCGCTTTTGCCACCTTTGCGCGTTATCATCATCAGCATCACAAACCTATAGCCCTAAGGCCGTCGGGGCGTCACAGAGCAAGTATGAACAAGCGAGCGCCATAAAAATCGATCGCGTGCAGCAGCGAGCAGGTGCAGTCCATGAAATAATATTATCAAGCCATGACATCCTGGGCCTGCCTCGGCCACGACCTCCAGCAACACAACCCTGAAGAACAGTCAATGACAAACAGCCGGAACGAACAATATGACCAATAAATTGCAATTTCCTTTTACGAACAGAAACAATAAGTTGGACTTGTTTGTGAATACTATATATTTCCTCTCTAATAGACACATTCGTCCGGTGATCAGTGAACGGAATCCTGAGAAGGCGTCGATAGCTTCTCATTTCGAAAGCCTCGATCTTTTTCACAATTTCAGCAGAAGGTCCAAGACCGGCAAGCATAAAGGAATATGGATAAAACAATAGCATTGAGTAGACGTAATTTTGAGCCGATACTGCGCTATGCCACCTGCGTTTTGGCGCTTTACTCACTTTGCGTGCTCTGTTTTAGCTACCTGCATGGGTATAAATTTGGACCCAGATGACGTACAGGTTATCAGTTGTCTGAGGATTGCCTTAGCTTTGCTATGTGCATGAAACGCAGCCCTACAACAATGACCTAGCTGGCTGTCTCTGTTCTCTTCTGCTTTTTTTGTAAATATATTATTAAGATGTAAATGTGAATGTACATCGGCAATGTCTATCATCATGCAGGCGTGTGTTTACCGCCATATTGCCAGGTGTGTCTTTACCACCATAATTATCAACCATAAGTACAGCTGCAGTGGTGTCTTCGACTTCATTCTCCCGAACAGTGTAAACACAGTAAAACAAAGGATATTCAAACCCAGGAGCAAAAGTGGTCTGTGATGGAAACTAGACCCAGACCGTCAATGTGCACAAGTAGCTGGTCACGTGACCAGTACAACAGCAATGTCTAACACGTACAGTGCACGTACGTGTTGGTACTTACTTCCTTTTCACTAATTTCAGTCATTCAGGAGTCTCTGATGAGGTCTGAATGCCCGAAACAACTTTCGGAAAGTCTTACTTGTATTTCGTAGTACTTTCGGGACTCTGAAGTAGGGACCGGCGGATTCTGCTCGAAAACCAGTGAAATTGGCAGAACGATACAAACCTTATGGCGGGCAATTCCTCGAATTCTGCTCCATTTCTTTATCCACTTACCAAACATGCATGAAACTTACCAGAAAAAGTACCGAATTCTGCCAATTTCTCTGCCGGCAGAATCCGCTCGACCCTGCTCAGAAGTAACCTGTTTCTGCTGAGAGAAGGTTGTGTGGTCGGCCAAAGGACGTAACAGTGATCAGTCAATTTACAGAGACTTTTCAACAGCGAAATTTTGCTTCTTGTACCTGGCTTTGAATTGTTTTCTTTCCAAGGGAACTGTCAAGTAGTTTCTTAGGAACAGTCAGCGTTCTCCTTGACAACGCCATACCTGCGAAAAGCACCATCGACATTGCATAGGAGTGATAGGACTCAGTCAAACAGCTGCGGGCCAGGGGAAACCGGCTTGCCAAAGGAAAATCACGAGATCTGGAGTCAGGTGATCACGTTCGCAGCGTGCACTCCTCTGTACAACACAATCATGACTGTTTAGTCAGCATACTAGTATTTTTGTACTTCTACCATGACTTGTGTAATGCATGCTGGCGTGCAGGTTGCAGTTTTCCTGCTACAATACAGTACGAAATAGAGGTTGCGACTTCGGCGATGATTTTGTTTAGGAATAGGTTTGCTCCCACACTGGCGCTCGCGCTATTCCGCCGACTTGACTTGACACTTGACTAACTAACGACTGCCATCCAGAGAACAAGAAGCTCAACTGATGAGGGGTGAATTCCCCGACACACTGTGTATTGAGCAGGGAGTGGTGCTTTCTTGCAGTTTGCCGAGTCGAAGGTTCGATGGACTTCTCGTGTTCTCTGGATGGCAGTCGTGAGTCAGTTAAGTGTGAAGTCAAGTCGGCGGAATAACGCGAGCTCCAGTGTGGGAGAAAACCCATTCCTATACAAACCAGTATACTGAAGAAATCTCGCAGCCCATCCAACACACTCCGCATTTGTTTGTTTTTTACTTCAGTCAGTATAATATGACCACGACATGCGCTCTGCAGTATTCACTTCGTCTTGATTTGGGGGGTTAGACATGGGGAAGTTCCCATACACTAACAGGGGTGGACTGGTGAGCCCGCCTGTCGGCACCGGGAATACAGCTCGCTCGACTCTGTCTCTACTGAGAGTGAAGAGGATCCCCAAATACCCGATCTGGTGAGCTGCGTCACGCGGATTTGCAGTCACACCACCCAACTTGGGCGGGCCAGGAATATCAAAGATACATGTATTGGAAGTGAAAGCTTTGCGAAAACGAATTGTACAAAACTAGCCGACAATATCTAACGGAATTCCTCACGCATGACACTATTGTGTACGAGTAGATTACGATAACAAGTACATGATTGTACTTCATAAGTTTCTTTAAAACTCGTTCTCTTGTGTTTTCTTCTACTTTGCATTTATTTCTGGCTCAGTATCCGAGTTCAGTACTAAATATTGCGAAGGATGCTTTCGGTCATATTTTCAATTCATTGCATTCCCAACTCATCACAACCACGCGCTCTTCAGCCGAACCATACAGACACCCAGCAAGGACACTTCGGTTGAGAGATAATATTGCTCCACGCATTTACTAGACAGCTGTTTCGCTCCCTGTCGGAGCTCATCAGTAGAGGATGATAATGATGATAATGGAGGAATGATCATTCTTATACACCAGAAATGGCGCAAGTGCGCGATAATATTAATGGCATATGCAAGCTGCTAAAATGGTAAAGTGTGAGAACAGCGATAAAATTAATAATCATAGTACGCGCTCATTGGTGGAGAAACACACCACACAAGCGACGAAAATCTTACGCGGAATACTGATGCCAATGGAAAGTACATGTTTGTGGTCTATTATTACGATGTTGCAATGTCCATGTATGCAGGCGAGGCGAGACTCACAGCCGAGATCCCCCAACGTGGCAGGCTCGGTTGCCGTTCAGGATTCACACCGACCTGTCCGCCCGTCAACAGGATCAACAGCGGGAGGCCCCACTGATGCCGATGTCGATGCACACCAGGAAACTTGTAGTCGTGAGTGTGATACTAACAGGTCTAGTAGCAACCACTGACAAACGAGAGGCCAGCTGGGGCCTTCACTCCAGTCAGGGATGCTTGGTCGACGCTTCGTATCAGCAGCTCAGCTCAGTTTGATCAAAGATGTTGCAGATGTGTCTTGCTTTCCTCCTTCCTTCTTCACCGACTCGTCTTGTCATCTCTCCTTCTTTCTTCACCGACTCTTCGTGTCCACTCTGCTCTGCCACTAACGGCGCATTAAAACTTCAGAACTAAATATTGCGACAGAGCTTTCGGCCATATTTTCAATTCATTGCATTCCCAACTCATCACAACCACGCGCTCTTCAGCCGAACCATACAGACACCAGCCAGGACACTCCGGTTGAGAGATAATACGGAGGATTAGCAAGACGAAATTCGCGTTCGCGTTCGCACTCCAAGGAAAGTCAAACTCAGTGACGGAATTCGCGTTATGAGAAGGATTAGCAAACAGAATTCGCACATGCATGACGTTGACACGACGTACATTGCGTACAGACAGTACAGCGTGGTAAATTTATGACTGCCCTGACACGAATCCGCGATACGTGTTCCGACTACTTTTCCGAACGAAAAATGCGAAAGTTCGCAATCCAGTTCGTGAACTGAAAAATGTTTGCGAACGCGAACGCGAATTTCGTCTTGCTAATCCTCCGTAATATTGCTCCACGCCTTTACTAGACAGCTGTTTCGCTCCCTGTCGGAGCTCATCAGTAGAGGATGATAATGATGATAATGGAGGAATGATCATTCTTATACACCAGAAATGGCGCAAGTGCGCGATTATATCAATGGCATATGCAAGCTGCTAAAGCGGAAGAGGGTGTGGTTGTGATGAGTTGGGAATGCAATGAGTATCCGAGTTAGTTAATTAAGCACAAACATTATCAAAAATAAAGAATGAACAGTGCAAACCCAGTAAAACAAAGGATATTCAAACGCACGAGCAAAAGTGGTCTGTGATGGAAACTAGTCCCAGACCGTCAATGTGTACAAGTAGCTGGTCATGTGACCAATACAACAGCAATGTCTAAAACGTAGAGTGCACGTGTTGGTACTTACTTCCTTTTCACTCATTCGGGAGTCTCTGATGAGGTGTGAATGACCGAAACAACTTTCGGAAAGTCTTACTTGTATTTCATAGTATTTTGAGGACTCAGAAGTAACCTGTATCTGCTGAGAGAAGTTTGTGTGGTCGGCCAAAGGACGTAAAAGTGGTCAGTCAATTTACAGAGACTTTTCAACAGCGAAATTTTGCTTCTTGTACCTGGCTTTGAATAATTTTCTTTCCAAGGCAACTGTCAAGTAGTTTCTTAGGAACTGTCAGCGTTGTCCTTGACAATGCCATACCTGTGAAAAGCACCATCGACATAATCATAGCATAGGAGTGATAGGAATCAGTCAAACAGCTGCGGGCCAGGGGAAACCGGCTTGCCAAAGGAAAATCACGCGATCTGGAGTCAGGTGATCACGTTCGCACCGTGCATTCCCCTGTACAACACAATCATGACTGTTCAGTCAGCATACTAGTATTTTTGTACTTCTACCATGACTTGTGTAATGCAGTCTGGCGTGAAGGTTGCAATTTTCCTGCTACAATACAGTACGAAACAGAGGTTGCGACTTCAGCGATGATTTTGTTTAGGAATGGGTTTGCTCCCACACTGGCGCTCGCGCTATTCCGCCGACTTGACTTGACACTTGACTGACTCACGACTGCCATCCAGAGAACACGAAGCTCAACTGATGAGGCCCATTGAGGGGTGAATTCCCCGAAACACTGTGTATCGAGCAGGGAGTGGTGCTTTCTTGCAGGTTTGCCGAGTCGAAGGTTCGATGGACTTCTCGTGTTCTCTGGATGGCAGTCGTGAGTCAGTCAAGTGTGAAGTCAAGTCGGCGGAATAACGCGAGCTCCAGTGTGGGAGAAAACCCATTCCTATACAAACCAGTATACTGAAGAAATCTCGCAGCCCATCCAACACACTCCGCATTTGTTTGTTTTTTTACTTCAGCCGGTGTAATATGACTACTACATGCGCTCTGCAGTATTCACTTCGTCTTGATTTGGGGGTTAGACATGGGGTTGCCATACAGGGGTGGACTGGTGAGCCCGCCTTTCGGCACCGGGAATACAGCTAGCTCGACTCTGTCTCTGAAGAGGATTGCCAAATACATGTACCTGATCTGGTGAGCTGCGTCACGGGGATTTGCAGTCAGATGTGCGACCGCTGGGCTCGAATCGGCGACCTCTGGCTAGTCTCGGTCCGTATTTGATGATTAGGTAGCTTGGTTACAGTCTGTAACTACTAGTACAGACAGTCCTAGTACAGTCGTAGGCATGGAAATCCGGTCGCACGTCTAGCGGCCCCAGGGCGCTGGCCATGCAGCCATGGCATGCATTATTACGCGCTGCTGCTGGTCGCATCAACATGTGCGCTGCATGCAACGACTTCTTTCAAAAGTTCTGTACGCGCTGAGGGCGCGGGCCCCGGTCAATCCACTGGTATTCCCATGTCCCAGTAGTAGAGTGTAGGTTTGTGACTGCATCATTCCAATGCTACTTACTGCAATGGCACCACCTCAGCGGCTACCACAAATCTTTGAACGTCTTTGTGTGACATTTACATCGTACTAGTCATGCAGATCGCCAGATGCCGAACTGAACCAGTGCCGCAGTGGCCTGCCGTCTACGGGGCTGCTTCCCGGCCTCGACATGTTTCAGACGCGCACATCATCATGATGGACACTGGATACTGGATACCGATGTCTACTCTCTACTGTCTACTGTCTCCTGTTACTCGAGCAGGGCCAGGCGCGGGGAAAGGGCCAGCACAGGTCAGGGGACAGTCACCAGGTCACGAAGAACACTGGCGACTGCGTTGTTCGTCTGGGCCAGACTAGAGACTAGTAGATCTACTACTAGAGTAAGGTTGAGCCCACATGACATGGTCCGACAACAATCCTGACAGGTCATGTTGCTGCCACGGCTGCTGCTGGTGCCTGGCCACAGTGACCAGACCAGGCTACGCGTAGATCTGCAGTGTTTGAATGCAGCGCTGTTACCAGTAAAGCCTTATCTACCCTTGTCCCTACAATGTAGTTCGAAACACAACTCCGAAACGAACAAGTATACTTATTAGGATCCCGTGTGCGGACCAAAGCGCAGATAGTCACTGAGCTGGGAGTTTTCATTTACCTTCTAGAGTCTGGAAGACCACGGCCACGCTCTTGCAGATCAATCACGGGCTTAGCTTTCGGACGCACTCCACCCTCCCTGGCGCACATGTAAAGCCGTAGAGATGGCGGTATCAACGCCTGAAGCGGCGTTACTGCGAGATCTAGGCTTAGGCAGAGGTGAAATCGCGTACCACGGTATTTTCACCGTCGAGGATCAGATTGGCCGCGGTTCGGACGCTGATGTGTATCGAGTAGTATGGCAAGGCATACCGGTAGCCGCAAAGGTGTTTCACCCCAGACATGATCAAGCAGATGTGGAGGGGAGAGATAAGAACCTGCGGCGATTTGGCGCTGAGATAGCAAGACTGTCTAAGCTGCACCACCCAAACTTGTGTCAAGTTCTCGGTGTTGCAGTCACTGCCGATCGTCATCTTCCAGTGTTAGTGGTTGAGCTATTCGATCATACACTTTGTGAATGCAGTGTCGGTGCAGATCGGTTTGACCATGTCGCCCTGCTATCGTTCCTGGCGGATGCTGTGGCGGGTGTTCGCTATCTCCATAGCAGAGATCCCCCTGTCATTCATCGTGACCTGACTTTGCGCAATGTGTTGATCAAGGGCCAGATCGCAAAGCTCTGTGACTTTGGTTGTGCGCGACTGCGACCAACAAGTCCTGCGGATTTGGTTGGCTTTCTTCCAGATCTAACGGCATGCCCAGGCAACGTGCTGTACATGGCGCCGGAGGCTCTGCAAAACCCTCCGGTGTACGACGAATCGCTCGACATATTTTCGTTTGGCGTGCTGGCCACGAGCGTCGTGACAGGAGTTGAACCGTCGACAGACCTGCACACCTCACCAAGGACCATCATCAGACAAGTGGAGCGAGCAGACGGAACGCGTGAGGAGACCGTCACGGCTATCACCGAAGTCGAGCGGCGCGGCGTTGATTTGGAAAGAATACCAGACGGCCATCCACTCAAGCCTGCAATCTTTCGCTGCCTGGCAGTCGTTGCGGAAGATCGTCCCAAGGCTGAGGAGCTGCATGATATAGTGCTGGACACTGTGAAGGTGGCACGTGGTTTTTCTCCGGTAAGCGATAATTATGCTTATTTTGTATTTGTATTTTGCTTATAAGGGGGGGGGGGCTGACAACATCTCTCTTCAGTTGTAATTCACTCTTGGCACACGCGCTGGATGAAAATTATTTCATTACTTATGTCGAAAAATTGAACTCAGTTCTGACGATTGGTAACTGGCCCGAAGCGTCAATAATTTTTCAACATCACTAATAAAATAATTTTTCATCCAGCGCATGCAAGAGTGAATAGCAACTGTGAACATGATCCGACGCGGGACTTTGGTTATGTCCTCTTCATTTCCAGCGCTGTGTACGAATCGGTGTCGACTATATTTAGTCGGTCCAACCCGCGACCTCCATTATGCCGTGAAACGAGTCCCTCAAGCACATTCACAAGCTACGCATTTTCTCGGCAGGAAAATCCTCCCAGCATTCTACAACGGCTTCGAGGAGGTCCCTGCGATTCCCCTTGGCGACGAAAGAGATGTCTAACTGGAGAGAGGCGAAGAAATCCAGGTCGTCGACATTCCGATCAGGAGATCAGGAGCAATGGATGTCATGCTACCTGGCTATTAGTGTTGAAACGAGCGTATCTATAACAAACGAGCGATCAGTTCCACTAACGAGCAAGCTATCGAGCGAGCTAACGATTTTCATTGATGTGGCAAAATTAATATGATTTATGGACTGATAAATTTTCTAAGTTCGATTTTTTCATCTGGTTCAAATTATCACCGCCGATATTTGGGGTTGCTGCTGCTTCACTTCGGACTGCTGTTTGGTGTCAAGATGTCTTTTCAGCGCCGTCGTCGAGTAGCCTTTGTAAGAATAGACCGTTTTGCAAAAATTGCAAGTAGCCCTGGTCTTCGCTGCATCGCGGGAGAAAACTTCCAAACGACTTAGCGTAACTTTCACTCGAATGGAGACGTGACCGAAGCATATCCTGGGACAGGTCAGCAGATGCAGAGCAAGACATCAGTAGAGTCTACCAAAGCTGCAACGACAACTGAAACAACTCAAGTGTCGTGCAGGCATACAGTTACTGTAACTGCGAGTGATTTTCACTTTGCGCGGGACTGGATCCCCCATGGACTCTCGATCGACCAGGCCAGGGAGTTGTAAACTATTTTACGACTCCCGGCCCGCGGGCCCGGTCGACATGTACTGCTGGAGCGACCTGACTCACTGAGTATTACGTCATTCTACAAACGCATGCGCAAGAAATAAAATCATTCTCTTTGGTCACAACTTCTTCGTTGTCCGGTTGGCCAAAGTAGCCGTCGTCTAGGGCCCGACGTAAAAACCATAAATTGGTGACCCCTGACGCTGCGCTCTTCGGAGTTTTGAGCATGCCATCCCCGAGCTCGGCCCGTCGCAGTTTCCTGCTCGCCTCAACTCTCGGGATCCCGTCAATCGCCGGCTGTTGACGTAAAACTTGAGCCTCACCACCACTGGATCCGCCCTCGGAACTGCTGTGGCCCCTGCCACCCTCCCCGGCCCACCTGGATACCCCGCTATCCTGCCACGGCATCGTCCAGTCGTCGTCGTCCGTATTCGTCCTGGCCTCAAGCTGGAAATTGGCTACCTCCACCCGTCGTACCAGCTCACTCACTGAGGAGTCTGTGCACGCACGCAGGCACACGCCCGGCACCGGACCCCATGGAGCTGCGCTCGCCTCCATCTGTCCCCGCCTCAGTCGGCACGCCTCGCCCCAGTGCAGCGCTCCTGCTGGTATCCCGCCAAGCCTGCAACATGGAGCCGCCTCTGACATGATAATACTCCTCTGTCACGCGTACATTTCCTTTCTTTCCGCCTCTGACACGATAACACTCCTCTGTCACGCGTACATTTCCTCTTTTCTTTCTTTCTGCCTCTGACATGCTCTCTACCTCTGTCACGTTAACACACCTCTGACATGTTAAACCGCCTCTGTCATGCATCTCTCTCATCTCCGCTTTCTTCACTGTTTTTGATTTTGTTTCGGCCTTTGTTGCCACGTCACAAACAAATTTCATACACGCAGCTCTCGCTTGTACATATGTATCATATTCTTATAGTTTTGCCTTTCCGCCTTGTACATGCTGCGCTTCCTTTCTCTTCTCTTGTTTCTTGTTTATCGTGCTTCGCTCCTCCCGACCTCACCACTGGCGGGGGAGTACTGTAGCGACCTGACTCACTGAGTATTACGTCATTCTACAAACGCATGCGCAAGAAATAAAATCATTCTCTTTGGTCACAACTTCTTCGTTGTCCGGTTGGCCAAAGTAGCCGTCGTCTAGGGCCCGACGTAAAACCCTATACTGCCATGTGCACGGAGTACGGTGTTCGTTAGTGCAAACGAGCTGGCCGCACAAACGAGCCGAGTTTCTGGCGAGCGAGCTAACGAGTATCCGGTGAGATCGTTTCAACACTACTGGCTATTCACCGCCAATCCGCCGAGATCGTACAGCGCAAGGCGGTGGAGTCGCCGTCTGGGTACGTTCGGGCCTCGCTTATAGCCACATGGAGCAGAATGATAACCTGCGGTGACCTGGAAGTCATATGGCTTACAGTGCAACTGCAAACAGGGTGTCGTGTTACAATGTGTGCCGCTTATTGGCCAGGTTCATGTGCAGATCATGACATCTCAATCCTGGAACATATTGACAGCACAATCGATCGAGTGCGACAGCAAGGCGCCAAGCTCGTAATTGCCGGGGACTTCAACGTGCACAACAACAGTTGGCTTCAGAGCAGCAGGACGTCTCTAGCCGGCGAAGCCGCTGAGGATATGTGTGCCCAGCATGGCCTCACCCAGCATGTGGCAGAACCAACCCGCGGAAACAACACTCTTGACCTGATAATGTCCGACTTCCAGGAGCCAGTGGAGGTAGATGTGTTGCCTCCTGTTGGTAAATCATATCACGCTGTAGTTGTTGCCACATTCCCCGCTCGAGTGCAGCAAGAGAAGCGCACCTACAGAACTGTTTGGCGCTACAACCAAGCAGACTGGAACCGTCTCCGCTCCCACTTTAGGACTACCAACTGGTCTGACATCATAACGGATGACCCGGACACTTCTTGCCAGCAGGTGACTGCCACAATATCCAACGCCGTCGCCCAGTTCGTTCCGTCAAAGGCAATGACCACCAAGCCATCAGATCCAAAGTGGTGGACCCCAGAGTGCACGCGGGCAATGGCCATCAAAGACAGGCATTGGTGGTCCTGGAGGCGCTCCCCCCCAGGACGTCATACCGAAGCAACAATTTGTGACGTCTGTCAATGAGGCTGTTGCAACCCTCTTCCGAGCCCATCAGGCTGAGGCCGCGGTCACACCGAGCTCGATTCAGCCGTTCAGCCGAAAAAAGCGCTTGTTTACGTCACTATTACCATGGAAATGGCTGAAAAATGTCCAACAAGCGACTTTCAGCCGTGGCTGACTCTCAGCCGTTTTTTCGGCTTGTTTCAGCCACAGCTTGTACAAGCGGCTGAAAGCCGAAATTCAAAAAATAATTTGAGTGCGCTTGGAGCACACCATGTAGCTACTTGGTCCGCGTCAGCGATATTGTCGCTTATCTTTCAGCTTTGTTTATATGTGGCCAATGCTTACTTGGCAGCCCATTTCATCGCAATTTTGGTTAGCAAGTTAGGTTACTAGTACCTGAAAGGTCTAGCTAGAGTTCGAGTGGATTTCGAGAGCGACGGGTGGGTGATTCTGATTGATACAGCGCCGCATCAAAATAGATTATCTTGTTACGCTGTGCAGGCATAAGCAGCGCAAGCCACAAGAAAGTGGTTACTCGTGATCAGCTCCATTTTGCTGAACGGCCGAGATCGCTCACCTCAGGGATCGCTCGTCAAGCTGAGATCGCAGCTCCCTAACCTCCAGCTCAACGCTCGGAGAATCCAGCGCGTCGTGGAGACTTGCAAGTACTGTACGCGTCGTCGTTCAAAATAAAATCTTGCAAAGAACGGCGTCTGATTCGAACCACACAGGCTGCCGTGCCGCCCACGCAAAGTCCTATAGAGAAGGCGACCGTCACGATCGACTTTTCTTTAGAAAATAGCCAGGCAGCGGAGAGGAAGAGAGATGAGCTTGCAAAAGCAAGAGAGTCGATCCCGAGCAAAAATATTTGTCACCAGCGCCGAGAGCAGCGACGAGGAGGACCGAAAAAAGAAGGAACCCTTCATTGGACAATAAATTCCTCACAGCTAGTTGTCATTCTATACCTTACCGTCCATCGTACCAAGTTTTATTACTTCAAGTGCACTCGTTCATGTCCAAAGGCTAAGTTCAAATTGTCAAAAGATAAGCGACAATATTGCTGACGCGGACCAAGTAGTTGACATGATGAACTGATATTGATGTTCTTTCTTGTGTCCGTGGAACCGTGCTATCCCTGCCCCTTTGGTTTTGACCGTGAGTCTGTCTATCCAACTACACTGTATTCAGTTTGATTTGGATTTTGTCCGACGACCATGGATTTCTTCCGCTGTGCCTCTAGACTGCTGCGTAGATTGTTGGAGCTGTGGTTTGAGGCCAAGACAAGGCACCACACTCACGACCGAATTCATGAAGAAAGCCGGGTACGAAGAAGAGAGTGGATTGCAACTGAGTTGAAGAACGGCAACCGGCGGGGCAGAAAGCTCGACACCAGGAAACACCACCCGAACCATCGCGTCCATGCACACCGAACAAATAAAAAGAGCACAACTTCGCAATTCAGAATCCGGGCTTCCTTTGCTTCTTCATCAAAACTGAACACAAGAACAAGTACAGTTTTAGATCGCAAACGTTCTGCTTTCCGGTTTCTTGCAAACATTGGTGTGCTTCGAGATATTCAAAATTTGGCGGGTAAGAAAAACAAGCCATTCAAGCTTTGCAGTCAAGGTCTGGTGTGACCGCGTCACAGGGACCACGCAAGCCAGCTGAGCGCCAGCAATAACAAGCCCAAAGTGGCTTGTTTCGGTGTGACCGGGGCCTAAGGAGGACAGCCTACGCCGCAGCTTATCAAACGGGTCCATGCACAGCAAGCAGTGGTGGACAAAGCTCAAGTGTGCAAGTGGCATAGGGCGCCATACAGATATACCGCTGATTGCTGACGCCAATGGCCACGAGTACGCAACAAGTGCAGAGAAATCGGAGGCATTTGGACGCTTCTTTGCAAAGAAGTGTAGCATCCCCGGCGACGATATCTCCACTGCTGATCTCCCTCCCCACGACTTGCCCACATCCCAAACGATCAGTACCATTCACTTCCGACCTGAAGCAGTGCGTCGAGTTCTGGCTAGACTGGATACGTCAAAGGCATCGGGACCGGATGAAATATCTGCCCGCATGCTCAAGGAGTGTGCCAAAGAACTAGCTTCACCACTGTGTCAGCTGTTTTCCCTCTGCTTCCGGCGAGGCATTCAACCCAAGATGTGGAAAACGGCAAACGTGGTTCCTATCCACATAAAGGCTTCGCGTTCTGTGCTCAAGAACTACCACCCTGTTTCGTTGCTGAGCATCATCTCGAAGGTGATGGAGACTATTGTGAACATCCAGGTTACAAACCATCTGGAACACCATCAGCTCATCACCTCCCACCAGTTTGGTTTCAGGAGAAGATTGGGTACATCTGATGCTCTGCAGGCTCTGCATCATGCCTGGGTTAATGCTGTCGGGCGAAATAGAGCAGCTCGTATCCTCGCTGTTGATATTGCTGGGGCATTTGATCGCGTGTCCCATGTTGGTGTCCTCCATAAGGCACGTAATGCAGGAATCACTGGGCCACTCCACATATGGCTGTCGTCGTACCTGTCATCACGTTCATTACGATGCTTGGTGGGTGGCTATACGTCTACCCAGTACCCCATAACTGCAGGCGTTCCCCAAGGCAGCATACTCGGCCCGACACTGTTTTTACTGTACGTAAATGATGCACCCTCTGTTCTGGTGGATGATGCCCAGCTGGAGGCATACGCAGACGACACCACACTTTACTCCATTGTGTCGAATGGCAGCGCGGCAGGTGCAGCGCACTCACTGCAACTGTCAATAGATCGGCTGCATAACTGGGGCCAGAAATGGAAGATTGCATTTGAGCCCACCAGGTCCCAGGCAATGACTGCAACGCTCCGAAGAGCTGACTTACACCTCCCGCCAATCATGTTTGGCGGAATACAAGTCCCCGAGGCAAACTCGATCACCCTCCTAGGCGTCCTCTTTGACCAGAAGCTGTCTTTTGGGGAGCACCTCCGGTCTGTTGCAACCCGGGCAAGGCAGCGACTCGGTCTTTTGCGCCGGTCAGCTCATCTTCTCCCTCCGGCTGGGCGCATAAAAGTGTACAAAGCATTCGTTCGTCCGCTGCTGGAGTACGCCCCACTTATCTGGATTGGAGCGTCTTCCAGCCACCTCAGCTGACTGGACCGAGTCCAGCACAGGGCCCTCGGAATCATTGGTCCGGGAGCAATCCTGCCTAGTCTGGCAATCAGACGGACAGTAGCTGCCCTAGCTTGTTTATACAAGCTACAAGAAATTACGGGCCCACCTCAACTTCTCGCGGTTCTGCCAGCTCGCCGTCAGCAGTCGGCCAACCCGCGAACCCGGAGCGACCATGCTAGCGCTGCTGTCCAGCAGTTTCAACTGGATGCCAGCCTGCCAGCCTCTACCCCGTTAGTCCTGAAGCGATCATTTCCCCACTGTGTGCTCCACCAGTGGAATGCATTGCCCTGTGATCTGCTCCTGCATCCTCCCCATTGCAGCCGAATGCAGGCATTCAAGACGCAGGTGTACCGCTACCTGCGTGCCGAGACCTGGATGTGGGCTACTGACTCAGTCTAATCGCACCTATCTAGTATCTACATGTAGGTATTGCTCTCTTTTTCCTTGTTTTCTCTACTCTCTGCCTCTCTGTCTCTCTGTCTCTGTCTCTCTCTCTCTCTCTCTCTCTCTCTCTCTCTCTCTCTCTCTCTCTCTCTCTCTCTCTCTCTCTCTCTCTCTCTCTCTCTCTCTCTCTCTCTGTCTCTCTCTCTCTCTCTGTCTCTCTCTCTCTCTCTCTCTCTCTCTCTCTCTCTTTCTATCTCTCTCTCTCTCTCTCTCTCTCTCTCTCTCTCTCTCTCAACACAATACCTTTCGCTATATATTTTTCAAACTTTATTTGTTTCTCTTCTTCTCCCGATTTTCTGATGCGTGAAGTAGGCGCGGGTGCCGAGACCATTGGTCGGCGGAGCCTGCAGCACCCCATCACCACCACTGCGTTGCATTTGCAGCCCCATTCAGTCAATGTCTTGTTAGTCTGTTGTTTTGTCATTTCCTGCTTCTTTCTTCTTTTACGAATTGGGTGCATGGTTTTAAGTAAAAAAAAAAAAAGGAGGATGGGGTGACAACTGGTGGCGAAGAAAACGTCACACCTGCATAAGACTTGAGTGTGTTGCTATTAGGGCTGAGCCGGGTAGCATTTTCTTCCGGTATCGGGATCGGGTAGTTGTCAACGGGTAGTACGGGTACCCGATCGGGTAATGTTTCCATGGTAACACCACAATGCACCCCTTCCCTTACACACTGGGTAGACATGCGGAGTATTACATGAATTTGTACACTCACGCTGTACATTATGTCATCTGTGACTTCGGGTTTCGGGTACTATTTTATGCCCGTCTACCCGAGGTCCTCATGAGTAGCTCGGGTACCCGACTACCCGTGCACAGCACTAGTTGCTATGCACCCACACACTGTAGGCAATAGCAAAGTCACACTTAGTGGATTCAAACCTAGAAATATAACGTGAACTTACTACCCCTGGCCGTTTTGACGCTATCACTTTCAAGCCCTTGTGTGCAGGGCTTGCCCATAGTGTACTGAGCTTTTCTGTAACTTGGCTTGAAGGAGATTGATGTACGACCAACTGCTGAGGTTGATGTTTTTTGGTGATCGCGTGTACGAATGTTTGAGTGACTGTCTGCATGTGCACACACTCGCATGATGTGTGTTAGTCTGTGTGTGCATGTGTGTGTGTGTGTGTGTGTGTGTGTGTGTGTGTGTGTGTGCATGTGTGTGTGTGTGTGTGTGTGTGTGTGTGTGTGTGTGTGGGGGGGGGGGGGTGTGTGAGGGTGTGTGTGTGTGGGTGTGTGTGTGTGGGTGTGTGTGTGTGGGTGTGCAACTGTGTTTAAAGGGGACGGTTGCACGTTTTGTAGCTCCGTTTTATCTGAGTTTTCAGTCGTTCCTCTTACTAGTCTTAAGCCACAGGGTGGCTCTGGGTTCACCAGAGGCGCCCCTGGTGCCCCTGGCGTGTTTCAGAATTTGCTGGGCGAGGGTTCCGCAATGCGGTCGCCAGGGCAGTGTCTCCTCGTCTCTCCATTCGCGGTGGTGCAGCTGACCCCCGAATGGTTTCAAACTGCGAAGCTCGAAGTACAGTGGTGGCAGAGGCATTAGCTGTAAGTGGAGACGGTTGCTGGAGATGGATGGTGATGCAGGGAGAAGAGTTACGCTGCCTGACGACGCGTGGGAAATTGTTTGATCCTGCAATTTCAGTTCGAGCGCGGTGTACTTCTAGACGATGTGTCCTCATGGCTGTTTTCAATGCTTGGCCTATAGCTGATATCCCTGCGTGGGATGTTCTTCCAGTGGAGTCCAGGTGGTTCTTTGGGTGCCCACACTCCATCACCTGGTTGATTGTTTCGGAACTGCAATAATACAGGTTCAGGGTTCTAGCCAAAGGGGGGTAGGGAGGGGGGGGGGCAGCGCCCCCCCCCCCCTACTCTGTTTGCGCGCCCCCCTGTGAAAAATTGCCGCCCCCCTACTCATTTTCCGATTTTCGTGTTAGATAGAGTAAAAGGTTCCCTAGTACCATTAGCAAGTTGATAAGATGGGAGGGATGGAGGGTGAAAATTTGGTGCTGGCACAAGCTAAAAGTCACCACTAATTAGACTAGTCTTTGAAGTGAAGCCAGCAGCAAGAAAGAAAGAGAAAGTTCAAAGGAAGCAGTTGTACGACGTCAGGCTAAGCGCGCCCGAATCCATTGGCAGCGCTGGCAGTGTGAGTGCAGTGAGCAAAAGTTCAAAGGAAGCAGTTGTGTGACGTCAGGCTAAGCGTGCCCAAATCTATGTGCTGGCAGTGTGAGTGCAGTGCGCAATGCACTGATGCAGCGGTGCGCAGCAGATGCAAACATGGCAGTGTGATCGGTGGATGCTAACACACACTAACTACATTACTGCGACACTATCTCTCTCTGCTTGCTGTTTTTTAGTTTTTGTTGCCACTGTCCCTCATCATACCCATGCTTGGGTTAAGGGCGGCGTGACTCGTTAGGGTAGCTGTCAATACAGTACAGTGTGTGTATGTGTGTGTATGTGTGTGTGTATGTGTGTGTGTGTGTGTATGTGTGTGTATGTGTGTGTATGTGTGTGTGTGTGTGTGTGTGTGTGTGTGTGTGTGTGTGTTTCCATCAGCTGCAGGTAAGGCCTACCACTGCGCCAGAAGGCCTGTCTAGTTCTGCTTCTGCCACTGCCTCTGCTACAACAGCTATGGTAAGTTGAACAACAATTTTTTGTCTGTAATGCCGGTTTCACACTAGGCCAGTTTATAGTCCAATGCTTCCACACCGCCTCCCACATAAAATCTGCTGACTGTGTCGGATGAGTAGAACTACCTGTTCATACATTCAATAGTGAGGTATTTCAATTGTAGACCTGACTGTGTACACACAAACAAGTTGTACACAGCCACACTAGAGAGTGGTAGAAGTCGGAGCGGAGATGTGATCGTTTCTATATACACAAGCTACAGGGTCAACAGCATTGAAGGGGTAGTTCACAATCTGCACCGACTCTCTCTGCTGTCATGGTGAAATTCCTTGTTGGAGGCCCGCTCCAACATGTGAAAGCACTAACAGTCAGCCCACCTTTGGGTCAAATATCGATTCTGCCATACTTGGTCAAAAAATCGTATCATAAGAAAATCGTAGCAGATTTGTCAGAATCCTGTGTAACAACGGATTTCACAGCAGATGATTTTCGCCCTGATCTTGATGATGTTTCTCGTCTGATTCCATGTCAGCCGGGAAATTGTACTACACTTCCCGGTTTGTACGGTAGCACGGTTGCATTCTCGTTTCTGACAATCACATTGGACGCCGTCAATCAGCTTCATGAGTGTCCCATCGCTTCTAAAGGCGTATTACGTCGCGCCCCGTCGAATGTGAACTAGTCTTTAGCATTCCCGATGTAACCCATCACCCTAATTGCCGGTTAAATAGTAAAAATTCATAATGCCCTCCCTGACATGCACCACCCTATAATTATACCAATACAACTTTCACATAACCGGGTATCCTCTAGAATCCACTCCGATATCCGGTCACTGCTAGGTATAAAACTTCTAAGGTAACAAACCATTTGTTTGTCTGTTTGTGTGCGTGTTTGTGTGTTTGTGTATGTGTGTGTGTGTGTGTGTGTGTGTGTGTGTGCATGTTTGTGTGTGTGTTTTGGTGTGTCTGTGCCGGTGTGATAAACTACAGGTACCTGTTTCTAGTCCCATTGCTGCGCAAGACCGCCAGTCAAGTTCAGCTTCAGCCACTGCCCCTGCCGTGACTGGCTCTCCTACAGTAACTAGAGTAAGTTAAACGACATACCTCTGTTGTACGATATCCAACAGAGTCAATGTCGGTAGCGAACAAGATATCCGCACAAGGCCAAATCTACTACTTTGCCCAAATTTGGCTCCTTTTTTATCCCAGATTGTGTCTCATTGAGCCACTGTGAAAGTTTGGTGCAGTTAGGTGCATAGTTTCCAGTGCAACTAGCACCTCATGAATATTGGATAGCAATGTCAGTCAGTGTTGTTGTTCATGGATAGATACATTGTCATTCGCAATGCTTTTGCCCCCAAACCAGCTAGTCCGAAGGCCTTGCTAGGCATCACTTAACCAGATAGTGGAAACGACTTCGGCGTTAATTGTAAAAAAGTTGGATGATCCCACACCGGAGCTCGTGTTTTGGTGGATGATGAAGTTTGTACAGTGGACACCAACCCAAACATGAGGGCCTGCTGGACTTCTGAGGGTTCTCGATAAAGCGACATAGCGCGGCGCTACAAACTCTTTCACTTTTTGACTGCCCCCTTTCAGAGAGAATGCTCCAACCTTCAGAGTACGATCGCCACCTTTTTATATGCATTATATGTACACATCCTGTTTTAGCACAGCAGAGAATGGAGGCACAAGATGGCGGTAAAACTCACTAAATTGTGGGGCAGATGATCCGCTCCCCCCCCCCCCCGCCCCTCCTTCATTTTTGTTCTGGCTAAACCCTGCTTATTTTAGAAGATTAGGAATTTAGAAAACTGCAATTTGTGCCTGCAATCAGGTTTATAATAGGGCTTGAAAGTGCTACGTCACAGCAGAGCACGAATTTATAAATTCAAATACTGGATCCCTACGGATCCAGTTTTTGTATGGATCCAAGCACTTTTCAAGCGGTCTTACTCACAGTAAGGTGATACAGCCGTTGAAATTGACTGGGTTGGCTAAGGGCACATTCACACGCACGGAAAAACCGGATACGGGAGAGCTTGCCGGGAGTGATTATAATTTTTTTTTACATTAGAAATTTATTACTCAAATTTTGAAGATCAAAAGGAAAGCTTTGCAATAATAACAACAATAAAACGTAGCCTGTAGAATGTAAAAAAGCCACTGAGTACAGTTTAATTAAATATCCATGTCCAGTATTTATAATAAAAATAATCTGCTGCAATTTATAGATTCTCACATGCGAGCAACCTGGGCCTCAGCAACAACCAGCTCAGCGGACTCCGGATGCCGAACCGATCGCTCACGGAAAAGACCCCGTGAACCCCGCAAACACATGATGCATGATCGCAACAGGGCAAATGAGAGATGGCATCTGATGTAAGATATTACGTGGGAGTACTGCTCTTTCCTCCTTTCCGCTCTCAATAACGCGATTCGGCGATAGAGTGATGTTGCCGCTCTTCCCATGCCACCACTTGCCGACAGCACAACAGGCATGAACGTCGCATGGTCCACCTCTCTCACTCTCTCTTCATAACATCGTCGCTTTTCTTTTTCATGGCGCCGATAGACAGTGGTGTGTGGTGCAGATCGATTTGAGCGTGCATGAGGATTAAAAACCCGTATATCAAGTAAAGTACGCTCAAAACGACTGCCCCACAAACCACTGACCGCTACATCAAGCCGTGCATGCTCCTCCACAATAGCAGACCTGTATCTCATTCAAAAGTGTTTTGGTGCATTCAGGCGTACTTCGTAAAAAGCGTGCAAATCCCGAAGGCGCTAGGCGCTCTTTTCGCTTTATATATTTGTTCTACAGGAGAGGAAGAGATAGAGATAGAAAGAGAGCATGGCGGGTTTAGTAGCTGCACTCGACTTCTTGAAGGACCTCGTCTGCTTCGCACGAATCTAACCTGTCACTGTCATGTCCTAGATTGCCATATCGCCCAACACCGCTCTCTTCCACTTCTCGCCATGGTCGTCGTTCATCTCTTGGATGAAATCAATCGTTAGCGTTCGTGATGTTCATGGCGTACCCTTTCTCTCTCAGACGGGAACGCAGGTGGTGGGCAATACACCGAATCGTGGAGAAGCAGAGAGGTTTCTGGGAGAGCAAAGTACCACTGTGACACAAAAAAGCAGAGATGTACGCTCCCGGAGAGGCAGACGACTTTCTTGATCAAAAGTACTGTGGAGTGTACCGGGTGCGCCAAGAAATATCTGGCGCACAAGAGGGAATACCAGAAATTCAAACTAGTATTTCGCCACCCATGTCCTCGATTTGTGCTATATTCAAACGACTTATGTACCTCCCATAGCTCTTCATCACGGCTCGCCAAACGCACTACACTCAAACAAACAGCGTTCGAATCAAGGAGTAGTACTCCCAGTGGTTCAAATCACCGCGTCAGACCCACTTTACAGGCATTAAACCTTTCAAGCCCTATTATGGCGGGCTTGACCATAGTGTATTGAACTATTCTGTAACTTGACTTGAAGGAGATTGATGTACGACCAACTGCTGAAGTTGATGTTTTTTTGGGTCGCGTGTATGAATGTATGCGTGCCTGTCTGCATGTGCACACACTCTCATGATGTGTGTGTGTGTGCGTGTGTGTTCGTGTGTGTGTGTTTGTGTGCACATGTGTGTATGTGTGTGTGTTTGTGTGTGTGTGTGTATGTATGTGTGTGTGTGTGTGTGTGTGTGTGTGTGTGTGTGTGTGTGTGCGTGTATTTCCATCAGCCGCAGGTTACGCCTTCCACTGCGCCAGAAAGCCTGTCAAGTTCTGCATCTGCCACCGCCTCTGCTGCAACAGCTACGGTAAGTTGCGCAACATTTTTCTCTGTACTGCCGGTTTCACACTAGTCCGATTTATCAGCCCATGCTTCTACATGGACTTCGACATGAAATCGTTTAACTGTGTGGGACGAGTGTGACTACCTGTTCACACACACAACTGAACAGTGACGTAATTCACTTGTAGGGCTGTCAGTGCACACATATACAATGTGTGCATCGCCACGTTAGAGAGTGGTAGACGTCAGAGCGGCTATGCGATCATTTCTATATACACAAGCTACAGGACCAAAAAAATGAAAGGGGTAGTTCACAATCTGCACCGACACTCTCTGCTTTCATGTTGAAATTCCTTGTTGGAAGCCCGCTCCAACATGTGAAAGCACTAAAAACCGGCCGACCTTTGGGTCAAATATCTACCCTGCCATAAGAAAATCCTAAGGATCAGTCGGGGAAGTGAACTGCCTGAAAAGAGAAAACGCCAGACCCACCAGGACTCAAACCCGGGGCTTTGCTTGTCATGAGCAATGCTCTAATCACTGAGCTATGAGACCACGCTGAACCTAGAAGGCGCTGACAAGTTTTTCACTCCAAAGGCAGCTCACAAAAAGTGCCACACATACTGATGGCACGTGGGTCATTTTCCCCTTTGGATTGAAGAACTGGCCAGATGAAGCGTAGTTGGCCGCAGCCAGATGTCAACCGGATAACGAGTGAGGTATGGAAGCAAGGACTGAGAACAGAGTGTCTCGGATAGAAGAGGTGTGCAAGCGGATGGCAGCTATAGGCCATGATGCAGAACTACTTGGGACCGTGAGATTAATTTCCCGGTCCGAGCCAGCCGGGAAAACCCCTCGCGCCGACGGCAGCAGTGAGGGAAAGAAACCAGGTGAATATCCCCAGTAGCGAGTATGCATCATGTAGGCATGGCAAGCACATCATGGCAAAAGGTGATAGAAAAGCAATAATAGGCTGCACAGAAATGAAGGATGGGACGACAGGGACACTGGTGAGACTCAAAACTCTCTCGCTGCGCTCGGCCGGCGAGAAATACAACTTTTCCAAGTCTACCATAGTTTGTGGATTTCAGGGGTGTTCGCCGTTGGGCGGTGCAATAGCCGATTGAGTCCTCTTCCCAAGATTTCTTTTGAGTTCTTCCCTCCCCTCTCCCGGGGAGACCCACGTGACCAATCTTTGGCAGTCAGAAAGGACAGTACAGTACTGTATTTCCCCCTAAGTTAGTACGTACTAACTTTCGAACTTAGCAGCCAACCGAGTACTAACTTTCGGGGGTAAATGACACGCAGTGGGAAGCCTGCGCAACTCTAGTGTTTGTGCATATGATGTATGTACTGTGCGATGTCTGTACATGTAGGACGGGTACGAACTTACTATCTTTCGGGGGGAACTGTCTTTCGGGTTGATAACCTCGGCAGTGGAAAGTGTATTTTTTATAGGGGGGGGGGGGGTACTAAGTCATTGGGGAGAACTTACTTACGGGGAATTGCGGTACTATGTGTGTATGTGTGTGTGCGTGCGCTCGCGTGCGTGCGTGCGTGTGTGTGTGTGTGTCCGCCATGAACTGGCTGTTGGTAACCACCCAGGAGAAGTCGTGTGATGAGTGTGAGGGGAAAAATGAAAAAGACCAAAGTAGGCATTCACTGGCCAGAAAAAGCCACTTTATACCTGTGTCGTGTAGATCATGCTGAATAGTGGCGGTCAATTCTTCAGCCTTGCAAGCTGTTGAATGGTGCAATCCCAGCAGAAGTTGCTTGCTATAGCTTCTGCTGTAGCATGGCTATCATCGCTTTCGGCAATGGGCGTCAAATGGTCAAGGTCAGAGATGTGTGTGTGTGTGTGTGTGTGTGTGTTTGTGTGTGTGTTTGTGTGTGTGTGTGTGTGTTTGTGTGTGTGTGTGTGTGTTTGTGTGTGTGTGTGTTTGTGTGTGTGTGTGTGTGTGTGTGTTTGTGTGTGTGTGTGTTTGTGTGTGTGTGTGTGTGTGTGCATGTGTGTCCCATATGGTGCAGTGGCATATGCAGTCGATTTCCAATCGAGAGGTTGCGGGTTCAATTCCCGACGATTATGGTTGCACACGTCTTTCTTCTCTTTCTCGGACTCTTCCTGACTTTTCTTTCATTCTCCTGGGTGGTTACCAACAGCCAGTGTATGCCGGAGTATGTGGTGTGGTGTGTGTGTAGAAAAAAAAGAAAAAAAGAAGAAAAATGGAAAATATGAAAAATAGGGATTCACTGGCCAGAAAAGGTCACTTCAATCAGCTGTGTGGTGGATACCAGGCTACAAATAGTGGCGGTCAATTCATCAGCCTTGCAAGCTGTTGAATGGTGTAATCCCAGCACAAGTTGCTATGTCTAACATAGCTGTTCGCTATCATCGCTTCCGCGATGGGCAGGTGTGAGGTCTGAGGTGTGTGTGTGTGTGTGTGTATGTGTGTGTTTGTGTGTGTGTGTTTGTGTATCTGGGTGTAGGTGTGTGTATGTGTGTGTGTGTGTGTGTGTGTGTGTGTGTGTGTGTTTCTGTGCCTGTGTGCTGAACTACAGGTACCTGTTTCTAGTCCCATTGCTGCACAAGACAGCCGGGCAAGTTCAGCTTCTGCCTCTGCTCCTGCCACTGCTTCTGCTACTGCAACGAGAGTAAGTTGAACGACATACCTCTGCTGTACGATATCCAACAGAGTCAATGTCGGTAGCGACCAAAACATCCGCATAAGGCCAAATATGCTATTTTGTCCAAATGTGGCTCCTTTTTTATATCCCAGATTGGGCCTCATTCCCCCACTGTGCCAGTTTGGTGCAGTTTGGTGCATAGTTTCCAGTGCAACAAGCACCTCATGATTATCGGATAGCTATGTGAGTCACACCACGAGCTTCTGTGTTAGGAGCAGCCAACCTTTCTATACAATTGTACCCAAAGTCAATAGCACTTTGTCATGCTTACAGATACTTTCATTCCACTTTGTGTTTCATGATATAGGTCCACCTCACTTGTTTTTCTCCTCAATCCTGATCATGGCTCCTGGCCGAAAATTTGATTGAAATATTCTTATTTTGCAGCACAGATTCCACTTGATTTGAGCATGGTGTGTGTATGGTGTGTGTATGGTGTGTGTATAGTTTTCACGTAACTTACAGATACTAGTAAAATAAATCAATGATATTGTATAATTTTGAGGTATTATGGATATTGTATCTCTGACCCTTTCAGGCTGAAGCTACAGCAGCTGCAAGCACAGCTGTTTCATCCGTTGGTAGAGGATATCATGTCTTACCTGCTATGCCAACCCCAACACAGATTGCGAACATCAAGAAGCGCAGAAAGGTACACCTGGATGAGTCTATTTTGTTTTGATCTTACAAGTACTTTCAGTAGCAAGTCAGGCAATATCGATTAGGAGATTGTTTTGGAATATGTCTGGTTAGTACATACCCTTCCCTTTCCCCGGTGACAATCTCAAAAATGTATTTCAAACAATCTAGAAAATTGTGAAGGATATTGCGGATAATCACTCCAAATTTGCAGCCCACACGCGGTGTTTAATGTCAATACGCGGCCATTGTGTGTTGTACGCAAAGTAAAACCAATGGGTCTACAGCCACTCACTAGACATCTCTGCATGGTGCTAACAAATTACTGATTACATTGAATGGCATCGCGTACAATCAGCTTCCACCATGGGAAGCATAGCACAGCCTATGCCAATATTCTTTAATTTTCTGAATAGGAAAAACCCAACCAGTGCCTGCCCCAGGACCGGGTCAGCGACCCGGTTTGGGGATGCTTAGAACTGTTAAGGTAGCCCAATACCAAAAACTGGTGCGAAGATTTTTAAATTTTAACAGCACTACGTAGATGTATGGAGCAAGAAATGACGATTTATTAGGGGGAGGGGTGTATTTGGGCATTATCTTCCAGTATGCCGCTCTGATATTACGGAAATTTTGTATCATTTCTTCATAGTTAGTCTCGGGTGGAGAGCCAAGGATTAATTTATAAGAATAAAAGAGGACCAAGGATTAATTTATAAGAATAAAAGAGGACCAAGGATTAATTTATAAGAATAAAAGAGGACCAAGGATTAATTTATAAGAATAAAAGAGGACCAAGGATTAATTTATAAGAATAAAAGAGGACCAAGGATTAATTTATAAGAATAAAAGAGGACCAAGGATTAATTTATAAGAATAAAAGAGGACCAAGGATTAATTTATAAGAATAAAAGAGGACCAAGGATTAATTTATAAGAAGAAAAGAGGACCAAGGAGCCTTCACCTTCCCCTCAGATGTTATTTCTATAATTACCAACCACACAACAAGCCGACCTGTTTGGGAGGTATTACGCGTTGTATTACCAGGAGATAGGCAACAATTGCCGCATACAATATGCAATATTCTGGTCCAATGCCAGAGCTAGTATTGCAAGCACCGCTGTGCGTTAGTATGGCCAATGCCGACACTAACTGGGGCAACAATTGCCCGGCGAGAATTCACACGTGTCAATACACGAGCATGCAGTAGGGATGCACTTGTGGGCGAATGTAGGCGCACTTGGCTTAATGCCGGCCTGACCCACGATCCCTGTTGAATTCAGATGTGCCAATACACGAGCATGCAGTAGGGATGCACTTGTGGGCGAATGTAGGCGCACTTGGCTCAATGCCGGCCTGACCCACGATCCCTACTGTTCTTCCTTACGGGATGGCTTAAAGGATGCACTTGTGAGCGAATATAGGCGCACTTGGCTCAATGCCGGCCTGACTCACGATCCTTACTGTTCTCCCTTTCGGGATAGTTTCGAATGGAATGCTAGTGAGAGATGATGGGGTGGGTGGTGGTGATCAGAAACCGGCCGCGATAGTCAAACAATTTGACCGTCAGCACAGCAAAGCGAAGAGCAAGAAACAACAGCATGGCGAATTGGAGTAATGCGCATGCTCGACACAGTCCCGTGCGGAAACGCGGGAATTCGGAGTGCATGCATGTTATGCATGTACAGTTGTCCCTCTCTAATCCGGCACTTTATAATCCAGCACCCTCGATAAACCAGCACAATTTTCAGTAGCCAAAATGTCCTCTTCATGCACATTGCAGCAGTAAATCAGATTTGTTAATCCAGCACCCTCCCTAATCCAGCAGAATTTCGTGGCACAAATGGTGCCGGATTATAGAGGGACCACTGTACAAGTGTTGCTTATGGCAAGGATGTTGGTGTGTTGCTAACTCCACTTACCGTGCCATGCACGGAAACTTATATCTTAGAACCTTCTAAACTGGAAGGCTGTTGGAGAGCGCGTCCAAGATGTACAAGAGCTGATTGACAGTTAGGTGTAGAACGTCTGTACTGTTGGTCAGTGTCGTGCAATGTTATTGCATAAGCTGATTGTCAAGTAACTGCTGGTGTTAGTGGATATTATAGGGTAACTTGTAGCTCTTTGGTCCTCTTTTCTTCATATACATTTCTCCATAGGGTCTACTTTGCTAGATAGCTTTGCATAGGCCAATATCATGCTCTAATTCCTGCAGATAGGCCACCTGTACAGAGTAACATTTCTAAACAACAAATTACAGTCTTTTCACCCACTGCAATTTTCTCTAGCCGTTTGCAGACGGTGAAATGGACACAAATTGTTACTTTTGTACGTAAATGGACAAAATGGAGACAAAAAGGTATCATAAACCCAACTATTATTTTTTATCCTTTTCAGTCGAGGGCACTTTTTGTTCTTCACGGTGATATGCTCCAGCAGGCAAAAGCGATAGGCGCATATAATCCGAGTGTCCAGTGCACATTGTTCTTACATGTATGATGATGAAAGCAAAGCATTGTTCATACACCTACGATCCTGACAATATAGCACCGCAGCTGTAAAAAAATTACCTCTATCATTTGCGACTTCCCGATTTACGTGCAGCAGCCACACTTGAATGAAACCCGGCTCAAACCCTCTCTGGCTCTGTAAACATTGCACCAGGTACACATAAGTTGCAGTGCATGTGAAAAGGATGCTAAGCTGCACTTGACTGAAACAGACAAGAGCTGATTTTGAAGTTTGAACTTGCCCTCAGTGTTGGCTAAAGACCGTGCACATAAAACCACCATCACAATATTTGAACGGTCTCTGCCGGGATGACAGCTACACCATAGCTCAATGGTTAGAGCATCACCGGCCTAAAGCGAAGGTCCCTGGTTCGAGTACTGATACAGTCAATATATTTGTGCAAACGTATTCTTCAGATTAATCAGGCGAACTACCCTGCATCAATCTGAAACTGAGGAAACACATAGCTGGAAATTTGTTACCGTTTGGTCTACATGTTGTCAATTACGTCCAAAGAAACAATTTATGTCCATTTCTGTGCATTTTTTCCATGCGTGCGTTTGTGTAATGTGTGTGGGGGTGGGGGGGGGGGGGAGGGTTGGGGTTGGTGAGTGTGTGTGTAGTGTGTGTGTGTGTGTTTATGGTTTTGCAGCTTACCCGTATAACGGCAGCTGTATGTCAAGGTCAAGGTCAAGGTGTGTTTATGTGTGTGTTTGTTCGTATGTGTGTGTTTGTGTGTATGTGTGTGTGTGTATGTGTGTGTGTGTATGTGTATGTGTATGTGTATGTGGTTCTATTTTGTCATGCAGTGGAACAAGGTAGTAGGAGGTCCTGGAAAGAGTTTTTTTAAATTTTGGAATACTTCACGTCCGGAAGTACCACCGCATGGCAAACATGCCATGCTTGCCACGTACAGTGACAAACTGGTTGCTATGTGGTATGATGGTGCGTACGTCACCAAGATCACTGAGACATCAGACCTGCAGACATGGCGCAGTATTGACCTACCAAGTGAATACAGTAAGCTGGCTGGCCCATCACTGGCATCCCATGGTGGTATGCTGTACATGTACTGTCTAACGCTTTCCAAGAGCACCAACACATGGGTGCGCTCTATTCTGCAGTACTGCGACACACCAGATAACGGTGATGGCGGCCGCAGTGGTGGTGGTGGTGGTGGTGGTGGTGGTCAGTGGACCAAACTTATGGACGTCTCGCACTGTCGCCATGACTGGTGTACTCTACATGCATGTCATGATGCTATTTCTCTATATGGTGGCAGTCATGATTTATCAAATCACAAACATGTTAGTACATATTCTCTAGCTAGCAAGCAGTGGAGCTCTTCTGCATCATCCAATGCTAGCCTAGTATTACCTTCATTACCACAACCATGCAGCAAAGCATCACTTGTCTCATTCCCTGATTCACTGTACTTAGTTGGTGGTAATACTGGTTGTTTCTTCAAACACCATGATGGTAGGTGGGTGTCCACCAGTCCACCTGATCGTGGTGACCTGAAGCTTAGTGCAGCATGCGCACTGTCTGACCATAGCATGGTTATTTGCCCCAACGCTCCTTTTACTGAGTGTGTTGTACATGATATTTCATCGGGTCAGGTCCATCCACTACCAGCTGTGCCAAAGTACAGTTATTGCACTCCATCCCTCACACTGTTTGGCAGTACACTGGTACTCAGTGTATGTGGACCTCACAGTTCTGGTTCTCTGTACACACTGGATATGAGTGTGTGAGTGTAGTAGGTTACTAACTACAGTCAATCACTGATGATAACTACAGTATGCAAACTGTACTTCTTTTCACTTTCTTTCTATTATCAGAAAGTTGCTAATCTTTGTTTTCGCGTCTCTCTGGTTGTCAAGTAATTGTCTAGTTGTACGCTGCCTCATCCCCTGTAACATATACGCAGATTGGTTAAGTGAATATCACTCTTAGCTCTATAATCACGTCCAAACTTACCCATTCTTTCCTTGATGCCTCCACAGCAGGAGTGTGAATTATGAACTGAAAACTATTTTTCATTGTGCGTCCTCCTCTGAGTCTGCTATGTTCTAAGGGCCGGGTTCCACTGCGGCTCCGCGGCTCCGCTGCTCCGCGGCACCTGGTTGCATGCAGCGGAGCAGCGCGGTTCCACTGTCACTCGCCATTCGCGGTACCGCGGGCGTGGTCCACACTTTTTGATGACGTTTCACCTGCCTGCGCGCGCGCGCGCGCGCGCGCGAAATCAAACAAATCCTCGTGTTCTGGCCTGCGCAACGAATTAAATTTTGAATTTTAAAATTCTGGCGTACAAAACAATGCAAAGTACGGGAAACAGGTCGAGCCGCGACTGTGGCTCGCAGTTTTTGGTCAAGAATCGTAGCAAAAGCTCGCGGTGAGCCGCGGACTCGCTGCTCCAGCTCGAGCCGTGGTCACTATGGTAATGATGACGTTTCAAGCCGCGAAAGACGAGCAGCGGAGCAGCGGAGCCGCAGTGGAACCCGGCCCTAATCTCTGTTTCTGACATTGAGCACTTTCTGCAGCTCGGGGATCAACGGATTTATTGATTAGGTGTGGGGATTGTTATGACTGTATGCTTTGAGGACGAGGGTTGGGGGAGGGGGGGGGCTTGTGTAGTTGCATCATACATGGTTTCCATAGTCGGAGTACCATATGTTCAAGAAGCTGTTCAGTGAGCACCTGATACTAATGCTTATCTGCATGTTTTGTACTTTACATTTCTGATATCCATAACAAAACCATGTCTGGTTTCTTGACGAGAGACAGACGAAGACAGAGACCGATACAAAGGCAGAGCTAGAGACTAAAAGCCGATTCACACTTCATTTCCCGTACGGGAAACGGGTCGCATACGGAAAAGCCATCGCGCGAATTTCCCGTACGCGAAATGAAGTATGAGTAGCCTTAAGAGAGCATGTCTGAGAATACCAAAGTATGGGTGCAAGTGGATCTCTCCGATTTCGCTCAAAATTTGCAGGTAGGTTCCCTTTGGGGTGTGGATCGATTGTGCAAAACCCTTGAAAATGTTTCTGAAGGGAACCTTGAAATTTGCATACCCTCAAAAATGGCCGAAATATCACATGAGCCCGGATCAGCGAAAACCATCGCTTGTGTTTGATATCAAGTTGATCAAAAAGTGACGTTGAAGCCGAGCGAAAGAAAAGTCGCGGACCTAACACTACCCACCACCTTTCTGTCTTTCTTGTCACTAGTCTTTCTTTCCGCCTGACAAGCCCGTGTTTGTTTGTTTGTCAGTGACTAGCTAGCTAGGCGAGCCCCAGGCAAGTGAGGAGACACGGCTGGGAAACCCCACGTACCTGAGCTGGCTGGCGAATAAAAAAATAGGTACGATCGCGGGGCGCGAGCATCGCACGCGCATCGATCGTCGTTGACGCCAATCACGACACGACATTTTTTGGTGATGACTGGGATGGCGATTGCTCATCAAGGGAGTCAGGTGAAAGCCGCGGAGCTCCAGAGGACGACTCTCTCCTCCCGCAAAGCGACTCGGCGAGGCTGCAGACTTCGTGTAGAAGAAAGCAGCGCTGATGAGAATGACAACGACTCGAGTGGATATTGTTGAGCGATGAACGACTCCTTCACTAGTAAGTTTGTCGGATATCGACAGTGACGATGCAGAGCAAAGGCGTCTCGATTCACGACTGGAAGAGCAACGAGAGCTAGCGCCAGACAAGATCTGCTTCGTTGGCTTGGACACTGAGCATTGTTACTTGAAACATTTATTTGGTCCATGCAGCAGCTCCCAAAATAATTCAAAAAAATATGTTCCTGTAGGGTCAGGTAACCGTTGAATGTATCTGCACCTAGTACGTACCTCATGCTCATGAGCCTGTGTGCTAAGTAGTCACAGCTGCTGTGATTGCACTCCGTGTGTGCAGATATGTTTCATGGAAGTGAAGGGCTTGGAGAGCATCAGTACTGAGCCTGGTGTGGATGCAATATCAGCCCCTGGAACTTGGCCATATGCCGTTAGCTGCGCAATAGTCAGTGAAGCCAATGATTTACTTGGACGAGCCAGTGTCTGAGTACACCCCCAAGGACTATAAAATTCCTCCTTGTTAGCCGGCTGAGTGATGGCAATGCCTAACAGGATCAGACACATACCAACGCTCATACTTGCATTCTACACAGAAATGCCACTTCCAACATTTGTACAGAGATGTGGTGTACCGCATTTTTTGGTCACTTACGGTGCTGTGATTGATCTAAAATTTCTTGAGACTGGTTATCAGTGGTTGTGGATCAATTTGGAGCACAAAAATATTTTTCGAAAATTTTGCACATGTGATGGTTTTTGCTGATCCAGGCTCACATTATTTATGGGTCTAGAAACGAGTCACGCCACAGCGTATCTGAACAAGCTATGAACAAAACTCCATCAAGCCAACATTGCCTCACCTTAGAAGAGTTCCTGGAGCAGTACCGCTTAGCCACGCCAGCATCCCAGAAGACGAGGTCCATCACCCCCTGACGGCACAAATGATCGTCTTGAAAATAGCCAATTTACAAGCGCTGGCAAAACAGCCAGCTACGTCCCCAATTGGCCAGAACTATACACCGGCAGATAGTAGAACACCTCTTCTAGCGCTGAGGACATGTCCCCCATCTTCCTTTTGGGGTTTTCTTGAAATAAACTTTTTTGAATTTTTCCACTCCACCGTGCTGAAATACGGCCAAAGTCATACCTGCGCAGGAAAGCTCGCCCCTCCGCGACGTCTGACAAGGAAAAGCAGCGGTGATCACTTGTCACTCCAAACGACAAGCTTCTCCTTGCGCCACCAATAATTTTTTGTGCGACTGTTGATGCAAAAGTGACTGAAGTCCTGAGCGCAGTTTTTGAATTTTATTGCAAGATTCACGGTGAGATCGCGTGCTCTGTGACGTAGGATGACGCTTCCTGGATCACGACACGCGGCCATCGATCGCGAACGTGACTGGAACGCTACTCGGAACAGACCATGATGGCAGAGGTAAGATTAGCTAGAACCCTCGCAAACTGTCCTTGGAGTGTTGCAATGGCAGCAAGCCGTTGAAATATGCCCCCATTACAGCATGGAGAGTTGTTCATCTTTCACACTTACCTCCTGCAATCCCGAAAATAGTCCAACACTAAGGCAACTGTAAAAGTCCCTTGTTTTCATGTCGATGCTCGACATAAGCTGCTAGCGCGGCGCGCGGTCGTTCTGTGTTGACTGGCACGCGAGCAGCACTGGCTGCCAGCATGCACGAACTACTTGTCGCGTGAACTGCATGAGATATTTCTTACGTCATAAAGAATGTGATTTCATCATCAATTTTCACTGGTCTTCGACCTACGTCACAGTATGTGGTCAGGGAAAGTCCCGGTTCGTAGGCCTACAACACGGTCAGCGTGTTCTTGAGCGCACTAACAACACAAGTGTGATCACTTCCACTTCCAGACCAACGCAGCAACGGGCGTTCAAGGCGAGTAACATAATCATTACAACTTAAATACAAGCGCACTTGACGAAGGTGACTCTGAAATCTCGTGAGCCGTGATCCACGCGACTTGGCATTCTTGCGTCACAAGGCACGTGATTTCACCGTGCCTCTTGTAGTAAAATTCAAGAATGGACCGTATGCGTGTTAAAACAAAATGGCGTCACGATTTATTGAAAGTGGTATAGTTGGTGGTACGAGTGTTCAAACCCATTAATTTTGAACTTCATACTGTTCGTCTTCTTTTTGACATGCTCTCTTTCCATCGTCCTTAGCTTTTGTTTGTTGAGAGCTGTTTTGGCTTTCTCCTATACCTCTGGGGGATGCCAAGTGATGGTTTTGAGAGGCTGGTGATGGCTGTGAGCGAGAGTTTGCCGATCGGCGTCGTCCTCGCTGTAGCCATGAAAATACTAGTTACTGCGCACCTGGCAGATATCACAACACATGGGAGCGTCCAGGAGCAAAGGAATCTTGGGTTTTCACTGGAATCTAGTTCCTCCAGCATCGTGTAGCCCACCGTCGGTGAATGGCCGTCCAGAAAGGTCGAACCTGGTCTTCTGCAGCATCTCGCAGTCCTGCGAGGCACAATGAATACGCCTGTCATGTATTGTACAAATAAAAATCAAGAAGTAGTGGACTTTATATTGATGAGTCTATCCTGTATGCTGCAAAAGACGCAGGAAATGTGACTGGTGTCCGTACACTGGACGCCAATATCATCCCAGTCTTCTCCTGCAGGATCTGTTTGACATTGACATACCGGTATGCAGTGGGTCTACATTGGCCTGGTTTGGCAGCTATCTGCCTGGGTGGATGTAGCAGGTTTGCATTGGCGCGTCGTCGAGTCCGACATTTTCTTGTAACTGTGGAGTACCGGCAGGGTTTGAGAGGTTGCTCGTGCTGTGAACACATCTCTACTGCCTGTCTCGTCCTGGAAGTGCCGTCTCGCCGCTTCCTTGCTCTACAGTCACGCCGTTATTTCGCTTTGTTTCGTGGTGCAGCTCAAAACCTGCCCAAACAACTGTGAGCTCGCAACATGGTATGGACAAATTGCACCACTCATGCTGGTTAACTAAAACCGGGATAGTCGAGTAAGCGAGTTCACTCCCTGGGCCATGGCAAGATCTGTTCAGCGCGGGCTATTCCAACCTCCAAAAGCATAGTCACCGATCGATCCATGCGATGGTGGTTGACCTACAAAGAGCCAAGGCCTACGAGTACTACTATTGGATGCTGTCTACATGCAGTCAACAAATTCAAAGTACCTCAGTATGCCCCAGAATAGGGCATGTGCATCTATAGCATGACACAACAGGGGTTCTGGCGGCACCTGTCAAACAAGCAGTAGCGACTAGTGCCAGCTACCTATTGGAGGCTAGCCGCTACAGTCTGTCACTGAAGATAATTATTATGTTCACTGTTTAGACTGAGCACAATCAATGAAGCCCAATCAATCTGCCCGATGTGTGTTCTGTTCCACCTAATTATAACGTCCCATCGCATCAACCCTACTACACGCACATGTCGTCACTCTAGCACGACTTGTGTTATTATTGTTTATTTTGATTCGCACGATAAATAGAGCACAATAAACGTTAACTTGACCGAAGGATAAAGGCGACTGCAGATAGAGGAACACATCGAGGTACAAGTACCGGCATCAATACAGTATCGGAGAGAAACAAACAAAAATGAGAGGTACGCAGAAAAAACTCTCGTAAGCCCAAGGGGAAGTGGTTGATGAGGGATGAATGCACTCTCCACGCTCATCTACACTGTTCGTGGAAATGCACACATACATACAATAATATACAACATAGCAACATCATGCACAGAACCGAACAATTTCATGTTCACACATGCAAGCACAGACCTGAACATTAGTACCAAAAGCCGATACAGACAATATCCCCATACACACAGACGCACACATACACACACACACACACACACACAATGTCCCATGTATGCGCCCGTGGCGAGAAAAGCACGCAAATCTACAAATGCACTGGATGTGAACCCACAGATTTTCTCTTATAGCAACGATAGCGGATCTGATTCTGAATGAAACACACACACACAATACAATCATTGAATGCCCATCCGCAGATGATGGCAGGTCCTGAAAGAACAGGCAGTGTTCCAGTAATGGGGAACAAAACTTCGAGTGGCGAGTGATTTATACACACACACACGTGCGTGCGCGGGCACACACTAAAGTATTTAGAAATAGAATCGACATTGTAGTATTCATTGGTTGGGGAATGGAAAGGAAAATAAAACATTGCTGCAGGTTATTGTTGTAAGGACACTGGGAGCACAACAGAAAGGTAAGCAACTTACTTTGAAGCAAAGAAAGTTAGTATTCCACGGATCTCAGAAGGAAGGAACGTTCCAGAATGCTGCACTGGCAACAGGCGGCCTGCATGTGCACAGCCCCTGCACTCGGTCCAGCTGCCGGCCTTGCAGTGCTGAAAAGAATGTGCAGTACAGCATGTCACATAGTATCGCAGCCTGGACAAATAGGCGCTGGCAAGTCCTAGTTATGTGCTCACCTACACCACGATGCACCAATCTTCTGAGCTACTTTGGCAACAACTTTGTCCACTTGAGACTCCCATGGGCTGAGCCAGTTGTTGAGGGCTGCACCAAGGTGGACGGCAATGACTGCTGATGGCAAGGCAATCCATGACACACAGTCACTAGGGCATCGTCAACATGGCGCTGAGGCTGGATCGATAAAATCAACCTTTAGGCTGCCGCGGGGTTGACAACGAGGCCGCTGTCTCGAAGCTAGTCAGTCAGCCTGGTCACCGCCATTGACGAACCAGTCGCCACCGCCAGCAGTGGCGGTAGGTTGTGACAAGTGTGGCGCAATATTGTCAGCAAATTCAGTACTCAGGATAAGATGAGTGACAAAGGGAACGTTGTGTTTGATAATATTGAAGTGAACAGGGATGATCACAAACCCTGCGCGTACTCCACCGTGAGTTGCAAGAAAATTCCGGACTGGACGACGAGCAAACGCCAACCTGCTACATCCAACCAGGCAGATACTATGACAGCTGCCAAACCAGGTCAATGCCGACCTACTGCATAATGTCAATGTCAAACAGATCCTGCAGGAGAAGACTGGGGTGTTGGCGTCCAGTCACTGAGTGTACAGACACCAGTCACATTTCCTGTGTCGTTTGCAGCATACAGGCTGAGACTCATCACTGTAGAGTCCACTGCATGAGTTTTATTTGTACAATACATGGCAGGCGTACACGGTGTGCCTCGCAGGACTGCGAGATGCTGCAGAAGACCAGGTTCGACCTTTCTGGACGGCCATTCACCGACGGTGGGCTACACGATGCTGGAGGAACTAGATTCCAGTGAAAACCCAAGATTCCTTTGCTCCTGGACGCTCCCACGTGTTGTGATATCTGCCAGGTGCGCAGTAACTAGTATTTTCATCGCTACAGCGAGGACGACGCCGATCGGCAAACTCTCGCTCACAGCCATCACCAGCCTCTCAAAACCATCACTTGGCATCCCCCAGAGGTATAGGAGCAAGCCAAAACAGCTCACAACAAACAAAAGCTAAGGACGATGGAAAGAGAGCATGTCAAAAAGAAGACGAACAGTATGAAGTTCAAATGGTTTTGAACACTCGAACCACCAACTATACCACTTTCAATAAATCGTGACGCCATTTTGTTTTAACATGAATATCGCGGATTGCGCTCATGCCTTCAGTCACTTTTGCATCAACAGTCGCACAACAAATTATTGTTGGCGCAAGGAGAAGCTTGTCGTTTGGAGTGACAAGTGATCACCGCTGCTTTTCCTTGTCAGAGCCAACAATACACTTTGTTCTGCGGCTTTGGGAGTAGAAATTGCTGAGGAGACGTCGCGGAGGGTCGAGCTTTCCTGCGCAGGTATGACTTTGGCCGTATTTCAGCATGGTGGAGTGGAAAAATTCAAAAAAGTTTTTTCAAGAAAACCCCAAAAGGAAGATGGGGGACATGTCCTCAGCGCTAGAAGAGGTGTTCTACTATCTGCCGGTGTATAGTTCTGGCCAATTGGGGACGTAGCCGGCTGTTTTGCCAGCGCTTTAAATTGGCTATTTTCAAGACGATCATTTGTTGCGTCAGGGGGTGATGGACCTCGTCTTCTGGGATGCTGGCGTGGCTAAGCGGTACTGCTCCAGGAACTCTTCTAAGGTGAGGCAATGTTGGCTTGATGGAGTTTTGTTCATAGCTTGTTCGTATACGCTGTGGCGTGACTCGTTTCTAGACCCATAAAATAATAATGTGATATTTCGGCCATTTCTGAGGGGTATCCAAATTTCAAGGTTCCCTTCAGAAACTTTTTCAAGGGCTTTGCACAATCGATCCACACCCCAAAGGGAACCTACCTGCAAATTTTGAGCGAAATCGGAGAGATCCACTTGCACACATACTTTGGTATTCTCAGACATGCTCTCTTAAAAGACAGAGGCAGAGAAGCCAAGCGTTCATGCGCACACACACCGCACACATACGGTACTAGCTCCCTGGCAGTATCTGCTCACATGAGTCTGTCATGGAGAGAGGAAAAGCCTCTAAAGGAATGTTGAAGACGTGAGTCTCTTGGCTATTGAGCGGACTCACACTAAAATCCCCGGACTCTGGTGTGGATTTTTGTAAATGATTCTACTACTACAAGTTTGCTCATCACACTACAGTACGTGACTCACAACCCCGTCCAGGATAAAAAGATTGGCAGCATCAAGGTTACCCTTTAATGTTTGAGTTCTTACATCAGTGAGGATCTTCTTTTCATGTAGACGTCACTGGAGGACTTTTTCCGCCAGAGTTAATCAGAAAAAGAGTAATGATTGTCAACTAGCACTAGGCGGATAATGCCGGCAGTTAGCAGAATTTTGACATTTTCCAGGAAGGTACTGTATTTTACCGGTTATAAGTCGACCCCGGTCATAGGTCGACCGCCGTATCTGGAGTTCTCAATTGTGCGTTTTAAAGTTTTCACCCAAAGAAGCACTACTAACCACCTCATGCTACTAACACAACAACAAATCATGTAAATATTCCTTATTGGAGGGTATAACATCCCAATCCTTGAAAAATGCCAATAAACTGGCAACAATGTGTACACATTGACCGACTTGCCCCTTCTGTTCATGCATTGCCCTGCTCTAGTAATGGTTCATGAATCCGCCCAGTCCACATTCCTTCTACGTTTTGCTCTAGTAATTGTTCATGAATCCGCCCAGTCCACATTCCTTCTCCGTTTCTCTCCGTTTTTCATTCCTTTCAGCTGCATCTTCCTCTCTGCTCTGTTTTATTTTCTCTTTTCGTTCGTCCCTCTTGATATTTGTACTTTGTACTGTTGAGGCAACGAACTGAAATAAAAAAAAATCAAACCAACCAAACCAAACCAAACATGGTGCACTCGTGCATGCAGTGCAGGTCATTTTTTGTAAGATACTGATAGCTCCCGGTTATAAGTCGAATCCCGGTTGTAAGTCGACCCCCACCCTTTCTCCGGCTATTTTAAGTCGTAAAATGTCGACTTACAACCGGAAAAATACGGTATGTGGATAAAGGAATGAAGCATTATTTTCATGAAGCAGGGAAGTGCCTGACATAAGGTTTGTATGGTTCCGCTATTTTAATGATTTTCGAGCAGAATCTGCCGATTTTCGCTCATTACTCGTCAACGGCTATCGTCAGCACACAACCGATCTCTTCAGTTGCTACAAACACGATGCGTGTACTGGAACCTAGTGTTGTGAACCCTTCTACTGCTCTAAAAGTCAGGAACGAACGACCACACGGCACGAGGACAACTACTAACTCTTGACGGTATATTTTACTTCCATCGACTATACTAACTAAGAAAGGGTTTGCTCCCCACACCGGAGCTACTAACTGAGTGTATAGTGCAGTTAGCTTTTTTTGAGCTCCGTAGTTTTTCGCAGGTTTTGTAGGAGCCAGCCGGCAGCAGGCCGGTCTGGAGCAGGGTAGGGGCTGGATAGTTTAAAATTAGGTAGTAGATAGTTAGAGCGTTCCAAATGCCCACGTCCGGTGAAAATCGCAGTTGGAATTCGGTCTCTCCGAAAGTTCTAAAGAGGAACACAGGGACTTTCCACGTTCCACTGCACACGAAAACCCTCGAAGTTGCTGAGGCCCTGATTGAACATGGCTACTCCGACCTGATATCCGTGCAGCTGACCAGTAACTTGAGCTGCAAGGCCACGTTTCATTCCCGAGACACTCTGACACGACTTTGCCGAAACGGTTTCCATCTCATGTCAGTGGAAGTGTGCGTCACTCAACTGGTGCCTGATTCCGTGGAAATCCAAATTCACGATGTGCCTATCTGGGTCCAGGACGACGTTATCATCGAAAGCCTGGGTGTCTTTGGATCGGCCGTTTGGCCTCTTCGCCATGGATTTGTCAAGACGAAGTCAGGGCTCGCCATTGCCACTGGTATCCGCTTCGCCACATTCTCTCTTCGCCCCAACATGCAGATTCCGTCGTATGTGAAAACATCTACGAACAACTTGTTTCGTGTACGCTACGATGGCCAGCCTGCAACCTGTCGTAAATGCTCCCAACCGGGACACATCGCTGCAGATTGCAAACTCGCCACAGGAACGACATACGCCAAGCGAACCGCGCACACCAGAACAAGCGCAACTGCAACTGTCGGAGGGCAACCTGGTGAACTTACCGTACAGACCGGAGTCCAAAACGAGTCGCCAGACTCGGCACGCTCCAGCAGAAGGCCCAGCACCAGCCAGAGTACATGTACTCTCTCGAGTACTGGATGTACATGTGTAGTACGAGTGCAACTCCTGTGGGGTCAAATGTTGGAGAACCCGCAGTCAGCACTGAAGTGCTCGAAACGGATTTGAATTTGAAAACTACGAAAGTCGATGAGGGGACTACTGAGGTTACTTCAGCGCTGAACAACCTGACAGATACTGAGCCAGACATGTCGTCCGCACAGGGATCGCTGTCAAGCATGACAGCACACCCCAGAACTCCCCTCGAGGACGTCGAAGTAGACATTGCACAGTGAGATCTAGAACGGACAGAGCGACTCCTATCAGAAGTGGCATCAAACATCAACACCGAAGCGATCCACACTTGGTTCACGCCTGAACGACGAGGTAGGAATGCCAGCACTGAGTCCTCACCAGAGTTGGCAACTGGGGGGAAAAAGAAGGATTCCCGGAAACCAACAAATCTAGCTCCAGGCTCACGATTTAGTCCGCTTGCCAGAGCCTAATCGTGACTTGAAAAAAAAAAAAATGCAGAACTATAACTATAATGTAACACCCACAGCACCACCTACCTCCTCGACCCAGTCACTGCGCCTCCTGGTGACTAATGCTTTTAGCTTAGCAAACAAATTTGGAGAATTTGTCCACACTGTCACGCACCACAATGTAGACATCGCTGTTGTGACCGAGACCAGGTTTGATGCAACTATCATGCCAGCTAAAGAGATGCGAAAAGACCACCAACAATCTATTAGATCATGACTAGTTCACATTCCACGTTGAAAGTACTGTCCCTGAACATCTGCAGCCTCCGCCAGAAGCTGCAGGATCTAATGCAACTGGCCTCTACTTGTGTGCCCAATGTAATAGCTGTCTCAGAAACTTGGCTCGATGGTACAATTACAACAGCAGAAATGTCCATACCAGGTTACACCCTACATCGCCAAGACCGTTGCGGGAACTTGGGTGGTGGTGTGTGTATATACACTGATGTCGGACTGAAATGCCACCCCCGGCCAGATCTTGCCACACAGGATATTGAGTGCTGCTGGGTAGAGGTGAAGGCCCAGCCGAAGCCTTGTCTCATTGCCTGTCTGTATCGGCCACCTCATATGCGAGTGTCTTACTGGCAGGCCCTGGAAGCGACGTTCACTCGTGCGATGAGGGAGCCAAAGGATGTGATAATCTGTGGTGACTTCAATGTTGACTATAGCTGCCAGAGTGGTCAACTCTCATATCTATCTGACATCGCGAATACCGTCGGACTGTCACAAAGTGTGAGTCAGGCCACAAGAATCGGAATTACGGGATCACAAACCACCCTGGACTTAGTATTTAGTACGTTGCTGTGCAGAGCCCCAACCATTGTCTCCCCAGTATCATTTAGTGACCATTCGGCTGTCATCTCTACCCTGGCAACCACTGCTGACTGTGCACCCCAGAGTGCTCAACCGCAGACTCGGCACCTCCGAGGCATCAACATGGAAATGTTTCGCAATGACCTCGTGGCTGCAAACTTGTGCTCCTTGGATGGATCGTGTGATGAGATGTGGACTCGATGGCTGCAGAAGTTCCTGGATATCCTAGACAAACATGCTCCTTTGAGGACCCGCCGCACCAAAACACGCAAACATGTTCCTTGGATGGATGCAAACCTGCTGGCCACAATTTCTAGTCGAAACCGGACCCACCGCAAATGGCTACGCACCTTCAACCCTGTGGACCATGAAGCTTTCCGCCAGACCAGACGTGATGTGAACCAGCTTAACCGACGACTCAAGGCCTGCTACTATCAGGATCAGTTTGCCAATGCGGAAGGTCAGCCAAGACAAACATGGAGAGTGATTAACCAGGTAGCAGGCAGAACACGGACCCACACTGCTCCTCAATGCCCCCCGGATGAAATCGGACAAGTGTTTGCGGACATCGTCACCGATGCGACTCGCCCAAAGGTGCTGTCCATCCCCTCTGGTCCGCAGGCAAGTACTGATCTCTGCTGTTTCAAGACAGTATCCATCGCATGTGTACGCAAGTTGCTCAGCAGTGTAGATACGACAAAGTCAACGGGCAGTGATGGCGTACCTGCTCTTGTACTAGCAGCATGCTCTGACCTCTTAGCTCCATCAGTAACTCTCATCTTCAACAAGTCACTTTCCGAAGGGAGATTTCCACTATCCATGAAACTTGCAAATATCACCCCTGTGTACAAGAGCGGCGACCCTACTAAGGCCACCAATTTCAGGCCTGTTTCTCTGTTGCCGATTATCTCAAAGATCCTTGAGCGCATCGTACATTCGCAACTCACTGAATTCTTGACCACCCACAGCCTCTACCCAGATTGCCAGTTCGGATTCCGGAAACAGCACTCAACAGAGGATGCTGTTGTGATGGCATCGGAGGCCTTTGCCAATGCCAAAGACTCCGGACTCTCAACTTGCGCCGCCTTTGTTGACATGTCGAAGGCATTCGACAAGGTTCAACATGGCACCCTCATCCGCAACCTCTTCAGTATTGGTGTTGGTGGAAGTGCGCTGAATTGGCTGGCAGACTACTTAAGTGACCGGCAGCAAAGAGTTGTCATTGGGAACCAGCACAGCAAGGTATTCCAGCCCAGCAGTGGTGTGCCCCAGGGTTCCGTACTTGGTCCTCTGCTGTTTGTCCTCTATGTCCGTGGTGTGGCAGCTGAAGTGCAACCGTATGGTGTGCGGACAGTTCAGTTCGCAGATGACATCATGCTCTATATTAGTAGCAGGGACAAACATCAGCTGGAACGCAGTATGTCTTCTGCAGTTACACACCTGGCCAGATGCCTTGCCAGCAGGAACCTGGTACTAAACGAGAGTAAAACCCAGATTTTGTTGATCCCTGCCCATCGTTCTGTGAATCCTCGTGTCAGCGTTATGTGCTCTGGAGTTCAACTGGCACAAGTAGAATCCGCAAAGTATCTTGGTGTCCACATGGACCAAGATCTAAAGTGGACCACAATGGTCAACCAGATCGCCAAGCAAGCTGCCTGTAAAATAGCTGTCCTGTTTAGAAACAGGCGCTGCATGCCCCTCCCGTGCCGCATCACATACCTGAAGTCCCTGATCCTTCCTGACTTCCTGTATGCTAGCAACTGTTTCTCTGCTGGCCTCACCTCACATCAGCTCGAGCGCCTAGAGCGGCTACTCAAGCGCGCAGTCCGCTGTGTTTACAACGCTCCATTTGCATCACCATCTGCGCAGCTGTATTGCCAATTACGATTGCACTCGCTAGAAGTTATGTACTGCCACAAGCTGCTTGGCTACACTTGGCGCTGCCTTCAGGGTAAATGCAGCACATTGCTTACCGATATGTTCAGTCCTCTTAATGCCGGCCGTGCTACACGTAGTCAGGGAAATCGAGCACTTAAATTTCCAGTCACTAAGACATCCGCTGGCACACATTCTGCCTCATTCCAATGTGTATCACTGTGGAACAGGCTCCAGCCCGACATCAGGAAAATCGCACAGTACCACCGATTCATGCGATCCCTCCCAGCACATGCTGCTTTTCAGTAATGCCACTGCCCGCTGTATTATTATTTCCTTTACTGGCCTAACTGGCTTTTTGCAAAGTAATACTTTACTACCCACTCTACTCAGTGTCATTGCCTTCATTGGCCTTTTATAATTTATTCTCCTTTTTAGTCGATATCATGTAATTAGGCAAATTTGCCTGTTTGTTCTTCGACTCTAAATAAACAAACAAACAAACAAACTATAACAATGAATGCACTAACACTAAAACCACCAGGTAGTTATAGGGTGAGAATGGCAGCGTATATGAGAAAAGCATACACATACAACATACAACTACAGCGCACACAGCAAACCGCACATAGCGCATGTAGCATAGTCTACGTCGTAAACATCAGTGGTACGGCGGAGTCGGGATACAACTGCATTGAAACGAACACAATGTCACAAGCGAGAAGGCTTTCACTCTTGAGAACTTGTGGTTTCGCAACATTCTCCCCACCAAAGGGCTTCTCACCACCGTACAATAACTCACAAGTCAAAAAGCGACCGGGGCTCTGACTACGCGCCCAGAACGAGTCATCCGCTGCTGTGGGGGTGGCCATGGTGGAATATCACTTCAGCTCACCACTTCGGCCAACTGGATTTCGCGAAGCTTGCCACTGTGGGATGTCACAGCCTAAACGGTCACCAGTCCACTTCAACGTGGGGTGGACGCTGGACCAGACAACACACAACCGATTATTTCACCAAGCTTGCAGATCTGGGCTGTCACACACGACACAGTCACTGGGCCACTGCCTCGTGGAGCGGACGCTGGACCAGGTAACATACATCCGATCTCCATGTTCCACACAGTCTTGCCGCTCATTTCTTTCATGCTAACCAGTATCGCCCTTCTCATACCCTTAGCTTCTACGCCTTGCGCTTCTACGTCTTGCGCTTCTACGTCTTGCGCCTCTCCGTCTTGCGCCTCTACGTCTTGCGCCTCTACGCCTTGCGCCTCTACGTCTTGCGCCTCTACGTCTTGCGCCTCTACGTCTTGCGCCTCTACGTCCTGCGCCTCTACGTCTTGCGCCTCCACCTCTTGCGCCTCTACGCCTTGCGCCTCTACGTCATGCGCCTCTACATATTGCACCTTTAAGTCTTGCGCCTCTACGTCTTGCGCCTCTACGTCTTGCGCCTCTACGTCTTGCGCCTCTACGTCTTGCGCCTCTACGTCTGGCGCCTCTACGTCTTGCGCTTCTACATCTTGCGCCTCTACGTCCTTCGGCCAAGACTCCAGCAGCTTCTGAGTGTCTCCGGCCGATGTCGCCATGCATTGCACCGACGCAATGGGCCTTGGATCTGATCCTCCCACTGGCTTCAAATACACCTCAGACCGCTGATTGTTGGAAGCAAAGTCTTCCACGCCTCGTCCGGCGTCCTTCCGAGCGAGGCAAGAAAATCTCGTTTTGCTCCCTCATATGTACTGCTGGCGATGCACTCCTTCGTCTTCTTGAGCTCTTCGTTAAACTCTGTGCGGAGCGCACCGTCTTGCCGTCTAGCACTGCGCTCTTCAAACACCTCGTACTGTCGGAGCCTCTTCTCCACGTATTCTCTCAACCTATCGCCTTCAAATCCATACCGAATACCGTTGGCGATAAAGCTGGCTTCCAAATCACATAGTGCCTCTGCCATGCTCGCTTCTATCCTGGCGTGGTCGCCAAATGTTGTGAACCCTTCTGATTCTCTAAAAGTCAGGAACAAACGACCACACAGCACGAGGACAATTACTAACTCTTGACGATATATTTTACTTTGATCGACTAATATAAATGAATAACTAAATTACTAAAACTAAAAACACCAGGTGGGTCTAGCGTGAAAATGACAGCGTATATGAGAAAAGCATACACGTACAACATACAACTACAGCGCACACAGCAAACCGCACATAGCGCATGTAGCATCTTCTACATCGCAAACATCAGTGGTACGGCGGGGTCGGGATACAACTGCATTGAAACGAACACAATGTCACAAGCGAGAAGGCTTTCACTCTTGAGAACTTGTGGTTTCGCAACACCTAGTGATGAGATGTGTGCAAGTACATGTATGCCATTTCGGACTAGAATCATTCTTACCAAAGGTGGTCAGTCACCTATCGTTCGGACGAATAGAAATGTTTTTCTTAAGATTACGTTGTTGTTTTCAAAACCGTTTCCTTGGAGACACTGAAGTCATCACACTTACAAGTACAAGGAGAAAACACTTGAGGTTCTTGAACGGCAACGTGTTGAGCATTTTCACAGTGAGTATTCATGTACATAATCCATATAAAAACGCTCTGTGAGCGGTTCTGAAAAACCTTTACTGGTGCTGCCCTGTCGTAAAAGTAAGAAATAACAACTGGCGGATGGTCCCCCAAATGTGAACTGATCCACATAAATCGTGAATGATAGGACCCGAACGCACCAGTAGCACGATGTTCCTACCTCTAGATGCAGCTGGGGACTCTGGTCCATAGGCATAGGCCATTACATATTACATTGCCGTTTAGGTGTTGGCGGATATTGCTCGGTAATATGGGATATAATGGTCTCAGTAATGCTCCACAAAAGGCCATATAATGCTGCAAATAATGCTGATAATGCTCCAAATAATGCTGATAATGCTCCGCCGGATGGAATATAAACACCTGAACCTTGCGGTAATGGGCTAAAAAAACGTTATAACATTGCAACCATGCTATGATAAACACATAATACAATATCAGGTAAACATGTACGCGAGGTACTAACACATACATTCATATTGGCCTCTTTAAGTTCTTCCTTCAGCTGCTTCACTTCCTCCTCTAGGAGGAACGGCACATAGAGGGACAAGTGGCTCGAGTCAGTCAATCTTTCTTTTCTGTCAGACTCCAAAAGCGGTCTTAAGTAATCAACCTTTGCGAGTGGGATTCCTGCTTGCAACATAGAACGCACAATCTGGATCCGCCGCAGAGACTCGGCTGAACTAACGGCCTCAGTAAGACCGGTGCCAGCTAGAGCCTTCCCAAGTCGTTTCTAATACGCCAAGAAGGACTCCTTGACCAGCTTCTGCCTCTGAGTTTCCCTCTCCAAACGGGACATTTCTTGTTTGTGTCTCGCAGTAGCAATATGGGACATGATTATACTCTAAGTCTTCTTTCCTGACAATGTTGTATGGCATGGCAGGCACACTACCTTGCCACAGTCGCTTTTGAGCGGCTCATCTGGGAACTCCCGCACCCGTGTTTCGGCACTGAAGGCCACTTCAGTGCTCTGTCCATGAGCTACTCGCGTCCTTTCGGAAACATTTTCAGACTTGGTTATAGCTGTTTTCTGAAAAGACAGCTTCCTCGCTATGGCGGCAGGATCTGCAGTTTCCAACTCGACGACGTCACTATCATCAGAGGACTCCGCCAAAAACTCATCTGGAGAAAGCCCAGCTTCCTCCCAATCCCAAGAATGGCATCGCGGCGAGTCAGCCATCAGCGTTTGCTGCTAGTTAGCTAGTCTTATACGATGGTGAATGTCCGGTGAAAGTCCAGCGTTACTCTTCGACAAAGACATGGACTCTTGCTTCGATGAAGAATGTTTTTGTTACATTGTGGACGGTAACCGGGTAAGGTCTGGAATGTGTGCGTGTGCGCACCTCCGACGTTCCATGCTGGCTCACATTTGTTTCGTTGGTTCGGCGTTGTTACCTGGATCTTCAAAAAGTAATTTGTTGCTGCCCGAAGATAGACTCCCGGGACCGGAAGTTTCTGCGAGAGTTTCCACACTGTGCTGGACCACAGCTACATGTAGCTAGCACTATACTGCATGCAGTAAACTGGGCCTGGCACTGCGTGCCACGATCAGTTTGGTACCATGCATGATGTGTACGATGGTCTATCGCTTGTAGTAATACATCGCGTATACGGTATAGTAATAAATGTTGTCAATCAAAGACCAACGCTATAGCCGATACGAATCGGTATAATTATGACGAATTGACAATGTGTGTAGATCTACTATGCAGTCATGTAGAACGTCGTATGTTATCTATCACCGACCCGTCGGTGATAGATAACTTTTACGCCTCGTTTCTAAGCTGCTTGACTAAAATACGGACCCCTGGCTCGCCAGTCCTCATCATGGGAGATTTCAATGCTAAATGTTCCACCTGGTATGGAACAACAACAGACACTGCAGGCCACCACCTTTCATGTCTTCTTGACATGTTTGCCTTGCAGCAACACGTCACATTCTCGACCCACCGCTCCCACAAAGGCAATGAGGCTGCTCTGGACCTGATGATCACTGACACTGCAGCCAGCATCTGCGATCCGCGCCCCTCAGCCCCTCTCGGTCAGTCGGACCACTCAATTGTTCTCGGCCGTTTGTGCATCCCGACATGTACCGCATCACCACCTGCACCCAACACTACACTGCCCTCCCATTCCTTCCAGATACCTGACTTCAGTCAGTTTGACATCTCCTCCATTCTTCCCACTCACCTAGTTGCTCTAAATGAATCCATTGCTAATTTGAACTGGCATGCTGCTCTCCAGTTGAAGCTTGGAGATCCAAACCGTACTGCTCCAGCATTTTATGACATCCTTCATAGTCTATGCTCCGCTTTCCTACCCACCCGGTCGCGCTCTTCAGCCCCTAGACGACGTACACCAAGTCCCCCGTGGCTGACACGTGCTGTTAAAGCTCAGCTGAAGAGGAAGCGAGACTCGTACAGCCTGTATCGCAAGTATCCTACCCCTAGCAATCACGAGCATTACAAGTGCGAACGTAACAGAGCACGAATCCTATCTAGAGAGGCTCACCGCCAGTATGTGTCCTCCATTAGCACTAACCCCTCATCCATTATTGCATCCACCCCTAGTTTGTTCAAGTTTGTTAAGCAGCTTCGTTCGCCGACCCCTGTTGGAAACCCTATCATCACTGAACTCCATGAAAATAACACAGTACACAACGACCCTACCCAGATTGCCAATGCTCTGAATCGCCAATTCATCAGCTTTGGAACACCGGATGATCCTGCATGGTCTCTCCCTGGTATTCCACACCACGGGCTCCCAGCACTACCCTCTTTTAGCACAACTCCCACCGCCATTGCCCAACACATCCGTCGCCTAAAGCCCAAGAAGGCGGCAGGTGCAGATGGCATATCCCATGAACTGCTAAAAGCCCTGTCTCCTAGTATAGCTATCCCTCTCAGCCTAGTTTTCAACCAGTCCTTCGCCACCGGAATCTTCCCTGATGTCTGGAAGGCAGCTGTGGTTGTGCCTATTTACAAGAATAAAGGCAGTAAACTGTCTGCATCCAATTACCGGCCGATTTCACTCCTTTCCACCATTTCAAAGCTCTGTGAACGTGTGGCATTTGGCCACTTATACCAACATGTGAACCCGGTCCTTGACCCGTCACAGTCTGGATTTCGGCGAGGCGATTCGACCGCCTGGCAGTTGCTGAGGCTTGTGCAGAAGCTATATGAATGCAAGGATCAGAAGCAATTTAGCCTCCTATGTTTTTTCGACCTCAGCAAAGCATTTGACACTGTATGGACAAGGGGTCTCCTCCATAAGTTAGCAGCGTTTGGCGTAGCCGGGACGTGTCTGCAGTGGCTCACCAGCTATCTCACTGAACGTCGACAGAGTGTCCGAATTGGACATGCCCTGTCCGCCCCTCTAACAGTCCACTCTGGAGTGCTCCAGGGCTCTATCTTGGGGCCTCTATTGTTCATCGTATACGTTAATGATTTGGCAGGTTTGGATCATACCTCACTCTACGCGGACGATACAGCGCTCCATATAACCGAGCCAGGCTTATTGCAAGCCTGCGACTCGCTACAGTATCACATTAATCAAGTTGTGCGCTGGATGTCGAAGTGGAAACTCCGCCCCAATGTGTCGAAAACGGCAATCCTTTGTATCCCCCCACGACCCTCCAGTGACCTCACCCTCCTTACGACTCGGCTTTTTACTTTCCCTGATGATCCCATTGCTATCAACATTGTTAAAAATCACAAACACCTTGGTATATTTCTTGATGAACACTTGTCCTGGGATTCGCACGTAACCTATATTGAAAAGCGAGTTTGCTCCGCGATAGGCTGCATTTCTCCTCACATCTCCCATCTACACCATGGTTGTCGAATACAAATTTATCACTCTTATGTTCTTCCTTTGTTTGATTACTGCTCTCTCGTTTGGTCCTCCGGTCTATCCTCCGCTCTTATGCATCGGTTAGAAGTCACCCACCGTAAATTACTTCGATTAATATTTCGCATGCCCCCTCTGACCTCCTCTCAGACGCTATACATTTTGGCTTCCTCTTCCCCTCTCTCAGAACGCTTTCCCCACTCGGCATGCAAATTCATTCACCGTATTAAGCTTCAACTTGCTCCTCCTCATGCACTTGCGCATTTAAGCTGGTTCAATAATAGCTCGCGTACTAGATGTTCTCTCCATTTCCCACTTGCCAGGTCATCGATCCTTTTAAAATCCCCTCTGTTCAAGTCCTATTCTCATTGGTCTCGGCTTCCGCAGGAGGTAAAGTCTCGTGACACCTTCGCTGCATTTTGTTCCATTCTGCCCGCGCCTAAGTTGAATTGAATTGAATTCGTTGTTTTCCATTGCTAGCCTAATCTTCATACTGCTCTCTCCAGGTTCCTATAGTACTCCTTTTGTTTTGTTTTCTTTTCTCTTTTTCTTCTCCTTCTTTTTCTCAGTTGTCCCCACCATGGCTGGTTAAAATCGCCCGCATCACATGCTTATTGGCACTATGTCATCGTGATTGTGAAATAATAATAATAATAATAATGCCATTTTTGGCCTGGTAATGCTTTATAATGCTCGTAATGCTCCGGGTGGTGTATAATGCTCGATATAATGCCGCATTATCCGCAAACACCTGTTGTTGTTGTTGTTGTTGTTGTGTTTATTTTAATTCGCAAACCAAACGGGCAGATCTTCCCAATGAAAAGGTGGCGAATGCAGATAGAAAGCAGTAATAAATGAAATTGGGGACTGATGTAATTAGGATAGAGGTGGAGAAAAACTAAGCCAGCTGATCATCAAACAGGACGTTTGGTACTCTAGGTACTAAGGCCAGTAAGTGTGTGCGGGATCATGCTGGCGCGGAACTGGCGGAGCGTGGAGATGGCACGTACATTGGTGGAGTGCAACCTAGTTGGGCCAGCTGACGAAGGAACTAGGAGGGCTTGCAGTTCAGAACTTGCGTGCTCATTCCGAGACCTCCAGACCAGAACGATGAACTTCTGCCTGAATATCTCGGATACTCTGTAGGTGTCCAATTGCAGCAGGAGGGTACGCGCGGAGGTGTGATGCGAGAGTCCGAAAACCGCCCTTGCCGCCCGATTGTGCATGACTTGTAGCCGATCCAATTGGTTGGCAGTAAGAAGCGGGGAAAACGCATTGGATCCGTACATCAGGTCAGACATGATGATCGCTTTAAAGTAGAGAACTCGGCTCTGATGAGTCAAGCAGCGACGCAACCTCCATAGTGCTCCGATCCTCTGGGCCAGTCGAGCGGTGCAGCGATCAACATGGGGCGTCCATGACAGATCCGAGTCGAGGAGCACTCCAAGATATCTGGCCACAGTAACGACAGGAATCGGCGTTTCATGACAGTTTACATTGATCGTATGCTGGGGCTGCTGAGGCTGTCTGTTGGGGTATACAGGGATCACGTGGCTCTTGGCTGCATTCAAAATGAGACCACGGGTCTGCAACCAGTCAGCAAGTGCAGAAACCGAGGCCGATAGCGTAGCAGATACCGTGTCCAGGAATGTGCTGCTACTGATCAGCGCAATGTCATCGGCAAATTGAACTGATGAAGACTGGTTAGCTATGGTTGGAACTTCGCGGGTGTAGATACTGAAAAGGATCGGTCCTAGAACAGAACCTTGTGGCACGCCACAGGATGGTGCAGAAATGGCACTCTGATCCCGTCCAATACAGATACGCTGAGTACGGCCCGACAGATAGGCGGAAAACCACTTTAGGGCTGTCCCTGTTATGCCGATATCGAATAGGTCCTGGAGTAGCCGTTCATGACGAACCTTGTCGAATGCCTTTGACATATCTAGAAGGCATATGCCAGTACACAAACGCTTGTCCCGTGCACTAAGAATACGATTTAGCATAAGTACCAGGGCATCCTCCGTTGAGTGGCCTGCGCGGAATGCAAACTGAGTCGTGGGAAGGGTACCAGATATGTCCAAAAACTGGGCTAGCTTCTTTTGTACGACTTTCTCCAAGAGTTTTGATAATATGGGAAGTAGGGACACTGGACGGAAGTTAGTGGGAATAGACGGGTCCCCAGCTTTGAACAGCGGGATAACGTGTGCGAGTTTGAAGGCTGTGGGGACAGTGAGATTGACAAGCGAGGCATTAAACAACGTGGCCACGGACGCAGCTAGGATATCGGCACAGCACTTCAGAAGGTGACCAGGTATCCCGTCGCTTCCTGTTGCTTTGGCAGGATTGATTTGTCGGAGAAGCCGTTCTACTTCGCGAAAGGACACTTGCGGCAATTCTGACATTGCCGTCTGAGGCTGTGGACCTTGCGGTAGCGGGATGCTGTGAGGACGGGCATTGTCTGTTACTACTGCCTGGAAGACTGACGAAACCTCTTCAATGGGGCAAGTAGGCTCCACACGTACTCTCTTCCTGTTCGTAACGGAGTTTATGACGTTCCAGAGCTTACGCGGGTTCTGACTGGACGCGGCACATTGCGCTCGGAAGAAATCGTTGCGCTTTCGGCGATAGGCATTTCTGGCGCTTGAGCGTGCTTGCTTGAACTGTACGTGAAGATTCTGGTTTCCCTTATCGCGTAGCCACCGTCGGTGTAGCTGGTTTTTACGTTGGTTGAGCTTGTGGAGCTCTCTGTCGGACCAGGGCGGATGGGATTTGCGGTTGGAGGACACATAGCGGATGGGTGCATGCTTGTCCACGACAGCCAAGAACTTGGTGTGCCACGACGCCCACATGGTGTCCACATCCCGCGTGTTAGTAAAATCATCCAGCCCTGCGGAGCTGACATCCCGACGGAATTCACAGAGGTTCACCGACCGAGTATTTCTCTGAGCTCGGACCCGCTCTACTGCCTGAGGTGACACGCTGCGAGAAACCTGAAGGTGCAGGTTAGCCTCAATCCCAAAGTGGTCGCTAATGGTCAAAGGCAGGACGTGGCACTCACTGATGTCTTGACTAGCTGAAAGAATGAGATCGATAGTTGTACCTGATGGGCACGCCGGTGAGATACGAGTCGGAGCACGAACGTGATTAGTGAGGCCGTAGCAGTTGCAAAGTTCGAGAAATTTCCGGGCGATAGGACAAGGTGGGTAGGGGGTTGAAACATTAACGTTAAAATTGCCAATGACTGTGATGCTTGGGTTGTCCACGAAAGCCCTGTGCAGCTGCTCTTCAAAATTCTGCCAGTACAAGATGGGCTCGTCAGGTGGCCGGTAAAAGCACCCAACTAGTTGTCGCCTTCGTCGCCCTTTGACTTCGATCCAGGACGATTCAATGTTAGCGTCGGAAAGCTCTGGGCGCGGTTTTACCTGGAGTCCGGAACGGAAATAAAAGCATACACTGCCACCTCTGCGCACTGGACGATCGTGCCGTATCACACAGTAACCTTGTATATCAATATCACTGTCTGACGTTGTGCTGTCAAGCCAGGTTTCTGCGACGCCAAATATGTCGAAGTTGTATTGCTGTAGGATATCGGCGACCTCAGCTACTTTGTTTCGAAGACTACAAACATTCAAAAAGCCCAGTCTTATGAAGGACTGTGTCAGTGGGGTAAGGCGGTGAGCAGGGGCAGAACTGAGGTTATTCTGGGTACAAGAGCCATGAGCACTGGGACCTGGGATGCCAGCGCCAGCCCCAGGGGAGAGATGTTGACTGTGTACACTACTAGTAGTTAACTTGGAGGGGGGAAAGCTGGGTGCTAAGGGATTAAGAGACGCCATTAACATTTAAAAAAGATACAGCTAAAGAAATTGTGTTCTGATGATCTATCATTACTAGGGAAGAAGGGATCAGCATGGGGATTAAGAGCAAGTGCAGTAAGTATTAACCGTAATTACCTTCATTGCACTAGTGGCTTCCTCTGCGGGCAGCTTCAACTCTCTCTGCCAGCTTCTTGCGCTCATGGTTTGAACACTCCTTAGCCCACGCAATTTGCGGGTCGTTCAAGGCAGAGGCAGGTGGCTCAGTGCGCCCTGATAGGACAGTGGCGGAGAAGGTGTGTTTGCCTGCTGCCAGTCTGAAGCCATCGTCATCAGGAGAGGGGGCTGTCCCGCTGCTCTTTTCTTTGTCTCCAGGTTGGCTGAAAGCCGGCACATGGTTACTGGTATCAGTTGTGCCAGTGCTGGTCCCATTGGCTAAAAGTGCCTGGCGATAGCTGTTGACTGAGGCAGTGTTCAGCCCTGTGTTGCTAGCTGCACCTGTCTCCACACTGACGACAGCTGGCTCTACAGCAGCTTCTGCGGGCTGGGTAGTCACCGTACCCGTATCAGTGGCTGTACTGACGCTGGGAGGGTTTGTACTCGTACCGGTTGTGTTGCGGTGCTATGGCCGTTGACGAACTCCAATGTTGGATATCCCACGTAAGTAGCTTCGTGTAGTAACAAAGTTACGGTACCATTACACTGTGATACCTTGTACCAGTGGTGGTGTTACCCTATGTTGCATATCCGGGTCACATCACATTGCCCCAAAGCCCGGGAAAACGTGCCTTTCGGGGTACTGCAGTATGGTAAATCTGCTTTTTCTTGGAGAAAGAGGAAGGGTCAGACATTTGCATAGTTCCTCCCAGCATTCCTGGATGCCAGCATGTGCTGCACACTCCCCTACCCCTTCTACTGCCTGAAAAGGGCAACACACGTGAGAGCGTTCACCAGACGAGTACAATCACACCTCCGCGCGTACTCTCCTGCTGCAATTGGACACCTACAGAGTATCCGAGATATTCAGGCAGAAGTTCATCGTTCTGGTCTGGAGGTCTCAGAATGAGCACGCAAGTTCTGAACTGCAAGCCCTCCTAGTTCCTTCGTCAGCTGGCCCAACTAGGTTGCACTCCACCATGGGTCTGCGCCAACCGCCAGTTTCCACCAGGTTCGGCAAGGGTTGCCTCGCGTTCCGGGGCGCCCAGCTGTGGAACACATTACCCAGCGATGTACGTGCCATCTCCACGCTCCGCCAGTTCCGCGCCAGCATGATCCCGCACACACTTACTGGCCTTAGTACCTAGAGTACCAAACGTCCTGTTTGATGATCAGCTGGCTTAGTTTTTCTCCACCTCTATCCTAATTACATCAGTCCCCAATTTCATTTATTACTGCTTTCTATCTGCATTCGCCACCTTTTCATTGGGCAGATCTGCCCGTTTGGTTTGCGAATTAAAATAAACACAACAACAACAACAACAGTCGGAGGAGAACATGGTAAAAGGCAAAAAGGCAACACACATGAACTCCTTATAAACAAGCAGTGGTAACTCTAGTTCCAGAAATGTTGGGCTTACATTCCAGGCATTGCCGTCGGATTCCCACGCTTCTTCTTCTTCTTCTTCTTCTTCTTCTTCTTCTTCTTCTTCTTCTTCTTCTTCTTCTTCTTCTTGTTTTTATTGGTGCGAATTACTTTCCCCTTCTTCTTCTTCTTCTTCTTCTTCTTCTTCTTCTTCTTCTTCTTCTTCTTCTTCTTCTTCTTCTTCTTCTTCTTCTTCTTCTTCTTCTTCTTCTTCTTCTTCTTCTTCTTCTTCTTCTTCTTCTTCTTCTTCTTCTTCTTCTTCTTCTTCTTCTTCTTCTTCTTCTTCTTCTTCTTCTTTTTCTTCTTCTTCTTCTTCAGAGATGCTGGCCCGAGGGGGCGAAAGCGGCCGGAGCATAACCCCTCCCTGGACTGCCCATCAAGTCCAGACCGTCCACTTATGCCAACTACCCGGGAGAGCTACGGGTCTGGTAGTGACGTGTCAAAGCCGATGGCCGCCCGTAGCTTTTCGAATTCGCAGCTAGGTGGAGTGGTGTGCGATAGGTGCGGAAGCACCCTGAGCCACGCCTACAACTTAAGTCGTCATTATCAGACGAAAAAATGCATCAAATTTTCCGCAGAACCAGGGGCTGCGCCTGCGGGAAAGCAACCAATAGCTGCCGCTGCAGCCAACAACCAAAACAGTTTGAAAGACTGTACTAGTAAAAAGCCATGTCCGCATTGCATGAAAAACATATTCAAATCTAACATGGCACGTCACCTTAAATCCTGTAAGGTTTACCTAAGTAAGGGAATTGACATTCCGCTCACCCCTAGCAATAGGAGTGGTAACACGGATGTTGCCAACCCAGTCAGCCCGCCTCCTGAGCACAGCGCTGACGGCAACATTGTCACAGCCGAGACAATGGAGCATTGCTCCCAGCAAGTTTTACATGCAAATGATGATAAACCGGATCAGGATCTGCCCAATAACAAACTGTACCTGCCAAGGTCTAGCCTTGCCTGGGCAAAAGCAGACCAACAACTTGAGCAACACATTAAGCGCCATTTTCCTCTGTCAAAAATCAAGAATGCTGACCCTGATGAATCCCTAGGTCAACTAACGTCTTTCTTAAGATTTTTCTTCACTGACTACACCGCCTTGGATGCAGTTCCAAAGCGCCAGTCGACCAAACCACGCCAATCCAGATGCCTAACGGAGCTCTACACGGAGCGTCGCGCCCTACGAAAACAATACCGAGCCAGGGACCAATTAGACGAGCATGTGGTTGAGATCCTCAGAAAGGATTATAACCGGGTGCAGAAGGACATCAAAAAACTGCGGAAAATCATCAAAACACACGAGCAGGATCGCGAAGCACAAAAGCAACGCTCTGCCTTCCTCCGAGACCCCCATAAGTTCGCCAAACGGCTATCCCGGAAAGGAACGCCCGCCAATCCTGAATTCTCAGAACATACTTGTTTTGATTACTTCTCCAAGTTGTATGAAGACCCGGAACGTGGTCAAACTTTCTCCCTGCCGGATTTTTCTCCAGCCACGAGCAAACCGTCCACTCCGTTAACTGACGGGAGTCCAACATGGACCCTGTTTCAAAATACCCTAAGAAAATGCAGGAACAAGTCAGCTCCTGGTTCAAACTGTATTCCGTACATAATCTGGAAACGATGCAAATGCCTGCACAATATCCTTTTCAGCATCTTCGAAACAGTTTGGAAGACTGGTGTCATCCCGCGTTCTTGGCAGTGCGCCTCCGTTACACTAATTGCTAAAAGTGACAGTGTGTCAGATCCAGCAAAGTTCCGACCAATCGCTCTATCCAACTGCGATGGTAAGATCTTCTTTGCCATGCTGTCCAAGATACTAACTCGCCATATGTTGGTGAATGAGTATTTTGATGGCATGACACAGAAAGGTTTCCTGCCGGGAATGTCAGGCTGTGTGGAGCATGCTACTCTGTGTAGCGAAGCCATGAAAGACTCGAAGAGGAACAAGCGCTCCATAGCCATTGTGTGGATAGACCTAAAGAACGCGTTCTGATCAGTAAAGCACAATTTAATTCAAGCGGCATTGCATCGGTACCATATCCCACTGAAAATCAGAAGACTTGTATTTTCTTACTACGAACATCTCACTGCTTCCGTACGAAAGCCCCAGACCCGGACGTTCCGGTACAGTATCGGTGTGTTTCAGGGATGCCCACTGTCCCCAGTACTGTTCAATATTACCTTCCAAGTCCTCCTCGATGCCCTCCAGGCAAAACCCCTACAGGCACTTTCATACAATTTCAAGCAGACGGATATCACTGCTTCTAACACTGGTTTCGCAGATGATTTAGCCGTTTTTAGTAACAGAACCCATGGCGCACAAAAGAAACTAGATGTTGTGGACAAGTTTTTGCCCTGGTCTCAAATGAAAGCTGCCCCGCATAAATGCAGGACCTACGCGGCGAAACTAATCAACAACAAGTACACCTGTTTCGACCCCGGCCTTACAATATCCGGCAAGGATGTACCGCCGCTAAATGGTCGGCAATTCAAATTTCTGGGGAGAAATTTGACGGACAATATGAAAGAGGAGGAACAACGCAAAGATCTCGTTGACCTTACTAGATACCTCTTAAAACTGGTGCATGAAACCCACCTTGTCGGTCACCAGAAACTCTGGCTCTATCAACATCTGATCATCCCGAAAATATCATGGCACCTAGAGATACTTGACCTGTGTTACAGTTTTGCCAAAATGCTTCATCACATCAGCCTCTCCTTTATTAAAAAGTGGGCAGGCCTACCCAAGGCTGCAAACACCGCCATCCTCTTCACCGGAAATCGAGAAAGGCCAGGTCTCCGGCTCATGTGTATCACAACACTATGGAAGCAGCAGCAAACTATTAAATGGCACATTATCAAGCACAGCAAAGACCACAACATCGCTCAACTGTATTGCCATCACAGAAAACAAGAACAAACGTTCACCCGTAGGTTCTCGCCGGTTGTGGAATTGGAATGTGCCGAAACGGCCGTATGGGACACGCCTGCTTCACGTCCGCCCAGAGCCGGACTGGGCTTCGTGACACCAAAATCACGCGTGGTAAAACCAAGGAAACAAATCCTCAATACAATCAGAGAAGGCGACTGCCAGGAGCAGCTCCGGCACCTAAAGGGCCTACAAATGCAAGGGGCCTGGACCAAATGGGCAGACACAATGTTCGAGGACATGACATGGCGGAAACTCTTATACGAGGGCTATGGAAGGACGATATCGTTCCAAATGAACGCGATACTTAATACTCTGCCTTCGCCTGACAATCTGAGACGATGGGGCAACTCTGTTGTGGACCAGAATTGCCCTCTTTGTCAGCGGACATCAACACTGAGGCACATTCTCACCGCCTGCCCTTCCTCACTCCATCAAGGAAGGTACACGTGGCGCCATGACAACGTCCTGAAACAGATCAGTAAATTCATGACAGAAGTAGTATCAGCAAAGCAAAAGTCGTCAAATACCGAGCAAACTCCCACTAATGGTACATACATTACCTTCTGTAAACCGGGTCAAAACATCCCCCATGGCGAGTTACCTCAGCGGAAAGGTCTGAGCGATGGTTTTTTGTCAGGATCACATGATTGGCAGCTTCTTTCAGATCTGGACGAGAAACTAGTATTCCCACACTTTATTGCACCTACCACGTGTCGTCCAGACATAGTTCTCTTCTCGAAGAAATTGAGAAGGGTTCTTTGGCTGGAACTCACGGTGTGTAGCGAAGACCGCATCATCCAGTCCAGGGAGAAGAAGCTGTCACGGTATCGCCACCTCAAACAGGAGTGTATGAAGAATGGCTGGGAAGTCGAGGCCCTCACAGCGGAGGTGGGAGCTAGAGGAGCCATTTCCAGCAGCCTGGACGGTTTGGCGCGGGCATTGGCCGGTTGTAAGGAAAAACAGCGCCAATTAAGAAGGAACTGCAGAAACGCGGCACTAAATTCCAGCTACGTTATCTGGCTGAGGCGACGTGAGAAGGCTTGGCGCGACTGGCCACTGTTTTAAAAGTCCCCGAGAGGCAGTTTGTTGGCACTTGGTTGGCGGACAGCCACCCAGCGAGGATAGTTGGGTACCCTTCAAATCTTGGTTTTAACTCGCCACACCGGCTTCTAAAGGGCCGGGGGTGGGTGTTCGCCAACCAAGTCGAGCTTTCGTTCGTTTTTTTTTCTTTTTTTTTTTTTTTTCGTTTTTCTAGTCTACTTGCTTGTGCTGCGCCGCGCTGGAGCGAGTCTATCAGTAGATGCTTTCGCCGCTTAGAGCTACTATTGCACAAAGCCACAACACTGCGCGCTGCCATTCGCTGTATGCTTTCGCTGCACCAAGCTGCTGTTAAGCTGCACGACGCCACAACACAAATTCACTACAACAGTCTCGTCCACAACTTCTTTACAACAGTCTCGTCCATATTGCACTACGCTGAGTACTGGCCTGCTCCCGCTCTGAAGAGCTTTTTAGCCTTCACCGCTTTTGCTCAACCCCAGACATTGGCCCACAGTGGCATCCGCTTCCTTTTTTCTTTTTCTTTTCTCCTTTTACTTTCTCCGTCACTGCCTAAAAAACAGTCGAGACGGTTTTTTACCCACCAGTTTTTATTGGTGCGAATTACTTTCCTTCACCCGTAGGTTCTCGCCGGTTGTGGAATTGGAATGTGCCGAAACGGCCGTATGGGACAAGCCTGCTTCGCGACCGCCCAGAGCCGGACTGGGCTTTGTGACACCAAAAGCACGCGTGGTAAAACCAAGGAAACAAATCCTCAATACAGTCAGAGAAGGCGACTGCCAGGAGCAGCTCCGGCACCTAAAGGGCCTACAAATGCAAGGGGCCTGAACCAAATGGGCAGACACAATGTCCCAGGACATGACATGGCGGAAACTCTTATACGAGGGCTATGGAAGGACGATATCGTTCCAAATGAACGCGATACTTAATACTCTGCCTTCGCCTGACAATCTGAGACGATGGGGCAACTCTGTTGTGGACCAGAATTGCCCTCTTTGTCAGCGGACATCAACACTGAGGCACATTCTCACCGCCTGCCCTTCCTCACTCCATCAAGGAAGGTACACGTGGCGCCATGACAACGTCCTGAAACAGATCAGTAAATTCATGACAGAAATAGTATCAGCAAAGCAAAAGTCGTCAAATACCGAGCAAACTCCCACTAATGGTACATACATTACCTTCTGTAAACCGGGTCAAAACATCCCCCATGGCCAGTTGCCTCAGCGGAAAGGTCTGAGCGATGGTTTTTTGTCAGGATCACATGATTGGCAGCTTCTTTCAGATCTGGACGAGAGGCTGGTATTCCCACACTTTATTGCACCTACCACGTGTCGTCCAGACATAGTTCTCTTCTCGAAGAAATTGAGAAGGGTTCTTTGGCTGGAACTCACGGTGTGTAGCGAAGACCGCATCATCCAGTCCAGGGAGAAGAAGCTGTCACGGTATCGCCACCTCAAACAGGAGTGTGTGAAGAATGGCTGGGAAGTCGAGGCCCTCACAGCAGAGGTGGGAGCTAGAGGAGCCATTTCCAGCAGCCTGGACGGTTTGGCACGGGCATTAGGCTGTTGTAAGGAAAAACAGCGCGAAATAAGAAGGAACTGCAGAAACGCAGCACTAAATTCCAGCTACGTTATCTGGCTGAGGCGACGTGAGAAGGCTTGGCGCGACTGGCCACTGTTTTAAAAGTCCCCGAGAGGCCGTTTGTTGGCACTTGGTTGGCGGACAGCCACCCAGCGAGGATAGTTGGGTACCCTTCAAATCTTGGTTTTAACTCGCCACACCGGCTTCTAAAGGGCCGGGGGTGGGTGTTCGCCAACCAAGTCGAGCTTTCGTTAGTTTTTTTTCGTTTTTCTAGTTTACTTGCTTGTCCTGCGCCGCGCTGGAGCGAGTCTATCAGTAGATGCTTTCGTCGCATAGAGCTACTATTGCACAAAGCCACAACACTGCGCGCTGCCATTCGCTGTATGCTTTCGCTGCACCAAGCTGCTGTTTAGCTGCAAGACGCCACAACACAACTTCACTACAACAGTCTCGTCCACAACTTCACTACAAGAGTCCCGTCCATATTGCACTACGCTGAGCACTGGCCTGCTCCCGCTCTGAAGAGGTTTTTAGCCTTCACCGTTTTTGCTCAACCTCAGGCATTGGCCCACAGTGGCATCCGCTTCCTTTTTTCTTTTTCTTTTCTCCTTTTACTTTCTCCGTCACTGCCTAAAAAACAGTCGAGACGGTTTTTTACCCACCAGTTTTATTGGTGCGAATTACTTTCCTTCTTCTTCTTCTTCTTCTTCTTCTTCTTCTTCTTCTTCTTCTTCTTCTTCTTCTTCTTCTTCTTCTTCTTCTTCTTCTTCTTCTTCTTCTTCTTCTTCTTCTTCTTCTTCTTCTTCTTCTTCTTCTTCTTCTTCTTCTTCTTCTTCTTCTTCTTCTTCTTCTTCTTCTTCTTCTTCTTCTTCTTCTTCTTCTTCTTCTTCTTCTTCTTCTTCTTCTTCCTGCAGCACAGCACAAGCACACGAACGCAAAAGCATGTACGCGTACTTCGAGTACAACCAACACAAAGCCATGTCTACATTGTGCAAAACCTATATCTAGTTCAAACATGGCTCGACATCTGAAATCTTGCCGGGCTTTTCAGGCCAAGGTCGTCGATGAACCGCTCACTCCAACCAGGAGTAGTAAGACGGTCGTTGCCACTGCAATCAGCCCGCAATCCCAGCACAGTGCTGATGGCGACGAAGAAGAGAAGTTGGAGCATGGCTCCCAGAATGTGCTAGACCACAAAAGCCCAGAGCAGGACAGTAGCAAGCTCAATCTTCCCAGGTCAAGCCCGGCCTGGGAAAAAACAAACACACAACTAGAACAACATATCACACGCCTGTTTCCATTGTCAAAAATACGAAAAAACGATCCAGACGATTCACTTGATCAGATTACCTCGTTCCTCAGATTCTTCTTCCTCGACCACACCATCTCAGAACCCACCCCAGAGCGAAGGTCGAAGAAGCCATGTCAGTCCAAATGCCTAACTGAGCTCTACATCAAACGCCGTGCACTGCGTAAGCAATATCGAAGGAGAGATAGGCTTGCCGTCCATGAGGTTGAGACCATCAGATCAGACTACAACCGTGTGCAAAAAGACATCAAGAAACTGAGAAAGATCATCCAAATACAAGAGCAAGACCGTGAAGCGCAGAAACAGCGGACGGCCTTTCTTAAGGACCCTTACGGGTTTGCAAAACGCATGTCCCAAAGCAGATCACGTGTAACACCAACTTTCTCGGAACAGGCCTGCTTTGAGTATTTCTCCAAACTTTATGAAGATCCCTCTCGTGAGCAAATTTTCTCGGATCCAGATTTCTGTCCAGTTACGAGTAAACCGTCCACACCACTATCTGATAACAGCCCCAGTTGGAAAGCCTTCCAGAACACTCTGAAAAAATGTAGAAACAAATCTGCAGCCGGTCCAAACGGTATTCCATACATAGTGTGGAAAAAGTGCAAATGTCTGCACGGCATTCTTTTCAATATCTTCGAGAAAGTCTGGAAGACAGGATCCATTCCGCTGTCTTGGCAGTGCGCCTCAGTAACGCTTCTCGCAAAAAGTGACAATGACTCTGACCCGGCGAAATTTCGCCCAATTGCCCTATCCAACTGTGACGGCAAGATTTTCTTCGCCATGTTGTCAAAAGTTCTGACTCGCCACATGCTGACGAATGGGTATTTTGACGGCATGACCCAGAAAGGCTTCTTGCCGGGTATGTCCGGATGTATTGAACACGCCACTCTTTGTCACGAGGCCATGAAAGACGCCAAACGCAAGCGTTCGATTGCCATGGTATGGATCGATTTGAAGAACGCCTTTGGCTCAGTAAAACACAATCTGATCCAGAGGGCACTGCAACGCTACCACATCCCGCTGAAAATCAGGAACCTTGTTTACTCTTACTATGAGCGTCTGACAGCATTCATTAAAAGACCACTCACTCAGACCTTCCGGTACAGCATCGGCGTATTTCAAGGTTGCCCACTTTCCCCTATTCTCTTCAACATCTGTTTCCAAATTCTACTTGATTCTCTTCAGACCAAACCGATCCAAGCCCTTTCGTACAGTTTCCGTGACACAACTGTCACTGCTTCGAACACTGGATTCGCCGACGATTTAGCAATCTTCAGCAATCGAACTCATGGTGCGCAGAAGAAGTTAGATCTGGTTGATAGTTTCCTTGCCTGGTCAAAAATGCAGGCGGCCCCTCACAAATGCAGGTCGTACGCAGCCAAATTGACCAACAACAAATACACCTGCTTTGACCCCGCACTCAGAATATCGGAAACTCCAATACCAGCTCTAAACGGCCAACAATTCAAGTTTCTAGGCAGGATGCTAACAGATACAGTAGGTGAGATCACGCAACGCGAAGACCTCATAAACTCCACAAGATGCCTACTAAAGACAGTTGCCGAGACCAGACTGTACGAAAAACCAGAAGTTGTGGCTCTACCAGCATCAAATCATCCCCAAAATAGCATGGCAGCTCGAGATACTTGATCTCAGCCACAGTTTCGCCAAACTCCTACACAGAATTTGCCTTCCATTCTTAAAGAAATGGGCAGGCTTGCCCAGACCCGCAGCACCAGCAATACTCTTCATCGGCGCTCGGGAGCGCTTCGGCCTACGTTTAACGTACATCCCTACGCTATGGAAGCAACGACAGGTCATTAGATGGAATATCATCAAGAACAGCAGCGACAAGAACATGGCAAACCTGTACCAACATCACAGCAAACAACAGTATCTGCTCACAAGACAATACTCCGCAATAAAAGAAATGGAATGTGCCGAGGCAGCGATCTCTGAAGCTAGTCCAACTAACCTCCAGCAAGGCAGGGCAGGACTCGGCTTTAGGCATGCCAAACAAGAGAAAATCAAACCTAGAAAACAAATACTCAATACCATTCATGAAGGTGACTGCCAAGACCAGCTATCCCACCTCAAAAGCCTGCAAATGCAAGGCAGCTGGTTAAAGTGGAGAGACACGATGTTTGAAGACCTCACTTGGAAAAAACTGTTGTACGAAGGCTACGGGAGGACTTTCTCCTTTCAACTAAACTGTGTATTAAACACACTACCTACAGTTGACAATCTGAGGAGGTGGGGTAACTCTGTGGTCGAACAACAATGCCCTCTATGCAACAGGCAAGCTACGCTCCGTCACATATTATCAGCATGTCCAACAGCCCTCCACCAGGGCAGATATACCTGGCGCCACGACAACGTACTGAAATGCATAGTAAAACTAGTAAACGAAACCATCTAAACTTATCAAAAGGCCACGGCATCAGCAGAAACGCAGAGTAAACAGAAGAGAATTGATTACATAACTTTCTGCAAGGCAGGAGAGAATCTCCCCAAACAGCCCCCCTCCCAACGCAAACGGCTAAATGACCAATTCATAACTAGCTCAGCAGACTGGCAGGTCCTGGTGGACATGAAGGATGAGAAACTTGTTTTCCCCCACTTCATAGCACCTACAACCTGTCGTCCAGACATAGTGCTCTTCTCCAAAGAATTGAGAAGAGTTCTGTGGCTGGAACTCACGGTATGTAGTGAAGATCGCTTTGCACAATCGCGCGAAATCAAAATCGAACGCTATCGTCACCTTCATAGCGCGTGTGTAAGGAATGGCTGGGATACGGAAAGTCACACAGCAGAGGTGGGAGCGAGAGGCGCCATATCCACCAGCTTGGATTCCTTCGCGAGATCCTTGCGCTGCACTAAGGAACAGCGCAGGCTCTTGCGGAGGAATTGTCGCCAAGCAGCGCTGAACTCAAGCTATGTCCTATGGCTAAGGCGAAGGGAGCGAACATGGCGCGACTGGCCGTTGTATTAAAACTGTTTGGTGAACCTGTTGTAGAGCACTTGGTGGGCGATCGGCCACCCAACGAGGATAGTTGGACGTCCTTAAAATCAAGATTTGAACTCGCCATTCCGGCCTCTAAAGGGCCGGGGGTGGACGATCGCCAACCTTGCCAACCTCTCGTAGTCACTTGTTCTTGTCGAATCGTACCCGACAGCTCACCAGTTTCGCAAATTTCACCCCTGTCACTACCACTGAAGTCTGCAAGCTCCTCAAGAAGATCTCCCCTTTCAAATCCACCGGATCCGACGAACTCCCACCCCTTCCTCTGAAGATCTGTGCAGAAGAACTAGCCGGTCCCCTCTGTCTCATTTTCAACGAATCACTCTCCCTCGGTTCCTTTCCAGACATATATAAAGTAGCGTCTGTATTCCCCCTCTTCAAGAAAGGCAATCCAGAATGTCCCTCTAACTATCGCCCCATATCTCTACTCCCCATCGTATCCAAGCTTCTAGAAAAGATCGTCCTTCATCAACTGCAGCGCTATATCAACACCCACCCAGAGCTCAACATTCTTCCTCCCCAACAGTTCGCCTACCGCTCAGATCATTCCACAGAGGATGCACTTTCACTGGCTATATCAAAGTGGCAACAACGCTTGGATGACGGTCAGAACACCGGAGTGTTATTCTTGGACATGAGCAAGGCGTTCGACCGGGTCAAGCACCAGCCACTCATCAACGAGCTCTACTCCTGCGGTATTTGTGGCACAGCACTGTCTTGGTTCGCCTCCTATCTAAGCGCTCGTCGACAGACAGTGACGAACCCCTCCACAAAAACATCCGGCGACTCCGTGACCTGTAGTCGAGGGGTACCTCAAGGCTCTGTCCTGGGCCCCGTTCTTTTCACAATCTACACAAGACACGTAACAGACGTCACACCAACTCACACATCTAACATACTCTACGCCGACGATATAGGACTCTACACATCGAGCAGCTGCATCAACACGATACAGGACCGACTATCAGAGAGCTTCGATGCGGTTAAATCACACCTCACGGAACTGGGCCTCCTACTGAACCCCGACAAAACTCAACTATTAATCGTCCGCCGGAAGACAACCCCATTTCCACCTACCTTCACTGTCATCTGTGGTAACTTCCCAGTATCCCCTTCCCAGTGTGTCCGTTACCTTGGAGTGCTAGTCGACCAGCACCTTGCCTTCAAGGAGCAGGTCGGGAAAGTTGTTGCTGACGTCAACCGTAAGCTGGCCGCATTCCGCAGAATACGACATCACATCACCACCCAGGCACAACGTTCCTTTTACCTAAGCATTATCCAATCCACCATGGAGTACGCCAGCAACTGCTACGTTCACACGATATCAGCAACCCTATACAACACACTCATTCGATGCTTCAAACGTAGCCTCAGGATAACATTTGGCTACCCACCATGCCACCCAACCGCCACCATTTGTCAACGCCACAAAATTATTCCTGTCGCCATCCGTTATAACCTAAAGATATTTTGCCTTGTCTATAAATGTGTGCATGGCCGCCGCAGCCCTCTACTTGCCGAGCTTTTTGTACTTAGATCAAATAGCAACCATACCAATGCCTTGACCAGGGGACAGTCCGCCCTGGCTTTAGCCCTGCCTAATGCTTCGTCACGGTACGGTTTCTATGCTTTGCCTCACCTGGCTGCTGACAGGTGGAATTCGCTTCCAGCAGCATGCCGCCAGGCAGCCTCCTTTGCAATGTTCAACAGTACTCTTCGCAGCCTCTTTTGCAACACATAATGGCACAGTGTGCAGCCACCGTTTTCTTTTTTCTTTACTCTATTTCACGCACTTACGGCTTTCTTCATTTAGCTCTATTTCACGCACTTACCTAGGGTACCCTGTAAAAAGACTCACAGTCTGTGGGGATTGCCCTAGTAAAATAATAAATACTACTACTACTACTACTATTTTCATAGCCTACTCGACATTCGCCCTACAAATTACCATACATCACAACGCAACTACCTGTACATGACACACCATACCATACGGACACAACCACACCCCAACTGTACTGGGGGCCTATCTCTTCGAATTGCATTATATGAGTTTCTTTTTCCTTTTTTCTTTACCCGTTACTGTCTAAAAAGCAGTCGAAACGGTTTTTATCCACCATTTGATGGTGAGCATTTCCCTTCTTTTTCTTCTTGGTGGGCGATCGGCCACCCAGCGAGGATAGTTGGACGTCCTTAAAATCAAGATTTGAACTCGCCATTCCGGCCTCTAAAGGGCCGGGGGTGGACGATCGCCAACCTTGCCAACCTCTCGTAGTCACTTGTTCTTGTCGAATCGTTATTTTCATAGCCTACTCGACATTCGCCCTACAAATTACCATACATCACAACGCAACTACCTGTACATGACACACCATACCATACGGACACAACCACACCCCAACTGTACTGGGGGCCTATCTCTTCGAATTGCATTATATGAGTTTCTTTTTCCTTTTTCTTTACCCGTTACTGTCTAAAAAGCAGTCGAAACGGTTTTTATCCACCATTTGATGGTGAGCATTTCCCTTCTTCTTCTTCTTCCTCCATCTTGCAAAATGTAATACTCCTTCCCGTAAGTGTAGTCCTGGAAGTACAGTCGACGGAGAACATGGGAAAAGGCAAAACGGCAACATACATGTACATGACTCCCTTGTAAACAGGCAGTGGTAACTATAGCAACAGCAATGTTGGACTTACATCCCAGCCAACGTGGCCCGATTCCCACCATTCTTCTTATTCGTCTTCCACATTGCAAACATTCCTTCCAGTAAGTTCATTCCTGGGTCTACGTATGCGCAGTAGATTGGCGACGGCGGAGATGGAGCCGATCACGGAGCCCTATAGGGCTTCCTGGAGCAGATTGCGGGGCCGATGCCGGACACGAAGTCAGTACGAAGTAGCAAAATGCGGAACTCCTCCACGTAGATTGGGGTCGCGGGGTCAGCTTGTTGTTCCAAACTGTAACAGATTTACTGTTACTACTAACACTAGGAATAGGATACACTTATCACCTGCTATTATCACGCTGCTGCTGTTAGGTGTTATGTCCATCATTGCTTGTTCATGTATATAAGAATTCATTATGGCAAGGATCATTGCTTATTCCAAGAATGACTACTGAAGTTAGTTGGACTGTTACACTGGTAGCAAGAGGATGGTTGTTCTTTTCGTCGTGTTCGGGCTATGCGCAGTGGCCGCATTAGTCGCCTACGGTATATTCGAGATTCAGAAGCGTCTGAATGACCTTATCGCACTCGGTCAGTGCGATGGATCAGATCAAACGCCAAAACGTGCTCAAGCTCACAGCGGAGAGAGGCCACGCATGCGCCATGTTAAGTCTCCGCCTGTGTTTCGTGGAGATACAAGAGAGTTCAAGGAGTGGGCCTTCGCCATCGAACTCGCCATGAAGTCCCTGCAGCTGGACAACGCGGAGGAGCGCTTGAGCTACGCGGCGAGTTTTCTGGAGGGCAACGCTCGTCTTTGGTTTATCGCCTCTCAGGAGGCAAACACGCTGTTTTCCGACTGGCCAGACCTGAAGAGCAAGCTGGGAGAAGTGTACGGCCCGGTTTATGACAGGGAACAGGCGCGCATCGACTTATTCGCTCTTCACCAAGATGAGACTCTTGACGAATACATCAACAAATTTTCGCGGCTTAGCTTACAAGTTCCCGAGCTTGATGACCACTCCAGAGCTATCTTGTTCACGCGTGGGCTGGCTCAGGGCCTAAGCGGTGAGGTACTTAGGGAGCATCCGCAACATTTGGCCCAAGCCATACGAGCTGCGGTCTCAGCAGACCAGTCGATGCGGCTAGCCCAAGCAAGCTACGCCAAGGCAGTGCGCGCACCAGGGCATCAGAGGCGCCAGCCTGGACCCTGGTCAAGCCAACCAACACCATCCGGTGGGAGAGAAACCAGGGAGCCAGAGGGTCGTTCAAGGCTGTGTTTCACCTGCAGGAAACCCGGCCATATTGCCAGATTCTGTCCAGAAGGAGGGAGGAACGCCACAAGCAAGCCTTCTTTAAACGATGGACGCCAGTAAGGAAGGGAGTGCGACTACTGGCGAACACGAGAGCACCCAGGAATAGGCCACGAATCAAAGTTCAGAACAAATTCAGCCCCTTAGCAAATGAGGAACCACGCCTAGAGGAGACCGAAATTCAAGCCTCGCCTGTCAAGCATTCGTCACCTGATACTGTTGGCCGGCCTAATGAAGTAACCGCCAGCACAGGGAGCATTTCCGCCGACAACGAACACGACCTAATGCGCGTCCAGGGCAAGATAAATGGACGTCACGTTACCATGCTACTGGATTCTGGGTCAACCCACGACTTCATTTCAACTGACTTTGTCAAGAAGCACAACATCTCCACAACAACCGGTAGCGACGTCCTGAACGTCACACTTGCTGATGGATCGGTCCGCTCACAGCCTATTACGAAAACGGATAGCTTGAAGACCGTAGTCGGCGACTTTAGCGAGCACCAACAGTTCCTAGTATTCCCTATGACGCGGTATGACGTGATCCTCGGCAAACCATGGCTGACCCGGACGAACCCACAGATCAATTTTCGTACCAATGAAATCAAGCTGGAGGGTGGATCCATCATTAAAAAAAATTCTGTCAACCGAGTGAAAGTGATGGCACGGACAAATCCAACCCACCGATCGAGACGTTCCTCATCTCAGGGAAACAGGCTAGGCATGCAATGAGAGGTGGCGCAGAAGGAATCCTAGCGTATGTGACAGCAGATCCGGACGAGCCACAGACGGTGGATAGTCCGGGTAGGGAGGATCAGAAGGATTTCAAGGACCTGCTGAAGGAGTTCGGGGACGTCTTTCCCGATGAGCTTCCAAACAAGCTGCCACCCAGAAGAGGCGCAGATCACGAGATAAAAACGGAAGAAGGAGCTAAACCGCCATCTCGTGCAGCATATCGTTTACCAAAACCAGAGATGGATGAGCTTCAAGCTCAGCTCACCGAGCTGCTCCGTAGAGGATTCATCCAGCCCAGCAAATCCCCATACGGAGCCCCTGTGTTCTTCGTAAAGAAAGCGGATGGAACACTTCGAATGGTATGCGACTGGCGTGAGCTAAACCGCATAACCATTAAGAACAAGGCATGCCTACCGAATATTGACGACCTCTTTGATACCGTCCAAGGCAGTGCGTATTTCACCAAGCTAGATCTGAGGTCCGGTTACAATCAGATTCGAATAGAAGAAACAGATATTCCGAAGACAGCAATAAATACCCCATTCGGTCACTTTCAGTTCACAGTGATGGGTTTCGGCCTAACAAATGCCCCGGCAACATTCCAAACCTTGATGAACAGTGTCCTCCAGCCATACCTGCGTAAATTCGTTGTGGTGTTTCTAGACGATATCCTCATATTCAGCAAATCATGGGAGGAGCACCTCGATCATGTCAGAACCATCTTAAACGCCCTCAGGAGGAATGAGCTATATTGCAAACCGTCTAAATGTGAATTCGGCCGGACAGACGTTCTGTTTCTTGGGCACCGGATAGACGGCCAATGCATTTCTCCAGATCCAGAGAAGATCAAGGCCGTGCATAACTGGCCTGTCCCGACGACGGTCACGCACGTAAGACAGTTTCTGGGATTCGCTAATTACTTTCGAAGGTTCATTAACCATTTCTCGGCCATCTCCAAACCCTTGGAGGAACTGACAGGGAAACATGTGCGCTTCGAGTGGAATCAGACTCGACAGGAGGCATTTGAGCGATTGAAGTCTGCTCTGCTGGATGCACCAGTGTTGCGACTAGCAAACGTCAGTCAGGATTTCCGCGTTGAGACTGACGCAAGTGACTTTGCTGTTGCAGGAGTCTTAACGCAGCAAGCAGAGGACCAGTCCTGGCATCCTGCGGCTTACGTGAGCCGAAAGCTGTCTTCTGCCGAACGGAATTACACGGCCGCCGAGCGAGAAACTTTGGCTGTAGTGTACGCCCTGCAGTCTACCTATTTCGCCACTTTCAACTCTACACCGACAACATGGGAGTTGTCTACCTCAGGACCAAACCAAACTTAACCAAGAGAGAGGCTCGATGGATTGAATTCCTGGCCGACTATGACTACACGGTACATCACAAACCAGGGAAGTGTAACATAGCAGACCCGTTGTCACGTCGACCAGACTTGGAACTGAATGGAATCGAGTTCTCTCTGGATGTGAACCAAGGAATTGCGAATCAGATCTCAGCAGGGTATGATAGTGACCCAGAGCTTTCGCCAGTAATCAAGCGCTTGATGGCTTGCAGCGAAGACGCCATGCATGAGCGATACGTCTGGAACAGTGTGGACCGGCGGCTGTACCTAGTAACATCGGGCGATGCTCGCCTCTGCATTCCTCGCGGTCCGGTACGGCTGCAACTGCTCAAACAGAATCATGATTGCCTGACGGCCGGCCATCCGGGGAGAGACAGGACCTACCTGAAGCTGAGCAGATACTTCTATTGGCCAGGCATGAGAAGTACTGTGAAGGACTTCGTTAAATCTTGCGACCGGTGCCAACGCGTAAAGGGTAGCCAGACCAAGGCAGGACTGTTGCAGTCCCTTCCAGTCCCCGAACAGCCCTGGACAGACATCAGCATGGATTTCATCATGGCACTGCCGCTGACCTGCCGAGGACATAGCGCCATTCTAACCTTTGTGGACCGTCTGACGAAGTATGTGCACCTGATCCCGACGACTGTTCATGTTGACTCTAAGGAGGCAGCCCGATTGTACGTGGATCATGTGTTTGCTGCCCATGGCTTGAGCAAAACGATAGTTTGTGATCGAGATCCGCGATTCACGTCGGCGTTCTTCAAGGAGGTTTTCAGTATTCTTGGCGTGGAGCTAAAAATGAGCACGGCCAACCACCCGCAGACCGATGGCATGACTGAGCGTGTGAACCGTGTCATTGAGGATACGCTAAGAGCTTTCGTCAACCATAGGCAAAACAATTGGGATGAACTCCTATCGCTATGTGAGTTTGCGATCAACAATGCCGATCAAGAGTCAACAGGTAACACGCCATTTTTCCTCAACCATGGATGCCATCCAGTTACTCCCTCGAGCTTATTGACGAAGCAGAAAGCTGGAGCTGGCATGGACACGAATGGTCCGCTGTCATGGCTGGATGGCCGCGTAGAAGCACTACGTGAGGCACAGGATGCCATCGTGGCGGCGCAGGCCCGGCAATCATTGTATGCGGATCGAGGACGGGTGGAGGACGCCCTGAAGGAGGGGGATGAGGTGTTGGTCTTCAGGGACTTCCTGCTGACGCCCGAGGAACGAGACAGGCCTTCACACAAATTAAGGCTCAAGTGGTATGGGCCGTTCAAGGTGCAGAAGAAAGTGGCCCCGAATGCGTACAGATTAGCTCTTCCAAGAATCATTCGGGCCCATCCAGTGTTCAATATTGCTGCCCTCAAGCTGTACCATGGCAATGAGATACCGGGCCGTACTCAGCCGGCACCTCCACCCCTAACCGATGCGGATGGCCATACGCGGTACATTGTCGAAAAGGTGTTGTCGCACAAGAAGAGAGGACGGCGCACGCAGTACCTAGTGAAATGGAAGGGCTACCGAGATGCCACCTGGGAG